>NC_036256.1:3396955-3523544 GCF_002742605.1 Olea europaea var. sylvestris | reverse complement strand
CATAAACTTTATATTGTATATGGATTTTTTTTAGGTATGGGAAATTTTGATTGCCTGGCAATATAGTCCCCCAAGTCTAATTTCTGAACAATTATGTGAAAATTAGTGTTTTTGGTTAATAGAGGTAATCTGGATGCTAAACTTGGAAGAAAGTTGTTTGAACCAATGCTTATCTATTCCAAGATTGTAGTTGTGCGTATATGCCGAAGTGTCGTGCTTTGGCAATATGGATGAGGTGCTTAGATATTGGAGAGATTGTACATGGTCAGCGTTGGAAAGTGCAAGGCGTTATCGAGTGCTGTGTTGAAATGACTAGCTGTGGTCTGCAATTTCCAGAAAAGACAGTTGACAATGGTTCGACTTTCGATGCACGCAATTATCGTCACATTTAATGCGCAATGATAGTTGTCATAGGTCTACGTGTCGTTGCCCAGGCGAATTGGTGTGCGTAAGTGTGACGGAATAATCTGGGACTTAGAATACGAAATGGCAAATGTGGTTAGTGGTTTAAACCTAATTGCCAAATCAATGGTTGGGGAATTTGATCTTAATCCAATGGTCAGGATCAGACTTCTTCGCCTATAAAAGGTCTTTAGCTTAGGCAGAAATCACTTTCGCCTTCATATTATCTTGACATTGTGTTCTTTTTGTTTTTGTGCCTCGTTCTTTCAATTTTCCTTCCTGTCACAAGCTCTTTGGGTTGTTATTTTTAAAATCTCCTACCTTTTCTGTATGATTTCATAAGTATCTAAAATATTTTAAATTTTATAGTTCGAATGGCTTCTTCGTTTGAAGAGAGAGTAGATTTCAGTGAGTTAGCTACCAAGATGGGGATTTAGATTACAAACACTGCTGACCTGGTCAAGGCCATTAAAGTTAGCCGAAGTTGCCTTCCAATAGTGGGGGGTGGGGCTCGGGAGGAGTCTTGGGGCCTCGAAAATTCCTTCCATTGTAGACACCTTACATTTAGTAAACCTTAGGAAGAAATATTGCATTCCCAATGACATAGAACTCCAAGCTCCCCTCTCCTAATGAACGTGCGTGTTACCCGAGGTCGGGATACGTAGCGATCAGTAAATTCCTCTTAAAGGTAGGACTCTAGCTCCCCCTACACCCCTTCTTTAGAGCCATTCTTAGGTTATACGGACTGGCCGTACCTAGTTCGTGCCAAATGTCTGGGCTCAACTGGTGGGGTTCTACTTTCTTTTGAAAGAGACCTCATTAGCTGAGGAAATACCTCTACACATATTTCAGACCCTCTTCAAGGTAAAAGGAACTCGAAGGGGTAGTACTTCCCATTTTCATGGGATCACATGCACCCTTTGTCATAAGCCTTCCCTCCTCCATCAAAGGGTTGAAGGAGATGTGGTTTTGGGCAAAGAAGTGGCGGGTGTGCGAAGGCGACACCGTCCCCCATGTGGCAGTTCCGACCTCCTACTCCAAAGCTAGTGAGTGTCATACCTTAGTGTTTCATTGAGTGATTATTTTGATATGATTTCTGATGTTGTGTTTCTTTTTGTATGAAGAGTTGATAGGTTTGAGCTCAATTTGTTAGAACTTAAGCTTATAAAAGACATTTACTTGCACCTGGCTTCTTCAAGAGAATTTGAGAGGCCTATCGTTTCCAAACAATTTTTTGAAGAATTTAACTTGATGGCCAAGAGAGGTACTTCTGCAACAATTTAACAATTCTTAGTTTGCGATACTTGGATTTATCTGTCCTATGTTCTTATATGCTTGTTGACTTGTTTTGTAGAGAGCCTTGAGAAGAAGAGGCATCCCACTTCTGACATTGTCACCATTTTAGCTGCGACTTCCACAGCTCGGAGGAAGGGGCTGAAGCCCTCATCTATTGCCTACAAGCAGGTAAGGACCAGGTAGAGAAGGTCAGCAAAGAGGCTTCTGGCTAAGAGGTTTCTGTAATTGCAACACAAGGCCGAGCGGCCACCCAGACCATTTTTTGACCTTCACCGTTTTTGTTCTCGTTTTATTTTCGCTTGTTTTTCTTATGGTTAATCAATTTCATCACTTCCAAAATCACCCATCATTTTCATTTGAACAATATTCTAACAAAATTTGACAGATGCAAGTTTGTAATATGATTTCAAGCAAATTGTACAGGAAATCAATTAGATAGAAAAGGGAAAAAAATGATTTTGGCAAAAACCAAAAACAGTCTTGGATTACAATCAACGACTGATTTATTGAAGATGCCATCAGATAAAATGCGTAAACAAGATCAATTAGGCGGAGAGTACGAGAACGAAGACAAAACGAAGAGGAAAAAGAAAGAAAATGAGAAAGGGTTAAGATACAGAAGGCTAGAGAGTTTGTAAAATAATGGGCTGCATAATTTAATTAACTTTTAATGCATGTTATTATCCTATGTTTAAATTAAATTTTACTTTATAACATTATAAACGAGAGTATGTATAGAATTGTGCTTTTCTGGGAGCTACAATATATAATTAAAATTTATACTTCTTTGGAAACATTGAAATTGTTGAATATGAAATCATAATATTACACAAATATGATATATTATAATAATAATAATAATAATAATAATAATAATAATAATAATAATAATAATAAATAATATTATTATTATTATTATTATTCAAAAGTTGAATTATCTTCTGATTTTTGAACCAAAAACTTTTAAATCTGATTTTTGGAATTGAAAAGTTAAAAATCACACAATGTGTTGATGTAATTTCCTCTTTTTAAATTCATTGAAAATTTAGTTAAGCCCATGTGAAAGGGCCCCCCCCCCCCCTTTTTTTTTTTGAGAAAAAGCATTTTCAAATAGTAATTTGATAAAGACTGTGCATTAAAAAATAAAGAAAGCTTTTGGATTTACGTGTAATATTATTTTATTGAAGAATATGTAGTTGAAAATAAGAAAAAGAAAAATGTATTTTAAAAAATAATTGGTACCAAGTACTTACTTCATTAGAGTTAGGGATGTCAACGAGTTGAGCCAATTCGATAGCCAAAACTTGAGGCTCAGGCTCGACTCAAGTAAAAATGGTTCGGACTTTTATTAGCTCAAGTCGAGTCGAACCGTCTCATTTGTTTTTATATATATAACATAGCTGCCTTGCAGGGAACTATGTTGTCTTTTGTAGGCAGATATAGCTTCTTCTTTTTTTTTTTTAATGGATGTCACGGATGGAAAATGGTTCATGTGGCTTGTCGAGTCACACGAGCTAGCTTGGGCTGACACCTCAAAATGGGGCTCGACTTGAGCCACAACTCGAGCTTTTTTCGGGTGAGCCAGTGAGTTAAATTGACACCCCTATTTATAACAATGAACCAATATTAATTTTTAGGATTCAAAATGAGAGTGTTATGAATACAATACACTCTTCTAGAGTAAATAATAGTATCATGATAAGATTAAATAACCATCCCTTATTATCATATAATTTCACAAGAAGAAATATAGTTTAGATGATTGTACCCAATTGTACTTGAAATATTTCAATACTAATCTCTTTATCCCATGACATAATCAGTGCACTATACTCGGTCTTTATTCAAACAATCAAATTTATTTCTATATTTTCAAGATTATTCAAGTAATATATAGTATAAATTATTATTTTTTAAGATCATGTACACTTTTATGTATTTTCTAGATCATTTAGTTAATCTAGGTGTAAATTAATTCTTCAAGTTCATGTACATTTATTTACTTTCAAGATTGTTCAATTAATCTAGGGTTGAAGTATATTTTTTTAACTATTTATTTATTTTCAAAATCGTTTCCAATTATTTATTGTCAGTTGGAATATTTTTTTCTTGTTCCGTATACAAATTGATAAGGTAAGTTTTGAACTTCAAGTGTATTCGATGAATAGAAACTTGGAAGTCACTTTATACGGCTTGACAACGGGTATTATCATTATTCTTGCTTGAGAAAATAATAAAGAAGAAAAATCGTGAAAACCAAAGACAGAAATTAATTTTATTATTGGAGTCACGTAAATATTTAACAATTAATTAATATTATATTTTAGCATGTTGAAGACATTTCTAAATTCTATAGTTCTTAAACGTAAAAGATTTTATTTTTATTTTTATTTTATTTTTTAATGTATTCGGAAAATATGAACGGATATCTATTTTAGTCCCCGTTTGATTCTCATTTTTTGGCTACAAAAATGAAAAATATGATCACCATATTTGACTTTCTATTTTTTGTGTGAGTTCAGTGATAATTATATTTTCATTCTCATTCTTACAAAAAATGGGTATCAAACGAAGCCTTAGATTATCTATTCTTCCTATTCTGTCACATTAAGCGTATGTTTGGCCCTGATTCTTGCTAATTTTTTCTAACTTTTTTCAAAATGTAGCCCATGAAGAATATAAGGGCGGCGTCCCTGCAAAAAATTGAGGCATCTTCGTGTGTGTCAATCATTTGAATTATGGCAATTTGTGGAAAATCATTTCAACCCTTCAATTGGAATTTTGATTTTTCCCTTTCTGCCCTTCTGTTGAAATTTTTATTCTTTCCATTGAGAGCGAAATAGTCATCAAACTCAAGACGGTTTTTCATCCTGTATCATCTCTGACAAAAGACTGAGTGATTATAATATTATATTAGTGTAAATATTGTAGCAAAATGAAATGTGAAGGAAAAAATTGGAAAAGAATGGGGATCAAAGAGTGGCTAAACTTCAGTGGGATGATAATTCTTATGATTCTTCTCTATCTTCTACGTGAGGATTAGATTCTCTTATTTAAGTTGTTTCAATTTGATTTAACAAAGACACAAATCTTCCTACACACGTTAGCATATTCAGTAGGATTTTACTACTAAATACTTCAGATAAGAAAGATGAGCAGAACATAATGGATTTTAAGGTAACAAAGCTGCAAGTTTACACTATCCTCCCGTTTGCCCCGTTAAATCTCATCAAATTAAATAAAAAAATTTTCTTTTTTATTTTTAACTACACAATTTTTAATAAAATAATATTACACGTAAATTGAAAACTTTTTATTATTTTACAACCATCCATTTTTCAAAAAAATACTATTTCTCCCATTTTAATCAAAATTAATAGGGGTCAAACGGGGGCTATATCAAGCCTTGCTTTGTAGGCATAGCATTAGGCTAATTCAAGAATTATGTAAATTTATTTATTTATTATTTTTGCATATTATAGATAAGTACAGAAAAAGTTTTGGAGGGTGTTTTATAGAGATTAAAAGTAGATTTTTTTAGTACATTGTAATAGAAGTTTTGGAAATGTATTGTTAAAAAGTTGTGAGACTCATAAAAGATGTTAATATTTATTGTTTGACTTTGATTTAGATTAAAATCAAATTTTAATTTGTACCAAACATGCTCTTAATCTAATCTTGACTTGTGATCTCTTCGCTAACAAAAAAAATGGTGAATATATCTAGTCCCATTTAGTAGAAATTAAAATTTTAATTTTAATTTGAGTCAAAACTAATAATTAATTTTAGCCCTCATTTGATTCTTATTCTTTGGTCACAAAAATGAAAAATATGATCGTTATCCATCACATTAAACATCATATTTGACTTTTTATCTCTTATGTGGGTCCTTAACGACTATATTTTTTCTTTTTCATTCTTACAAAAATGGGTACCAAACGGGGGCCTTAATAACATATATCATGGAATTCATAATTTCTCAATAATTAATCTACTTATACAATCATACTTGACAATATTTCTTGATAATATTTGATGTAGCAAAATCTTTTGACAGTTAATTTAAAAAATTGTTTTTAAATTTTTTTGAAATGGATGTATGTGATGATGATTTTCAACAAACATTGTCAATCATTATTGCACGTAGAGTATCATTTTAATTTTTTTATTTTTTAACTTAACTGTCTGTTGCACCTATTACTTCTTTGCTTTCTTGCATCTCGAAATTGATTCAAGATATACTACTTCTTATCTTATTCGAAATAGCTTACACAAGGATTCTTCCTAAAATTACATTAACTTTGAGAGCGATTAGAGTTCACTTAAAAATAGGAGTCCATATATTTCATTAATTTTTATCAAAATTTACTAAAATTTTAATTTTAATATCCACCAAATAGCATTTTTAGGGTCCGTTTGATTACAATAATGAAATTTGTGTGGAAAAAAACGAATTACAGAGAATTGAATTGTCTAGAATTTGTTTTAGTAGGAATTATCAATTAAATGTGTTTGATTGATATAATTTTTCACTAGAAAAATATTGAAATTTTGTATCTTTTGGTGTTCGTTTGACTTTATTTTTATGAAATTTGTCAATTAGAAGGATAGAATTTGTTACAATTATATATAGAATTTGTTTCGATCGCAAAAAAAGAAAATTAAATAAAAAAAGAAACTGGAATTCACTTTCTCACCAAAACTGAGGAAAACAATTTACTTGAAAACCAAGAAAAAGTATCACGTGACGGGATAAGGTGGAAACCAAATTCCAGGGGCGGACCCCACAAAATTTTGCCCTTGTATTTTTTTAATTTTTTATTTACTTTTATTTTTTTACAATCCATTTTGATGCACTCGTCGAGATGTCAAATGAAGCCAAAATATTACATTCTTAATACCATTTCGAAGTACTCATGGCCTAATTTTTCACTCATTAATAGCATGCGAAGTGGTCAACTATAGCAAAAGTTATGACATGTTAAAGTAGGGCGTTTGAAACTAGTATTTTGAGAATTTCAATAATATCCTAACTTTAAAAATTCGTTTGCGATCATGTGCTATCTGAATCCACAAATCGTCTATGCCATGTAAAAGTTTATTTCGAAAACTACGTTATTTTCATATCGAATGGTCCAAACGGATATCGAAAATAGTTAAATATGTATCAAACATACGCCTCAAAAAAAACGTCTAACTCATTTTTTGTTTTAAAAAATTCAATTAATTATTATTTTTGCACGATAAATTTTTCAATATAATTTATATCGTTTCATTTGGAAGTCTTACATGAACTATAACGTAAATTTTTTAGGATCGTTACTGATTAAATGCAATTTGAATTACTTTCGAAATATATTTACTTTAAATTTGAATTTAATTTACTTCCTGAACTAAACTTGAATTTTATTTCAATTCATTTAATTTCTATATTCAATATAATTTACTCAATATTAGCTCAGCATTTACCAATGAAATGATAAATAAAACTATATAAGCAACAAAATCTATTTAATAATATTAATAATAATGTAATTATACAATATTTTCAAAGTGCAAAAATACATATAAACTCATTTTCATTGATATTGAGTTGTTTATTAAAAAAATTATTTTTAAAACATTGACCCCATAATACTAAAGGTCTGAGTCTGCTCTTACCAAATTCCGTGAAAAATGTTGTGACTCAAATAAGACAAAATGGGTGAAAAGTGGAATTTGAATTCCAGTTTCCATAAAATTTGGTTGCATCAAAGAGGCCATTTTTCAAATGTTTTTGTGTTTCTTTTCATTCGTCTGAAATAACGTCAAACAAAGTCAACAATCTTCAAAGAATTAGTTGATTTTTATTAGACAAAATAATTATTTATTATTTTCAAAGCATATTCCCGACATTAGTTCTGTCACAGCAGATAATCTGCGTATACGAAACGCAGTCGTATCTCCTCTCTCACAGCCTCCAGTCGCCTTGCCTCTTAGCCACACTAAAAAACAATTCTGCATATCTGGAAAAAAAGAAGCAAAATGGAGAGTAATATTAATAGCACCACGTGCTCCGGCGATCGGCCGACGGTGATGGTGACCAACGACGACGGAATTGACGCCCCCGGCTTGCGTGCTCTCGTCCGCGTCCTCGTCTCTTCCAATCGCTTCAAAGTCCTCGTCTGTGCTCCCGACTCGTACGTATAATATAATCGCGTATTTATGTGTGCTTTTATTGGTGTGTATGAGTTTCTATATGCAATTACAGTTCATTATTATTATTATTATTATTATTATTAATTTTTTTACCGGGTGAGAGGAATTTGAATCTTAGCTACAATTTAGATCTTTTGTGTTTCATGAAAGTCATTTCTAGTTCTTTGGTTGGTATACGGTCCATTAAAGTATGTTTAGTTTGTTAAGTAATTGTAGCTGTTTTTAATATTTTGGTTTAAAGTATTGTCATTAATTTTGTGATTTCTTGCTCGTTTTTAGTGCATTTACGTAATCTATTCTCGTGCTCACTCTCGCTTTTCCCTTTCTATTTTTTTTTTATTTTTTTATTTTTATCATTATTAGTTTTCAGTTGCAAATCTTGTAATTTACGTAATCTATTCTCGTGCTCACTCCATTTTTTTATTTTTTGGGTGATCATTATTGGTTTTCAGTTGCAAATCAGCTGATAAAAATTAAAAACATTATTGGTTTTCAGTTGCAAATCAGCTGATAAAAAAAATAAAAATAAAAATCATATCACTCACTTTTTGCCTCGACGTGCTTGCTGAATGTGCAGCGCATGCATTGTTATATAATTTAGCTTGTCTAGTAGTAGTTTTAGCTCGAGTAATGTGAATCTGAGTTTACTTTTGAACCTTCATGTTCACAAGTGTGTTAGCTTGTTTTTCTCCAACCATTACTTTTATTATTATTATTATTTTTTAATTTTGTGAAGCATTATTTACATTTTTTTTTTCTGATTGTTTTAAAAGCGAAGACTTGATTTTTTTATTTTTTATTTTTTTGGAGAATTTCGAGCTTACAATTTTCCTTTTTTCCTTTTTTTGTCTAGCTTTCTTTCGTATCACTTTCGTCTGTGATCTTATCAGATGCTCTGTTCATGTCAATCTAGAGTAGTGACTATCTAAGACTTATCCAATTATGAAATATCTACAAAGTGATGCTTCATTGTTATTTCTTACATGTTGTTGTTTCTTTTTCAGTGAAAAATCTGCTTTTAGTCATAGTGTCACTTGGCGAAATTCTGTTTCTGCTAAGCCAGTGGAAATCGGTGGAGCAACTGCTTTTGCAGTTACCGGTCAGTTTCATTTTTCACTAATTTTCTATCATGTATACTTCCTGTGTTTGTTCAAACACTTAAAAAGAATGGTATTGTTTGACGAATGAAAGAAGGAAGAAAATTTTGAAGGAAATAAAAGAAATATAAACAGTACGGTTAATTATAATAATTAATGTTAGAAAAATTGCATTAGGTGTTTCTTCTTTTGCCTGAATGTTATTACATTTCGGGAATGCACGAAGATTGATTTTATATTTCAGAAAATAACAAATTTTTATCCTGTTTCAATCATTCCTCTGTGACATATAATTGCAGAAGTTGAAGATACGACTGTTTGTGCCAGAATGTGCTAAGATACATGGAGACCTTTAAGTAGTATATTTTTGGGCTTCCATTCCTTGTCCTACTAAGCTGCCATTCAGCATTTCATTCTTCAGTCTTTACTTGGGCAGCTTAATATTCACAATCACTTATGTGAAGAAATACATCTTGTGCTGCATTTACAGATATCTCTTGTCCAACTATATGAAGGGATGAAATAAACTTTTTGCCTGCTAACATGATGATTCCAAAACCTCAATTTAATTTTTTTAAAATCAAAACTCCCTTCTTTTTTTTCTTTTTTTCTTTTTTTTTGTGGTGCAACTCCTTGGCATTTAACATATTCTTTTCGATTTTCTGATGCTATAGATATAAATTACTAGATTCTTTCATGTTCGAAATACAAAGCTTTACATTATGTACTTGGTGTGGATTACCATTCACAAACACTTATCTGAAGGCTACTTCTTGTCCAACTATATGAAGAGTTGAGATTAACATTTTTTTCCTAGGAACATGATGGTTCAAAATCTCAAATAAAGTCTCTCTTTCCTCATTTTTTGAATTCTACTCAAATACATAGTCAGATGATAAATTTTGCATCTCCTTGGTTTTTTAACGTTCGTTTTGAATTCTATAATACTTGCATCTTTTCATGTAGAGAATAAAAAATGCACTTGGTGCAGCTTAATTTGAAAGCACTCATGTGAAGAATATACTGTGCTGTGTTTTTATGGATTAGTCTTGCTTAACTATTTGAAAAGATGAAATTAAATTGTTTTGCATGCAAACATGATGGTTTAAAATTTCAACTTAATTTTCTGTTTATCCTCATTTTTTGCATTATGATGTGAAGGGGAGGCTAAACTTATTCGTATTATTGTATAGATCGTGCATATGCCAAATATTGCATCTCCTTGTCATTCAACATGGTATTTTTTATTCTATTATGCTTTAGATACAAAATAACACAAATTTCATGTTTAAAATATGAACAATTATATTCTGTACTTGGTGCAGCTTAATAGTTTATAAGCATTTATGTCATATTTCTACTATCCAACTGATGCTGTGGAAATAGAAACAAAAAAGACACGATGAGGGAATGTGGAACATCTCCAAAAGTCTCTAAAATTTGATTCAACAAAAACTGAGCCAACTAAAAACCTTAGGAAAAGCTTTAAATCAAGATCCATCAAGCAATAAAATGACCTTCCTACCCTCAATTAAATAAAACTTTAAAACAATTAAATAATAAAACAAGCAACCGAAATTAAATAAAAGAAGCTAGCCACGCGCGTGTCTGCCCCTGCTCTTCTCAGGGTGCATAAAGTGATGCATTTGCATTACCAACCATATCAACCTTGGTTTCAATTCATTCACTCTGCAAATCCATGCTTATACATATTACAGTCGGAAAATAGTATGAACAGTTTCCAACACAGATAATTGATAATCTGATCCATTTTATTCATTTGATGAAAGACATAAATGTTCTGTAACAAGTTCTCGTCTTTTGAGCAGGGAGATACGCATAATTTTTTTCGTACAACTAATTTTTTTCATGACTTCTATTTTTTCAGGAACTCCTGCTGACTGTACATCTTTGGGAATTTCCAAAGCTCTTTTCCCTTTAGTACCTGATCTGGTAATTATTTTGCATCATCTGGAATAGTTTGATGGTTCTATTTGTTTCATTTCAGTATTCTGTTCTTTCTTTCCTTCAAATCTTGAGCAGTATGCCTCCATCTTGATTGCACACAAGATATATATTTTCATCCTTGTACAGTGCCTGAATGTTGATGCACTTTGAAGGGTAATGTTTGGGCAAATAATTGCTCCAAGTTTTTCCGCTTCTTTTTGAAGAACCGCTATATCTTGGCTAATGCCCTTTGTCCTATAATCTCTAGTGTTGTGCTTTATTTCGATAGAGAAAGAGTTACTTGCAAACTCTAATGCTCCAGTATCTGTTTTGTAGGTAATCAGTGGCATTAATATGGGCAGCAACTGTGGTTATCACATGTTAGTAGCGTTGTCTACCTTTGCCCTCTGTATCTTTGTAGATGAGATGACTTCTTATGTAGTGCTCGCTCCAAAATTGCTCTCTCACGTGAAGCATGGACACACACTACTCATGCACTCCTTTTTTGATAAGTTGCATGTCATGCCATGTCATATCCGTGTCTATGTCCGTGTCTCTTATGAGTGCTTTATAATTTAAATTGCGTGTGCTCGTCGTAAGTACTGCAGTGTGATTTTACATGATATTTACTTAAATATATCTGTATCCCTGGTACCTGGTTTGAACATATATGATACCACTAAAAGATGTGGCTACGTGTCACTTGTACAAGATATTTTACTACTATGAACAACTTTTATGGTTGCAATTGAACATTCTCAATATCTGGTATACCTTTAGTGTGATTTTACATGATATTTACTTAAATATATCTGTATCCCTGGTACCTGGTTTGAACATATATGATACCACTAAAAGATGTGGCTACGTGTCACTTGTACAAGATATTTTACTACTATGAACAACTTTTATGGTTGCAATTGAACATTCTCAATATCTGGTATACCTTCGTCGTCTGCTTAAGTTACCTTAAACCAGGAATTGGTTTATCAGCAGAGTAGTTATCAAATGTTGATCAGGGTCACTGTTCTGCGCTTGTGTATCTGTTGATTAAATATATTGTGGCAATGCAGTGTTTATTCAGGAACAGTTGCTGGTGCTCGGGAAGCATTTTTTAATGGTTTACCTTCTGTCTCTTTATCATATGACTGGTATGTATACACTGTTTGTCTTAGCGCATTGATGTTGGTAAATTTTTGTTTATGCCTACTCTAAAATGAAATGAATAATCATAACTCAATTGACTTAAATTTCAATAATAAATCAATTTAATTTGAACGTAGAGGAGGTAGGATGGGCAGTTGGTCAGATCTAGTATGGATCATACATAAAATACTACCGATTATAGTCCGCTCATTTCATTTAAGGCGCGAAATTGGAATCCTTTTCATTTTAAAATCTTAAAAGTTTCATTTGGGTAGAAAAATATCTGGTGTAAATAAACAAGGGTGTCTTGCAATACTGTATTCTAATTATACTGAAGGTTCAAATGTTGCATTTATATAAAAAGTTGTGAATATAATGAATGGTGAACTGTTTTATCAAATTGCCTACCATGGAGGGGCTATAGGTCACACTTTTTATACTTGACTTCAGCATTCTTATGTCGATCTATGATAAAAAGGGAATAGTGAGGTTCTTATTACAAAGGCATCATCAGCCACATAGTGTCTTATGATATAAAAAAACAAAAAAAGAATAAAAAAACTAAAGCACATGATTTGAATCTGATAATTTGCTAGCCTAGAAGTGACTACATCAGCATTCAGAGTGTGAATTGCATCATGTCTGATGTGATAGGTGGGTGGGCCAAATCGGTGAACAAGATTATAGAAAGGATTTTTATGGCATATATTTTGAAGATGGATTAAATGTAGTCTACCGATTGTTCTACAATCAATTATTATTGGACCCATTTACTTGCAATGATGGGGTTGTTGAAGAAGTTGAATGTTATGACTTGAATTTCTGAATTGCAGGGCAGGAGGTAGGAGTAATGTTGATGATTTTGCACTGGCTGCAGAGGCTTGCATACCCATTATTATTGCCATTTTGTCTGAAATTAAGAGAAAAACTTATCCTCAAAACTGTTTTCTGAATATAGATGTGCCAACAGATGTCCGCAATCACAAGGTAATTTGCTGGTTTGTTTTGGCAGCACTTTTTCTTTTAACTCAAACGATTAAGATAAGGTGTTGCAATGTGTCTGCATTTTGGTGGTGCAACTGAAATAGAAAAAATTTGCATTTTTCTTGTCCGTTTGCCTGTTCTGCATGTCTGTTAAACCTTTGGATTTTTCACTATCATGAAAATTTGTGCTTTTCTGATTCATTGACACAGTTATTTTCATTGCAACAAGATCACTCCTTCCCAATTTCTTCTCACTTTTTCGTTAATATAAAATTTTTCATGTAGCTTGCTTGATTAACATGTTTTTTTTACATTGCATGAATGTAGAGAAAACGATGTTTAATGTTGTTTTCGTTACTCCAACAGGGTTATCGACTGACGACGCAGGGCAAGAGTATCGTAAAAATGGCATGGAGGCAAGTTGGATCAGATGTCCAAGGAGCAAAAATGTTATCAACTATGACTATGGAATCAAATTCATCTTCACATAATGAATCAGATGCTCTGAGCACACCAAATAACCAGCTTCTATTCAGCAGAGAAGTGTGATTTCTTTCTCTTCTACCTCCTTGCACATTTGCTGGAACATCCATTTTTTTAGTTACAACTGAATTCTACATGGAACTGAGTGGTTTTTCTAAATTGTTGTTAATTATTGAATTGTTTTAAATAATCTGTCTTGATTTCTTTGACTACTAGCCTTAATTTTCTCTTGTTTCACCATTCTATTAATTGATGCTCATTTCGTATGCATGCATTTTAATATTTCATGGCCTGGTAAGGTAAGAATATAGATAGTATGGAATGTTAATATATCTGTTGGTTTATGAGTCTTGGACTAATATTAACCTATTTCTAATGTGAGTTCAGGTTGACCAAGCTAAAAAAAAAAAAAAAATTAAAATTAAAATATCTCTTTTAGACTAATTGATCTTTGTATTCTTATACATTTAAGTACTTTGGATAAATGAGTTGGCTGAATGTTGTGGGATTTGTTTCTATTTTTCTCAACTGTAGCTTGTAGGTATTATTTAGCCCCTGTTTGGCGTGGCTAAAATTTTTTATGAAAATTTAAGTCAAAGTCAACAATTAAATTTAATTATACATTTCATGTTACCTACAACTTTTATCCAAATTAGGATTTTTGGCTATACCAAACTGAACTTAGTAATCACTAATGAAGTAGGAGATACTTATGATTAAGTTTTTCCTTATTTTATTTGCTCAGTGATCTATACTGTGCTCTGTTATAGTTTTAAGATCATAAATTCGGGCTAGATAATTTTCTTTTGGACAAGTAAAAATTAAGACTTTATAGTTTCGAACATTTCATGTTTCTTTTATTTAGTTCAAAGATTTTGTTTATCATTTACTTGCGTGTCAATTTTTTCCTGTTTGCCTGCTACTTAGTACCACTATCTTTTTTAGCACAAGGAAGATTAAAGTTATATCATCATGAATCTACTCGTGGTTCACCATTTACTATTTACCTCCTAGAGATTTTTAATATGAAGCAAACTGCTGTGTCATATTTTAGGTCATAGCATTACAAGTGGAAGATGGCGATACAGACTACTGTTCACTTCAAGAAGGATATGTAAGTTAGGGCCTGTTTGATTTGCCCAATTTTCCACCTCTTTAGCTTGTTTGATTGCAAAATTTTCTTGGCAATTCCATTTCCATCTCTCCCTCCACACGTGCAATTTCCTTGGTTTGGTGGAAAACCAATTCCCACCATGGGAATTGGTTTTCCAGCCACCTTTTTTTTGGCAATTGGAACGAATTATATTCCTTTAATTGACAATTTTCATGGAAAACAAAGCCAAACGATCCAAATTTTTCAATATTTTTCAGGTGAAAAATTATACCAATCATACATATTTAATTGACGATCCGCATGAAAATGAGTTTTAAGCAATTCAATTCCCCGAAATTCGTTTTCTTTTCACTCAAATTCTATTCTTACAATCAAAGGAACCCTTACACATGTTTTACATTATGTGATTGCTTTTGAAAGGGAGCTCCAAATTAACTTATCTTTCACCTTTCCTATTGCAGATAACTGTCACTCCTCTAGGCGCCTTGTCGAATGCAGAGGTTGATAGCCAAGCATACTTCAAAGAATGGCTGCCGGGCGTGGTTGAACGCCTCTCTTCTGCTGCCTTGTAAAGATGTAAGTTCTTCCTTTAAATAATTTTTTAAGGAAAAGTCTGAATCAACTCTGTAATCATATTTGATCATGATTTTAATTTAAACTGCTGTATCCTATCAAATTTATTTTTCAATATCTTTATTTTTGTTCTGATAACAACCTTCTGTTAATTTTTATATTTTTAAATATATTGTTATTGGATTTCATATTTTTGTCATCTAACAAATTTGAATGTGTCGATGATAGAACATTTTGGGTTAAAAATCCAAATTTTCTTTATACCTTTTATCCTTCATTTGGCAGAATTTATAAATCATTTATAAATTGTCAAACTTCATTTTTAACCACATATTTTAATGGATCCATAAGTACTATCCATTACTTGTTTATATCTATTTATAAATGAAAATGTTCATAAAATCTCCCATCATTTCTAGATACTTTGAACTGCCCAATTATCTATGCTTTGGGGATTGTCCAACCTTAATTTCGTATTTAAGTATTAACAATGACGATTTTTATACAAAAGAACCGGACAAGAGAAAGCTGTTGCCTCTAAAACTATTTCCATTCTGCAATTCCAGGATACCACGGAATGTTTGGACGTATAATTGTGTTCAAATTTTTTTCTGTTGTTGGCTTACAATGTTCTCTGATGTAGGATCTGGAGATTGAGACTGGTCCGGATGGCATTTTTATCCCAATGCGGCGAAGGTCACGATGAAGAATTTGCCATACTTCCGTGAGGTATCATTATTCCCAAATAATATTTGTGTTGTCATGCTGAGGTATTATTTGTTCTACAAACTGTGCTCTTCTAATCGTTCATGAACTCATTGTTTCCATTTGGGCAGCAGAGCCCATTTGATGTTCGGGGTAAAACATTTCTCTAAATAAATTTGTATTGATAGATGATACTATCAAATATCCTCGTGATTTATGCTATTTATCATTAAACTTTGCATCAAAGTTGTTCGAATGGTCTCATGATATTCTAAACCCAATTCTCAGATCACTTCAATGGGGTTCGGAATTTCCTAAGATCATCTTCAAGAAATTTTATTTTTAAAAGACATATTCTACAATTAACGTCTGTAAATTCAGAATAAAAATTTTTAAGTACTTCAATAGGTTTTTTATAATTAACATTAATTTTATCACCCCAAAAGATATTTATGGTTTTCTCTAATATTTTATTTTCACTTGCTTCTTTCCAAATTATCATATTATTTTTTTCAATCGAAAATTGAAATATTTTGATGCCTTTAAATAAATATATTAATAGAAAGAGTCTATTGAATCATAATTTTAAGGATTAACTTTTTAAAATTAAAAACATTTTCTGCTTAAAGAATCTCTTGAAGATGCTCTAACCATGTGAATGCTACACGGACAGACATCAAAATCAATTAGGTTATCACATCCATTCAGTAGCTTTCATGACTCAGCCTCAGTTAAATTCTGAAAGGTGTGAAGAACCCATATAACTGCTACCTCAACCTCTGGAAACCGACAACTCAACAAGAAGCCACAAAACATTAAAAACATAATTACTTCACATCCAGGAAAGTAGTATAGTAAATTCATAGGTCTGACCTGAAAATTCATGCAAACACATTGCTTTTTTTATATGCTGTTGACTATTCATATTTCTGTGGTGATAACATCAATAATTTATTACATTCTATAAACTCACTCGCAAGAAATTGCAATCGAAAATGTGTAAACAAAACTTAACTTTGGGAGATGTTCCTATCTTATATACACGGCTGTAAATCTCCCAATTACTGTCGAGTTTCTTTGTACATGAGAACATCATTTTGGCGGTGGCAATGCCAGTGGATGTGATTCCACCAGTATGGACCAAAGAACATGCACGTCTTCATAGGGGCAGGACTTGACATCCTCGTACAGTATATATATCCCTCTACCTGAAAAATCAATAGTGGAAATTTAGTAAGCAGGCTAGATAAATGCCCTCTAGTAAACCCTGGAAATGCACAATATGAAGAGGATGAAAATGTGGTTTAGGTGTGTGTATTTCATATGATATTAGAGCCTATTCGATATGACTTTTGCTTTTGCTTCCTAAAGAGCTTTTGAAGGAAGTTGCCTTGAAAACTAATTTTTAAAAGTACTTCCTATTTCAAAAGTATTTTTAGAGAAATCAATATTAGACTAACTTCCTCTAAAAACTCTTCTAACTAAAAGCAGCACTTTCAAAACTCATGCCATACGGGTTTAAAAGATACTTTTGAGCCTCAAAAACTCCTTTTGACTTTTCAAAAGTCATGCCAAATCAATCCTATCAAAAGCACAAGGAAGTCTGGGCTTCTGTTTGAAAGAATGGGGGAGAAGAATAAAGGTAACTGATGCCTATTTGAAGTTGGTAGCATTGATCTAGCAAGAATAGTCATGAAATCGAAACGAAAATCGGAAGCAAGGGATTGTTAAAAGACGATAGCTTACTCTTCTTTTGAGCAGAATGCAGACGAATCCACAGTTTCTTCAATGGAGAGAAAAGGGATTGCAGCCATCC
Source organism: Olea europaea var. sylvestris (assembly GCF_002742605.1). Taxonomy (NCBI): domain Eukaryota; kingdom Viridiplantae; phylum Streptophyta; class Magnoliopsida; order Lamiales; family Oleaceae; genus Olea; species Olea europaea. The sequence goes on along the minus strand of NC_036256.1, from coordinate 3,505,783 downwards.
CATTTCGATAAGTGGGTGTGGCTCATAGTAGGTGAAAGAATGGAATGAAATAAGAAACAGAAGAGGTGGGGTAGTTTGCTTAAACAAGGGTGAAGTTTAAGTCACTATTCCTAAAAAAACATTTTACATTCCTTTACATACCAATCATGCTCATCACATTTCCTCTAGTTAAAATGTCTTTTTCACACCTTTTTGCCTTGTAGTAGAAGAAGCCAAACTACCAATCAGCTCTTATTTCTTTCTCAGAAAAAGCAAAAGTTTTTCTTCTTCATACGTGGCCCTTCGCCCTCGAGCCAAGTGTCGTTTCTACTATGGTTTGGGTTGGGAATACTTTTCCCTTAGGATTCTTTAAACTTTTGGGACCGTCACTTTATATTTTAGGAAAAATTCATCTTTCAAGTATGTCGAGAAAGTATTCTTTTCTAATCATCCACTTGTACCAGTAGTGTTCCTGGCTGTTGTTTATCAATCCATCCCAAAGAGTGACAAAGTAGAGCTTGGAAAGCGTCTAAGGAAACCCTTTTGACTCGAGGCGAAGTTGTTGAGAAGATAAAAATCGCTAAGGAGCTACGTGTGTTATTGTGATTTTTCGAAAAGCTCTACTACAATCACTGATACTAAGCACCAGTTTAGGTGATAATTATATGACATTAAATGATAAATTCATTTAAATGTAAAATCACATGACTCGTTTAATTAAATCTATAAAGTGTAGTGACTTAAACTGATATTGAATAGCATTATTTATTTATCAATTCACTCTTGACGAACGGGTAGACCCGAATGTCTACTTATTAGAAGCTTCAAAATTAATTTTCAAAAGTTGATTGAAATTTTAATTACCAAATACAAGGTAGCTTTGATTGGAAGAGTGACTATAATAACATTCTACATTATCCTTTACGTGTCTTGTTCAATACACATTGCCATTTTTGTCAAAGAGGTATCAAAAGGCCTATATTATAGGCTTCAATTGAGAGCCATTGAGGACTCTAAAAACGTAAAAAGAAACAAACTTCTAAGTAACAGTCTTGTCAAATTATTTGTAAGTTTGGTTCTGATTTTTCACTTCAAAAAATTGATTTTTTGATCGTTACTTTTCAAAATTAGCCATTATTTTTTATTTCTTCTCTCACAGATAGAATCGACTTTTCTCTCTAACGATCAAAAAATCAATTCTTATAATCACTACCGAACAAACCTTATACAAATCTCACTAACAGTTGGGCCTATCTTATAGGCTTCAATTGAGAGCCAATGATGGTCTAGTCCGGTTTGCCTCAGGTATGTGTGGCAAGGTTACTTTGACAGAACAATGCAAACCAAGACTTAGCCCCCGCTTAGTTTTGCTAAAAATCAAATTTTAATAGATTTTGATAAAAATTGATAAAATATATCATAAAATTGATAAAAGTGTTGGGTTCTAATTTAAAATTTTATCAACTTTTTTAACTAAATCAAACATGATTAATCCTATTTGGTTCAACCAATAATTAGAAAAGGAATTTCATTTTTAAGGGTATTAGGACCTTGTTGGCAATTTTCATCTCTCCCATTGCAGCTCCCAAGTCCCAAACTAGCCAGCACTACCACCGACAATCTTCACCTACTCGCAGCCACCCCATCCACCACCAACCCTTGAAATATGAAGTGTATCAATGAAGACAAATCCAAAAGGCTTATCTTCTACATTTAGACACCGTTTGGCTCCCATTAAATTACATTATATTATATTCGATTTTTTTCTCTTATTTTCAACTATATAATCTTCCATAAAATAATATTACACGTAAATCGAAAACTTTTCATTCTTTTCAACCACTCATTTAAAAAAAAAAAAAAAAACACAATTCTACCCATTTTTATTTCTAAAAAATGGGGGCCAAACGAGGGCTTATTTGAAGCCATGACTACTCCTACTACAAAGAAACAAAAACTTTATAGCTGAGAAATAATTGCTAAATTATGCTTGAAAATACAGCCTCTAGCATCAAATTCTTGATTTTAAGTGTTATGTTGAATATGCACAGCCATTTTTGCCAAAAAAAATTATCAAAAGACATGTTCGGCGACTCTAAATATGTCTAAAGATGATTGAGGGACTAACTTCTATAATTGAAAATCGATATTGGAGATCAAAATTTCATAAATACTCGTTTCGAATGTTAGATTGGTGTAGAAAGAATTATACACACAAATATTATGAAATTTCATTTGCATAACCGAAGTTCTCAAAACTGCTACTGCGTTGTTCAAAGTAATATCAATGATTTATATTTAATTTGCTATCACATATTCTCACTCTTCGTCTAAGCTTGGAATTTATTTATTTATTTATTATTATTATTATTATTTTTTGTAAAAATAACAATGAATTATCGCGTTCAAATTATTTGTTTGATGCATGCAGCTGGGGAAAAAAATGCAACCAAATCACCTACAACACTAACTACTGTAAGAAGTTCGTAAATTATTGTATTACATGAAAAAACAACATAAAAAAGAATGATTTCTACTTAACCCTATAATAAAACAATTAAAATAAATAACTAAAACAAAAAAAAAATACTATTCATCTCCTTTGCCATAGTTTTAGAAATGATGTGCAGAGGGTGGGTTGGATTAGAAATGGAATGGAGCAAATTCTGCCATCCTTTTGATCTTTATCTTCTCTCACTCACACGCACTCACTCGTGTATTGGAAGGAGGAAGAGAATAGTTTACATTTTATAGTTTACAGTATGGTTTGGATTGGGTGGGGATAGCGTGGGTGGGTGAAGAAGAAGATGAATAGTATTTTTTTTTGTTTTAGTTATTTATTTTAATTGTTTTATTATATGGTTAAGTAACTTTTACTTTTTTACCCTTTTAAATTAGTCAAAAATTGGTCAATGTTTAATTTTATTGGTCAACTAAAGGTCAAACGAAAGGTTTCCATCCATTTGGACTTGGGGTGCGGATTTTTGAAAGGTTTGGTACCTCCAGTGGCACAAACTAAAAGTTTGGGCAAAGTCTGCTAATAAACGAAATGTTTGGTATCTCGACTGCAATATTCCCTTAGAATAATGCTATTCATAATGAAAATTATCAGTAGTCGTCCTACGTAACATACACTTGACATTTTATTATTTGATGCATCAGACAATAAAAATTACTACATGAATGTATCAATTAATAAACTGCCTTGTATATGTTATATAGGACAACTATTGGTAATCTTCATTACTCGATAGATTATCATGTTCGTAATTGGATTCTAGACACATTATAGTCACCTATAAATATGCACGTATGAATCTCATCCCCTCATCAGGAATTGCCAAACCATTTGACCATTCACCCATTCCAATATAAAGGATTGCGACTAGAAATTGATTCTTATGATCGAAGTTATATACTCTATAATATAGGTCACAGGTGGGTAGATAAATAATACTTTTATTTCGTTAAAATTTTACTTTTCAATAAATGAATGATTGATAAGTGATTAGCATTTGTGAATCTTATGAAAATATAGTTAAAATCAATATTTGTTTTAAAATGTAAAATATTTAAAAGAAAAAAATGAAACCCGAATGAAAGCTACAAGTGTTGGTGATGCTTTACCTCTTCGTGATTCAAGAAACTTAGCCCCTGCTTGGTTGCTATTATTTTCAAAAAGTAATGTTTTGAAAAGTGATTTTTAGGAGAATATATGATTAAAAAATAGGAAAATTTTTTAAATTTATATACAGAATATTTTATTAAGTAAATCTATGGTTAGAAATGAGTATGTAAGAAAAAAGATTGAAAATAATGATTGTCAAACATGGCTTAAATTTCCATTTTCATATAATCTTGATTTTTGACAATATATTGTACTAATTTACTATTTAAGATTACACAGTCCTCAATGAAAGTTGTTGTGAACCAAACCTTTTCTCAATGAATTCACTTACCTCTTTCTTGTCCATTTTCATCTACAAGTCATTGAGCTTTCACATCAAGCACACTGAAGCTAATATACGAGGTAAAAAGTAAAATATTTTATGGAATTTGGCAGGGACAAACCTAGACATTTGTATTGTGGAATCAAAAATGAAAACAACATATTATTAATAAAAATAAGTCAATACATTATTACAATTATAGTTAGGGATGTCAAATAGGCCAAGCTAACGAGGGCTTGTAAAAACGCGGCTTGGGCAAGTCAGATGATGAGCTCGAGTGCGAGCCGAGCTAGTCGACCTGTTTGATGAGTAGAACCGATTTGGCTCGACGACGAGCTCGCATCATTGTTCAAAGTTCAGTGACTGTTTGCAACAAACGGTCACTAAACCTCGAAAAGTAGCCAAAACGACCACTTAATTTTTGTTCTTCTCTATAATTACTCCTATCCATTTCTATTTTTTTTCACATAACAATACAACTTTCCAAATTTCAACACAGGGTGAATGAATTTCGGGTTCTAATAATATTTGAGTAAATCATTTTTATGAATGTGTAGCACATGCCAGAATGGAGTGCCCGAAGTTTTTCTTTTATCTGTTTCTGGCCAGATAAAAAAGATGTTATGCAAAGATATTCTATATTATTCTCTTATATCTTCTCCATTTGATATTCGTTACAGCGGATATCTTTAAAATTAAACAAATTTCTTTTGAATATGTTAGAATAAAATGCATCGTCAATATATAATTTATTATTTGATAAAATAATGTAAGATTTTCGGAGCTTTCAACTATATTCGATGCACCTGATGTCATATATAAATTATTTTCTATATTAATTAAGTCGAAAAAATACTTTTTTTCTTAAGAAATAGTATGTGTAATTGCATTATGATTAAATATTGTATAGTCATGTTATAATTAATCAAATAGTCAAAATAATCAATCTCAACATGAAACGAGCTATATGTTTTCCTCTAGAGATAAATATTATTTCATAAATTACACATATTATTTGAGAGATGTGCTACTTCGAAATTTTTTTGTATTTTACTATTGCTTCTTCAAAGTAATATGTCAATAATCTTCTGAAATATTGAAATCGTAGTGTCATGCTTTTCAGAAACAATAACATTTAAAATATAAAGTATGTAAAGATTTATTCTTCAAGTTCAAAAGCATAATTTATGTTAGATTTTGTTTAATTATCCTCTTCAGGAGCAAGTAAAATCAAACAAGCACATCAATAATAGCATGCTATTTCAGGATAATAATATTTAATAATAGACATATAAGAGTACTAGATTCATAAACTATACTTGTTTTAAAAAGAACTTGAGCGAAATAATTAATTGAATGATGAGCAAAAATAGTAGATAATAACTAGGAGAAAAGATGAAACACGCATAAAATATTGACTTAAATTTATTAAGTCTAATTTAATTGAAAACGTAGTTATTCACATAAAATTTGCCTTTTACGTTAACATGATGTGACTTGATTTCATAATTGTTTAATGCAAATAGATATTCATACAGAATAAAAATATAATCGTTACGAGTTCAATAAAATATTCATTGGTTCTTCAAGAGCAATGAATCAATACTTTTCCAAATTATTGAAATTATAATATCATGTCCTTCTAGGACAAGTAATATTTCATGGATTATTAAAATAACATAAAGCTTTTTTTAATCTAGATAATATTCTTTAGGAATATTAATGAAATTGTAAATTTTGTTTCTTTATGAAAGCACAATTTGAAACAAATTCTATTTAAGAATGAGTAATAATATAATATTATTTCAAATATTATCCGATTGAAATTGTGTTTCTTTAGAAGCAACAAAATAATATAAATATCGTATCTCTTTTCAATCAAATTATAATATTCCTTTGAAATATTGATTTAGATTATTTCTTTTCAAGAATAATAATACAATATTCTAAAGATTTAGATTGTTTCTTTTCAAGAACAAGTACTTAAATATTGAATAAAAAAAATATATTCATGTAAATATGAAGTGAAGCACTAGGCAGTCCCTTTGTAAGAATATCATCAAGTTGTTCTCCTGTTGAATCGTACGGCGTACATAACAATCTACTTTCTAATTTTTCCTTTATGAAGACGATCAATTTCCACATGCTTTGTGCGATCGTGTTATATTAGATTATAAGCAATGTTAATAGCTGATTTATTATCACAATAAAGTTTCATAATTCCTTCCTAATTGATTCACAAACCATCTAGGATAATCTTTAGCCACATAAGTACACAAATTCCCAACGCCATAGCATGAAATTCCACTTCTGCGCTTAATCTTGCCACCACTGCTTGTTTCTTACGATCAGAATAATGCTATTCATAATGAAAACTATCGGTAGTCGTCCTACGTGGCATATACATGACATTTTATTATTTGATGCATCAGACAATAAAAATTAATACATGAATGTGTCAAATAATAAACCGCCTTGTATATTTTACATAGGACAACTATTGGTAATCTTCATTACGCGATAGATTATCATGATTGTAATTGGATTCTAAACACATTATAGTCGCCTATAAATATGCATGTATGAATCTCATCCCCTCATGAAGAATTGCCAAGACATTTGACCATTCACCCATTCCAATATAATGGATTGCGACTAGAAATTGATCCCTATGATCGAAGTTATATACTCTATGATATAGATCACAGGTGGGTAGGTAAAGAATACCTAGGAGCGCGAGAGCCTCATTTGGGTTTTATTTATTTTGTTAAATTTTTACTTTTCAATAAATGCGTGATTGATAAGTGGTTAATAGTTGTGAATCTTATGAAAATATAGTTAAAATCAATATTTGTTTTAAAATGTAAAATATTTAAAAGAAAAAAATGAAACCTGTTACGTGTTCGCACACTTGGGCAACCCACCGAGGTTCACAGCCAACTCATGCCGAACCACGTGGCACTCAATCCGAGGTGATTTGAATAGCCGAAGCCCACACACCGAGGCCCATTCATCATTGCCTCATGAGGAGCTTCCGAAGCCCATATGCCGAGGCCCTTTGAAGGTGGACGAGGCCCTGTTTGCCGAAGCTCTGTAGTCGAGGTGACAGCCTCCGAAGCACAAAGCAATTTCTTCCATAGACACCTCTCCCAAGAGATCTTCTGCACAAAGATCTTACTTGAATGATTGATAGGACGTTTGTCATAAGTGTAAATGTTAAGTCTTGTCACTAGTAGAGGCGGCTCTGCCAATCAATAAATGTATAACAGGCTAGGTGCGGCTGATGCCTACAATTTGACATGTAACTCAACCGGATGAGGCCACGCCCCGAACCAAAGGTCACGATCTAACTAGTGACACTATAAATACTCCCCTATGTACCTCATACAAAGGCTAATGCAAGAATCAATACAAGAAACCATAATTTACTCAACTCTCTCTTATTATCTTACAACATAAACGAGTTCATACATATTTAGATACACATTAGCAAACATCGATTGGTAATTATTGTACAATCGGTCTACGATCATTTCGCCGGATTTCGAACGTTTTCGTCCCACGTTGTTGAGCTACTCCCACGCTCTTGATCTGTCCTTTTTAGACTGTCCACGTGTCTTTGCATTTTGGACTTTCGCTTACGTGAGCAAGGGGTGGGTCCGACATTTGTTGGCAACATTTATTGGGGTCAACAGATTGACGCCGTCTGTGGGAAACCATACCATAACCATGAACAACCTTGTGGTAAAAGCTTGTTAAAGAGGAACATTTGAGCATCCTCCTTGCAAAAGGATTTGTTCTTGAAAAAGAACAAGAGGAAATCCCACGACTTAGCAAAAATCTGAAGGGTAAGACACAAGGAAATGAGTTCAAACGAAAATACACTCTCAGGAGGGTAAGAGAAAATGCTAATGTGCCCCCTCAAGCAGCTGCCCCAGCAGCTCGGCATAGACTTTACCACAACCATAGAAGAGGTGGAATGCGTGCGACGGCCCGGCAGTCAAGAGAAATGGCCGCCATGGCAGATAACATGAGGGACATTGCTAGCCAAAACATGGCTATGAGGGAACTTATGGCCCAAATGCAGGGCCAGAGAGGCTTCCCTATTCCCCCATACGCCCCTCAAGGGCACTACCAGCAAGAGGATGAAGTTCAAAGCCATAGGGCTACCTCGCCGGACTATAGCCGAGGTAGAAGCCCATGTGAAAAGGAAGTAGAAGTTGACGTTTCCTCCAACTACGCTTCTGGCCGACCCACCGAGGTCCCTTTGAACCATGATAACTTCCCACCTCCGTATGAGCAAGTGCAAAGACATAGGAGGTCAGGCAGTGTATTTGACAGAATTAACCCGGCTAAATCGAGACTTAGACAACAACAGCATCACGAGCCTTGGACAAAGCCACTGGCTCCACCTCCAATTCTTCAACAGCCGGAGGAAAGGCATGAAAATGCCCCCCGTGTTATTCCGCCTAGAAATATACACCAAAGGAAGGAGGAAGAGGCTAGGAACCATCCCGGAACCTCTCACCAACAACCGAGGTATGAGGCTGAAGAAAACGATTCAGATGAGCAGCAGAGGTCCTGTGACTTGAAAGATAATGATGAAAACTTGCCATTCTCAAGGGAACTAAGGAGCGCCTAGGTCTCGAACTACTATGTTATGCCAAAAATACCAAAGTATGACAGAAGAGGGGACCCAGAGAAGCACCTGAATACTTACAAAACTCACATGAGCCTAAGGGGCGCCATCCCAATTGTGAAATGTAGAGCTTTCCACTTAACACTTAGCGGAGCAGTTGAAATTTGGTATAGTAGGTTACCACCTGGGAACATAAGAAGTTGGCTCGAATTCAATACGACCTTCTTGAAGAGGTTTGTTGTGAGCAAAGAGGGAGAGGACCCATCCAACGTCTCCAAGACATGAGACAGGCACATAGGGAGTCCCTAAAGAGCTTCCTGTCACGTTTCACCGATGAGATGACATATTGTGTGCAAGTCACCGACCATGAGGCGTTATTTGCATTAAGAGGAGGTCTGAACATGAACACCCTGTTCTGGAGGGACGTGCAAAATTAAGACCCCACCACCTATGATGTCCTACTCGAGATGATGAGATAGGAAATCATCAATGAAGAATTGATTGAGCATAGGAACAGGGCGAATAGAGGCCTCCCACCTCCTCAAAGGTAGCGTGCTAGAGGGCCAACCTCCCACTTGATGGACTACAAAATGAACTAAGCTGGTAATGAAAGTTTTGAACAAGCACTGGCTACCACCACTCTTAACGCCGTCCCTACATTGGCATATGAGGATATCAACCCAGTTACTGACACCCAGCAAATAGGAAATCCATAAGGATCCCGTAGGGGCAGAGGCCGAGGCCGGGGTTCAAGACCTAGAAATAGGTCGAATCAAAACCCACCTGGATACTGTGTATACCACCGGTCCTATGGACATGACACGGCAGACTGCTGAGACTACGCTCATCGCTCCCGGCAGGAACCCCCTAGGGACAGAAATGAACCGCCCCAAGATAACAGGCCCCCATCCAGGTACGATAACCGACTTGGGCGTGAAGAGGCCGCTCCACGCCAAAGGGATGTCTCTCCGCGACGAAGGGAGCATGTAGACATCAAAGAAATCGACAAACTCAGGATGAGACCCCTATCCACGAGGTGGATACCATTTTTGGAGGCCCTTAGGTAGGCGATGAAATGCTTAATGCCAAAAGGAATTATGCCCGTGAGGCCAAGCGCCCCCTGCTTACCAACAGCTCCCGGAGGGATCAAATTCCACCTATTGTCTTCACCCAGGAGGACACTGAAGGGGTTCACTATCCCCATTGCGATGCACTTGTGGTAAGAGCAGTCATAGCCCGGAATGGGCTCAAACGAATGTTAGTTGACAATGGTTGCTCCGTCAACATTCTATTTGGATCCACCTTTGACAAGATGATACTGGACCATGAGTTAACATCCACCACCAATCCCTTTTACGGATTTACCGGAGATAACATTACTCCGAGAGGAAAATTCACACTCGCAGTAGAGATGGGGAAGTCTCCCCAAACCACAATGAACTTCATGAAATTTCTCATTGTCAACAGTCGATCGGCCTACCACGAAGTATTGGGTAGTCCAGCCCTAAAATAATTGGGAGCCGTCACCTCCATCCACCACCTATACATGAAATTCCTAACCAAAAATGGGGTGGCAACGGTGAGAGGCGACCAAAGAGGCTCAAGAGAATGTTATTTAAGCTTCATAAGAAAGGTAGAGCCCCGAGACGTCCACGTAATTATTGCCAATGTAGTCATGGCTGACGCCCCAGGTGATGCTCCCGTCGAACCGGAAGATGTCGAAATGATTGACGCACCACCCAATCTGGAAGTATTGGTCATCGATGAGATTGATCCCCGCATAATTGAACACGAACCTCAAGCATCCCCAGTTGAGGAACTTGAGAGCTTCTCGGTGGACCCCCGAGACCCATCCAAATTGTCGAAGGTGGGCAAGGACTTATCCAGCACTGTGAAAGAAAAGCTAGAGGATTTCCTAAGTAGGAACCTCGATATCTTTGCTTGGAGGTATGAGGATATGGTAGGCATAGACCCCAAGATTAGTTGTCACCACCTGAAAATTGATCCTAAGGTTGCCCCACATAGAAAAAAAAGGAGAGCCCGCAACCCTGAGAGGTACGAGGCCCTGAAGGAAGAAGTTCAGAAGCTCGTCCAGAATGGCTTCATCAGGGAGGCCACCTATCCGAGGTGGGTCTCCAATCCAGTTTTGGTGAAAAAACACAACAGTAAGTGGAGGGTGTGCATCGATTTCACTAACCTCAACAGAGCTTGCTCGAATGACAGCTTTCCACTTCCAAGGATTGACCAACTGGTAGACTCCACGGCTGGGCATGAGTTATTGAGCTTCCTGGACGCATACTCTGACTACAATCAAATCCCCATGCACCCGGCCGATGAGGAATACACATCTTTCATCACAGACCGAGGCCTTTACTGCTACAAGATGATGCCCTTCGGGTTGAAAAACGCCGGAGCAACATATCAAAGGCTCGTTAACAAAATGTTTGTGGATCTCATCGACAAGACAATGGAAGTCTATGTAGACGACATGCTGGTAAAGAGTTTGGAAGCTGGGGACCACATAACACACCTCAACAGTACCTTCCAAATCTTGAGAAGATATAGGATGAGGCTCAACCCCCTCAAGTGCGCATTCAGAGTGGCCTTCGGAAAATTCTTAGGATACATGGTCAATCAATGTGGTATTGAAGCCAACCCTGAGAAGATTGATGCCCTATGCAAGATGAGGTCCCCCCAAAAGCCAAAGGAAGTGCAAAGCTTGATTGGACATGTAGCCGTGTTTAGGCGCTTTGTCTCCAAAGTTACGGACAAATGCCTCCCATTTTTCAAAATGCTAAAAGCTAGGAAAAAGTTCCAGTGGAATGAAGAATGTGAAGAGGCTTGAAAAGGCACCTAGGGCAGGCCCCCTCCTCTCCAAACCAAAGCCCGACGAAATCCTACAGTTGTATCTAGCCGTCTCCAATGAGGCTATCAGTGCGGTTCTAATCCGAGAGGAGGGAAACACCCAACTCCCAGTTTACTACACAAGAGATATCATCGTTATCAATGCGGTTCCATTGGTAAAGAGATATCATCGTTATCAACGAAAAAATCGTTGCTGATTATCGTAGCTAAAAGTGAATAACTTTTACCAACGGATTGCATCCATTGGTAATTTTTCGTAGGTGAAAAGTTGTTTTTTAGTAGTGACATATCATTCATAACATAAAAGAAAATAAAATCAATTTTCATAAAACAAAGTATTCAAATAGAAACCTTAATCCATACAAATCACTAATGAAATTGAACTAATAAGGTCACAAATGTCCAGTACATATTCAATACTTTTTACCCATCAATTTTGAATACATACATATAACTCAAATTTAAAAAATATAATAAAATCGAAATTACCTTTGTTCGAGGGCACTTTTTGCACGGTTACAAATGACATCTGGCTTTTCAGTGGGGTTTTTTTGGGGCTCTCTTCAGTCTTCCTCTTACTTCTTCTTTGTGGCATGTCTTCTAAAAAAAAAAAAAAAATAATAATAATAATTAATATTTAATTATTAGATGTAATTAAAATGATTAATATTTAATAATTAGTTCAATACCCAATTTCTGATTATAAAACTTTCTCACTCCAATTTTGGATTGTGAATTTGAAATGCCTACAAACTTGTAATTTACACTAAGCCCCTGTTTGATTCCCATTAAATTAAATTACATTATATTCCATTTTTCTCTCATCTATTTTTAACAACACAATCTTTCATAAAATAATATTATACGTTAATCGAAAACTTTTCTTTCTTTTTTAACCACTCATTTTTCTAAAAAATACTATTCCCCTCATTTTCATTTTCAGGTAATGGGTATCAAACAGGGGCTAAATTTAGCCCAGAAAGGCTAAGATGGATTTGGGCAGATTGCTGCTATCCAATTAGTAATGTGGTACTACTAATCAAAATCTCTACTTAAGTTTTCAATTTTTTACAAGGCCAATTCCACTAATAAAATTTCCAACTTCATCTTATGTTTTTCACAAAACATAACAATTTTTTCTTCTTTTTTTTTTTTGCCCATCGCAGTCATCGAATATCAATCTTTCTACTAACGCATTTGGTACGCTTGGAATACAATATTTGATAGAATTGAACATTACAAGATTAAAATTTAAATATATATGTTTTTTCTTTTAAATACTGTTTAGAACGATATAGTCTAGCATATTAAGCTTTCATTTGGTAGCAATTTTAATCTTAAAAAATCAATTGTTTGATTTTTATTTTACCATTTCAGCCATCATATTTGATTTCTTCACTCACAAGTGGAGTTCATTTTTCTATCTAACGATTAAAAAATCAATTCTCATAATCACTATCGAATAGACCCTAAAACTGACCATCACTGTCTAGCGAGAAACCTCTGCCTCTTGTTGCTAAAGTCCATTCATGCATTCTGTTGAATGAATTGAAAACACGCAGACAAAATTTGAATCAAGAAATACAAATTTCAATTCAAAAAATTGCAAATCTGTACTCCAATTTGGCAGTGATAAGAAGCTTAATGCATTGGAGGGTCTACTCACTTGTAAAGTGTTCAAATTGTGGGTCTGATCACACACATTATTGCCCTGGCTAAATCAATTACTCTCTTTATTTTTTTCTTTTTCCTTTTTAACATACAACTGTACATTTTGGTGTCTCATCAAAGAGCTTACCTTAATGGTGTTCAAAGATGCTTTGAATCACTTATTTATGTCGGCTAGAGTCACCAATTTTTCACTCATTTGTAGACTTTATACTACTTGACTTATGAATTCGTTTGGGGCTAGAGATCATGGTGGAAGTAGAATTAGATTTTAGAATAGATTAAAATTTTAAAGTTCGACTCAAGATAGACTTTGAGATTGGAAATCTATTTTGGACAAATTTATGAATTAAAAAGAATTGCTTTTTGGAATTAAATTTTACCTAGGATTTGTCCAATCCAGTTTAGCCCTTGTTTGATAACCATTAAAAAGAGTGTATTTTTATTTTATTTTTTAAATAGTGATTCATTAGAGAATGTGTAGTTAAAAAGTAGGAAAAAGTTTTAAGTTTTCCTGTAAAATATTTTATTGTGAGAATGTGTGATTGAAAATAAATTTAAAAAAAGAAGAGTTTTGTAAAAATTATTGTCAAACAAGGGCTTAATCTCTTAAATGATTATGATACTATATTTGGTATTTATAGATGAGATAGTTAAAACTTGATTCTATTAAGGGTCCGTATTAAGGGTTCGATTGATTGTAAAGATGGAATTGGCGTATAAAGAAACAAATTTCAAGGAATTGAATTACCTATAAATTGTTTTCCTGAAAATTGTAAATTATTATTTTTGATTGGTATAATTTTTCAAGTGGAAAATGTTGAAATGTAAGTGTTTTTTTGGTGTTCGTTTAGTTTTGTTTTATATGAAATTTGTCAATTAAATGGATATAATTTATTGGTATTGGGGATGAAATTTGTTTCCATTGCAAAAATAAAAAATCAAGAAAATCATCTATATTTTGACGTTTGTTTGGCTTTGTTTTACATGAAAATTGTCAATTAAAAGGATAGATTTTTTTACAATAATTCTTAGAATCTGTTTCCATTGGTTTGTTGGGGTCCAACGAGGTTGCTCTTAAGCCCATTTGTTGAATTATACAAATGATGATGTGATCAAATATCATAAAAGGTTTAGTCTACTTTTCCTAAATATCAATTGATTTTTAGATAAGATGATTGAAATTCGATTTTAACAATATTGTATGGTTTTGAATAACTACATTAGTCAAATTTATTTCGAGATAACGTATTTAAACTTCTAAAGGTATGCATAAAAAGTGGTGAGCGGGTGATAAACCCATACCTTCTGCTATCCGTGACGACTGTTGCCAATGTTCTTGGTGGCCTTCAAAGCACGAGGATAAGATCATTCCAAATGTGGAGATCCAAATCAAAAATAAAAACAAAGAACCTATTGGAAATATTATAAGAGGTGTTACTGATTTAAGGCCTTTATGATCCCGAATTCGAGATGGATGAATTCACTACAGGAAAAATGATATTTTACAACTAATATTTCAACAACCAAATCAATCTAGTTGTTAAAAACTATTTTCAATAACCAAAGGATACATTTGGTCGTAGAAAATGGATGGCGAACATTCAAATTTTGAGTTAAGTTGGTAATATATTATAACGACCATAAAGTTAGTTGTTAATCCTATATTTTCTACGACCAAATTAATATTGATCGTTGTGAGTAGACGCCAAATCAAGAAAGTCCGCCAAAATATCTATTGATATTCAACGACCAAGTAATCGATTGTTAGAAATACAAATAATATAGTAAATATTCCACGACCATTGTTTTTGGTCATTAATATAGTAAGGGCATCTCCAATGGTTACACCATTGCACCATTTTGCACCATTTTTTGGTGCAAAGTTGCTTCAATGCAATACCAAAATGGTGCAAAGTGTAAAATGTCTCTTTTGTCATTATTTAACATTTTCCAAATAAATTTGTTAAGGATATTTATGTCATTCGTACTATATATTTTCCAATACAATAAATTATTATTAATATTAATATTATTTGCATTTAAAATAAATTTTAAATGTTAGACATAATAATTAATAAATTAATTAAAAGACAAAAACAATTTACAATACAACAAACACGATTATTTATTAAAGTGAACACGAAATATATTAAACAACAACATACATACGATAATCTAATTTGATTTCATATTCTCGTTGTTGTAGTGTTTTTATTAATTGTTCCGTATTTTTTATATTTATTAGTGAATTTAATCTTTTCCTTAATTTAACGTAATTATTTATTTAGTAATTTATGTATTTATAAAATAATTAAATAAATTATATTTCAAATAAATAAATTATAAAGAATAAAAAAAGGGAAGAAAATGGTTAAATACTGTTCATTTGGTATAATGGTTGGAGATGAATTTTAATTTGGTGTAAGATTTGATGTAAAATTTGGTGCAAAATGGTGCAAAATTTGATGTAAGGTTGGAGATGGCCTAAAACAACAACTAATTTTATCTCGTTATTGGAAATTCCGTATTTAAAAATGAAAGCAAGTTTACCATTCATATCGTGTTGGTCATACCACTAATAAATTTTTTCAAAGCAAAATGTGACTAGAGAATGTATATTCTACGACCATTTTTATGGTTGTTGAAATTGATATTTCCCGTAGTGATTGTTGGGTGGAGATGAGCTTATTCGAGCCAAAGCATTATAAGTATACTAAAAAATTTTAAGCCGAGCTAATATATATTTTTTCCTATTTAGAGGAAAAATAAATTTATTGGCTTCCTCCATCAGTTCGACATTATCGTTTAAATATCAACTTCTATGTTAATTTGTTTTTGATGTAGGAACCAATTCGAAATAAAGAACTTTTTTCTTCAACGGATCATTAGTTCCTAGCAAGTTAGAAATATTTATAACATGCTACTTTAGTTTACAAAACGGGAAGTATTTGACTTACTTTAAGTTGCTTATAATTAACTATTCCTTTTTTACATGTTTATGAAGACAAACTTTTGGAATTACTTTAGAAAGAAAAGGCTTTGGCTCATGCTAAAATATTTCTAGAAATGCAAGAGAATTGGAGCTGCCCTCTTTCAAATTTGAACATCATTCGATGATTTACCCATCGAATACGTTACTCGTTCATTTTTAATGTAACCAAGACATAAATACTCAAAAACTAAATCGATATTTCATTTTAAAATAGATACTTGATTAAGTGTCTTTAAGTTAAAGAAAACGTGCACTATTTTGAATTACAACGTTATATATGTTAAAAATAAAATAAAATAATAAATGAAGACCTAACTTTAATTGAATAATGTTATTGACAAAGAGGACCTAACTTTGTTTGTCCAATAAATAAAATGCACCTCAATTTCATAGAATTATTAGAAGTCAACCATCACTATCATTTGGTCCTATTTGGTGAGAATTAAAATCAGAACTTTTATCCAAATTAAAGTTAACAATTAATTTTGATCACATATTATATGCGGTCACAACTCTTTCAATCACATGTTTTATTAATTTTTATTAAAATCTATTAAAAATCTAATTTTAATCATCACCAAAACAAATGTCTAATTGGTATTGGTCTCCTATTTGGTTTAGCTAAAAAAAATGAATTAAAATTTAAATCAAACTTATCAATTATTTTTAACCATACATTTCATGAAACGCAAAATTTTTCATATATATATATATATATATATTAACACAATTTTTTTTTTTTAGTTTGATCTTGAATCCAACTTGACCCCTACACAGTTGTATACATTTTTTTAAGGTGAAAAACAGCATAGTGCAAGTCAACATGCCATGATGAAAAATCCTGCAAAACTTTTATCTCTAAATTGGGGCCGTTGTGAAATCATATTAAAAACTAATGGGTCCCTATTCAATTAAGAGCACATTTTCTTTGGTTGGTAACGGTACGTTGAGCAAAAAGGTTATTCGATTGTGCCACCAAAATTTGAACAAAAATTATTCGGACTTCAACTTTCAACTTTATACAACGTTAACGGACCTTAGTCATTTAACATTTTCTTTCCTCCCATTTTTGCATGCCAGACACACAATTATGGTGTCTTTATTTTTCTAAAATGTTAGCTAGTCGATTGAGAATAAACAAAGTCCCTATTTGATAGAAATTAAAATCGAATTTTAGTAGATTTTGATAAAAGTTAAAATAGATTATATGGTTGAAAATGTGTGGATCCTATAAAATGTATATTTAAAATTAATTATTGACTTTGATTAAGATTTTAATCAGATTTTTTTAATGATATCAAGCAGGTGCCAAAAGAATAACTCTTTATTTGGTTGGAGGCTTGGAGCATGTTTTCTACAAAATTAAAAAGGGTTTTTTATTTACGACGGTAACATGATCATGGTACAATCTGTGAGAAAGATGAAAAGATAAATCGACGTGAACATCGCTTTGCATGGTTGAAAAAAAATTGTTTACATTCAATATTTCGTTAAGTGTATCGGTGGATCTAATAAATTCTCAAGGCATTCATGATGTGAACATTTAATTTGCTCGGAGATATAGTCGAAGCACACTACCATTGTGCTTCTTTCACGACATGCTCTAATCTTGCAAATTCATCCGTGCAATAAACATATAGCCCCTGTTTGGTAGCAATTTTTTACCCAAAAAATCAATTTTTTTATATCATTGTTTCACTATTTCAACCATTATTTTTTACTTCTTTACTCACAGATGAAATCCAATTTTCTTTCTAACAGTCAAAAAATCAATTCTTATAATCACTATCGAATAGACACATAGTTACATTGACCATATTTAATTTTTCCACGCTTTATTGAAAGTAAAATCGTACTGTGCTTTAGAAATTATTGATTCAAAATGGGGAAAAAAAATTTAACTAAATGCAAAATTAATTTTATTACTACTACTACTATTTGCATTTGCATTTGAACAGAAGTGGTGACAGTCATAATAGATTTGCATTTAATTACTCCTTTGGCTTTATCACCACCGGAAGTTGTAGTTTGTCTAGCTTCAAATGGACAAGATCCCACATTATAAGTTGTCATAATGAAGTTGCAAGAACAAACAAATAGCCATACATCACAAATTAAATTGGCTACAATAGCTTATTATATTATAATATCTCTAATACATCAAATTAGACCAAAAAATTAAGTACTTGTTTGGATAAGTTAAAAGTTGCTAAAATGTTAATGTCAAACTCTACAATTAATTAAAATCATATATTTCGTGTAATTTATACATTTTATCAATCATTTCATTAACTTTTATCAAAACATACTAAAATTTTTATCAAAAACTTTGTCAAACAACCCCTAAAGAAAAAGACGTAACTAAACACATCAATTTTCTTATTATTCTTAATAAAAATACGTTGCTAGACTTATTAGTAGATTTATTATCAAATTACGAAGTTAGTTTTGATACACACGTTATTTTAACACTATCTATGAAAATCGAGTAACTCTATATGGCGACTTATTTTATTCTATGCATTAAACAAAATAAACGAAACATGATAGAAATAAATTTTTGAAAAACATATTAATGTTGACATGCACAAAGCATATACCCCACAAGCCCTCAAAGTGAAATATAGTGCATAATAATTATGTTTAGAAAGGAAAAAGTGAATGACTAATTTAATGTTGATGATATGATGAAATACAAAGAGATGGTGGTGTGTGTGGCCCCAAGAAGAGGTGTTCAAAATTTGAATCATATGTTGTATGCATTTTATGGGAGTTTAAACTCGTTGAAGAAATCGTACGAGTAGTTAAAGTAAGTGAATATTTTGAAATTTTATTTATTTTATTGAATAAAACTCGTATATACATTGATCTCATAATGTTACCTTGTAAATCAAATCTCACTTCCACTAAGAATGGAAGTACTCTCAACAATGGAACGAACAAAAGAATGTGTATGTGAAGAGAGAAGGTGGCAAAGTTTGGACTTACCAAAGAGTAAAAGGAAAAAGGAATTAGGGAATCTAGCTAGAACATGTTTGAATCAAGACAAATGAAATAAATATCCACTATGGACTACTTTAATATTAATACTTTATTGACCACGACAGAATTTATTTATTTTTTAATCTTGGAGAAGTCCAATTTATCAGCCCAATCTATGCTTTAGCTATATCAAATAAACCTAATTATTAATTTAGTTACACTTTTATAGATGAAATTATGCATTAACATGCACAAGATAGAATGTGATGAAAACGATCTTATTATTTATTCTAGGAGGAACACTACAAACATACCTTTTCTTTTCTTTTTCGACCTAATCTTCTCCTTACGAGTTTTGTTCTTCGGTTGGCTTAAATAAGTATAAAGATTGAAATCGTATTAATCTATCATAATACTATTCACCTAATGTTTTCTACTCTAATTTATTGTTTAATTCATAATATTGTACTGTACTAATGTGTTGAATGACTTAAATCTTTTCGATGAAAGCAAGATGCTCAATTTCTTGCAATTAACTGATGTACTTTTTATAATGAATGTCAACTATAGTATCGATGAGGTATAGTTTCCTTGGATAATTTTACAACGAGTAGTTGAATCTACTTGAATACGAAGCGATAGTCTAGTGCCTAAACCTAATTGCTCACGTGCTTGCTCTAAAATTCATGGTCAATGAATGGTTGATGTTCGGTTGAATTAATGATTCATGACAAAGAGAGATGTCAGCATGTAACGCAAATTCAGCACATTCCATCAGTGAATAGTACATGAAAAGGCCGTAGTTTGAAGCCAAAAACAGCAAAATTCTTGAGAGAATTGGGCAAGAAAATTACTGTGGAAAGTAAAAAACTCAAATTCTGCTTTGTAATCCCAGAATATCCGTTCACGAGTTCATTAATTTCATTCACTTCATCATTGTATTTCGGACCCTTTCACGTTGATCTGCAACCATCTCTCCTTTACTGAAACTTTTCCTGCAGTTTGTTCTTCTCTACCCCAATTATTTGAGTACCATTTCAGTGGTCCTTTGCAGAAATGAGAATCAAATACGAAGAATTATTGGGAGATTCATTCTTTTTAAGAGGAATAGGTCCAAACCCCCATTTGTTTCTTATTCTTTTCTCATTAAAATGAAAAATATAACCGATATTCATCACATCAAGACATCAAATTTGAATTTTTATCTCTTGTGTGGAGTTCGTAATAACTATTTTTCATTCTCATTCTTTCAAAAATGAGAAACAAACTGGGGATTGTTGGTTTTTCCTTTAAGCTCGACAAGATGATGACAATACGAATCTTAGAATTCAATTGCTCACAATCTCGTGATTTTCAATCTTAATAAGCCACATACAAGCACTGATATTTGAACTACCTAGAATGTAACACGTAAAAAATCTCATGATTAGAGATTTTTGTTTAGTGGGATTTCCTTTTATTTTTTCTTTTGGTATCTCACTAGTAGTGATATATAAAAATTTATGACCCTTTGGAATGGTGACAAGAAAACCAATAATATTTTCCTAAATCATTCCATATGTTAACTTGGTTGGATTAGCTAATGCTATTTTATTAGTAGTTCGAAGGCATTTTGGTGTGATAGACGTGCTTCTCAGTGACTGACTACTGAATATGTTGTCTATGTAAAATCTTTACTGATTTTTCTTCATGCTTGTTACATCTAGCTAAAATATTTAATGCAATATTTTTTATAGCAGTAGGCATTACAATGTAATAATAGGTACCACTGAGTTCTACACTAAAATAATAAATTTTCCTCGTGAAATAGATTCTTCAATATCTAAATAATAAGAATAATGATATCTGGTCCTAGTCATACTAAACACATGTTTAACTGCCATTGAAGTTCGCCGCATTCAACTGGTTAGAAATTGTAACTTCTTTATACTAACATATTGAGTGAGTGGACCGCAACGTCATATAGACGGATGCTTAACACTAGAGAATCAAATATTGTTACTCAAATAATAATTATTCATGAAGTTAAGAATTTGATGTCATGGTTTGCATCCATCAACTCGCTCATCTTTAACAAGAAACAATTATAACCATCATATGAATTTTGATCGATTTAACATGTCTACTCTAGATCCTCATTTGATGGCCGTTATTTTGAAAAAAAAAAAAATTTGAAGTTTTGAATAGTGATTTTTTAAAGAATATATGATCAAAAAGTAGGGAGAAGTTTTGGGTTACGTACAAAATATTTTATTATTTAAATGTACAGTTGAAAATTAGTATGAGAATTTAAGAGTTTTGTTTTAATGAGAATTAATCAATACCACCTTTATTATTCTTGAGTAGATTATGGTATTCAAAGTTATGGTCCATATATTAAGGGTAGGATTGGCAAATATTACAAGACTATATTGCAAAATGAAAGAAATGATTTTATTCTTTTTTTTTTCTTTTAAATCTTTATCCTATTTAGTATTTTTCAGGTCCACTGTATAAAACATCCTATATATGACACATAAAGATTGAAATACTATTATTCAGCCTCGCTAGTGCTTGACATTAGGGACGTCAACAGTTCAGTTCAAGATCGATTCGGCCAAAATCATCACCGAACCACCAATTTTTTGACCATATCCCAACCTCACCATAACCACATAAGTTGGTTCGGTTCATATCTCGGTTTGACTCGATTCGGGCGGTTAATAACCCTGAACAGGGGCAAATCCAAGACTTCGACCTAACTAGGACGGTTGTTGATCGTTGATTGTCAACAATTAACAGTCGTATAGCGATATTATTTATTAATATCAAATTAAATGTTATTAAAAATTATTCTATCCATATGTAAATACACTAAAATGTAAAAATCGTAAATTTATATCAAATTACAATACAATACAATCCAAAATAATATAAAATAAATGATACATGAGATTTCTTTTGTGTTATCAATGCTTAATAAATCGTTTGCTTGACTAGAAGTAGTTATGGGATTAGACGCACCACTACAGGAACTAGGTTGGGACATTGATTAAACGTTTTACCTTATTTCTCTCTAGCTTGTCTTCTTTGGTGACTCCTCCTTCAAAATCGTCCATGGCGCCAGCAGCTTCACAGACTCCGTTGAAAATTCGATTCCTGCGGAGTCAGCATGCACGGGCGTGCCACCTCGCTAGGTGTTAGCTCCGCCTTTGACCACAAAAATAAATTATTTTTTATAGATCCATCTGTTAAATTGAAGAAAAAAAATTATGAAAAAAAAAATTTAATGACAAAAAAAAAACAACAACAAGAACACAATACTAAGTTAAATTAGCAAATAATATCCCAAATGAAAATGCAAACAATATCTCAATTTTCAAATGCAAAATTCGAATTTAACAAATAATACTATCAACATAACAATACTAAATATTATCCTTGTCTATTAATCCTTATGCATCGAACTTGATTTCTATTCAATAATTCAAAAGCTCCAACCTCAATTTATATACAATCATCATTCATAGAAAGAATAATAGAAAGCTCAAAATCAGGTCATTAAAATCAAATACCATATCCACCCCATTGCACCATTGTTTGATTTTTTTCGCCCTGTTCGATTTGATTAACCGATATTTTCGTTTTTGACAGTTCGAATTGTCATCCCTACTTGACATTAATATATGTCGCATTGCAATTACTATTACATTGTCCAATAAAATTAAAATATAATTTTATGCATTGAATACCGTGACAATGAATTTGCTACTGAAAACCCTCCCATATGCTCTCACCATCTAGTACTCTAATTTCATATTGCAATATTTAAGCCTTCACTTGGCTATTTCATAAATAGTTCAATTTAAATTCCAATTATATGTTTTAATGGATTCATAAGTACTATCCTAACATCTTCAATTTATAAATTAAATTGTCTATAAACTCTTGTTTGGTGGGAAATAAAATCAGATTTTCAATCGATTTTGATGAAAGTTGATGAAATGTGTGATTAAAAAGTTATATATTACATAAAATATGTTATTAGAATTAATTGTTGATTTTGATTTTGATTTTAACTCACGTTTGTTTCTCATTTTTGGAAGAATAAGAATGAAAAATATAGTCGTTACGGACTCACACAAGAGATAGAAATGTAAATTTGGTGACTTAATGTGATGTATAACGGTCATATTTTTTATTTTAATAAAAAAAAAGAATGGAAACCAAATATGGGCTTAGTTTGTACCAAACAGTGGTTAAATTCTTCCCAAAATGAGGCTAAATGTGTTTAATGAAAGAAGAGGACCAAAAGTGGAAAAAAGCCATAATGAGAGGTGGGCGACGTTTTCCGTTAGGCATCGCTTTCTAGCCGTCGTAAGAACTGTTGACTTATGACCGTCACCATTAACGGCTTCCATCATTGTTATAAATAGTAAATACACGCACACTATCACACTCACACACACACTCTCTCTCTCTCTCTACAAACTAGTTTAAACATTAGAGGTTGCGTGAAGAAGAAGAGTGGTATCTTTGTGTTTTCTTGGGAGTTTGTGGTTGTCTGTCTTGTTGAGAATGGGAAAGATAGATCAGAAAGAGAAAGCTCAAACAGTAGTTGATCTTCTCAGAAAACAAGCTCCCCTCACTGTCAAACAGGTTTGAATCAATCCATCACTTTCACATGTACAGTTCCATATCCCAGTTGTTTCTTGTTTTTGCTTCTGGCCAATACCCATTTTCCAGTAGATAAAGATTCTGAGTTCTGACTAACTCTACTTTACATTTTCATGTTGAAACATTCTTTACTTTCTTTGAAAAAATAGCATTTTCAAATGATTCAGTGCATTTTCTTTGTGTGTAATTGTAATTGAATATTTTTCCATTGTTGACAGGAGAAGTTCTGTAACAAAGCTTGCGTAGAGCGGTTTCTGAAAGCCAAAAACGACACCGTGAAGAAAGCTGCGAAGCAGCTGAGAAATTGTCTTTCTTGGAGAGACTCCATCGGCACTGGTCTGTGTCTTCTTCTTCTTGTTTTTACAGTCTCAAGTCAGAATCTTGCTTTTTTATATTTTCAAATATAAGCCCTGCTCATTAAAGTACTCAAGAATCTGGTTACGATTAAAGTAGATCATCCCAAAAGAACAAAAGATTTTGATTTTTTTTTCACTGTTTATTTATGCTTGATTTCAGACCATTTAATTGCGGATGAATTCTCTGCTGAGCTTGCTGATGGCCTGGCTTATGTTGCTGGTCATGACGGTGAATCAAGACCCGTTATGGTAGTTAATTTAATTTTTTCCCACTTTTTTTCTCTAGATTTTGCTTTTAATTAGTTTTTTCTTTAAGCAAATAATTTATATTTCTTTTTTTGTCCTTCCTACTTACAGATTTTCCGCATAAAGCAAGATTACCTGAAATTTCATTCACAGAAACAGTAAGTACATTGTTATATCCATTTGTAGATATTAATGCTAATGCAACTTTTTTCTTAATCCTGTACGATAATTACTTTTTTTGGTGAAAATTTGGCAGGTTTACTCGGTTGCTGGTGTTTACGCTAGAAGTGGCTACTCAGACAATGTCGAAAAATGTTGAACAATTTGTTCTTCTATTCGATGCAAGTAAGATTTTATTATTATTATTATTATTATTTTATTTTTTTTAAAGAAAACTGACTGTACAAACCCTTTTATAAATTCTTTTTTAATTTATTTTTTGGGTAAAATGAGAGTTTGTAACTAGCATCAGAGTACAATGTCATTTCAAAAACACTCTGTCAAACCAAATCAGAACACAGCTTTCTCTGTTAGTAAAAGTGGCAATTAATGTACATTCTTGTTAAATGTCCAAAGTCACGCCTAATCACTTAATTAATAAGTAATTAATTGACTAATCAAACTAGGATAATGTTTCTTGTGCATGCCAGTGTACTGTCGGAAAGGAGTGAAAGAGTGAATTTTTTTTCAGACATTGCCCGGAGTGCACTTGATGTTAGGTGGTGGTAGGGCTCAAGAATTCATTATTTATTTTTTTCTAACTAGGCTTTTTTTCGAAATAAGTCTTGCTGAACGGATAAAATAAATATCGAAATATGATTAATCTAGCTATAAGTATGTAATGTAAAAGTGATCATAATTCTCCTCTTCCTTTTTCTTCTGTCAGAAGGCCAACTAGAATAAATTACAGAAAAGGGGGTCAGAGATTTAAATTTTCTTGATTTGTTTAATTGTAAAAGCAAATAATTGTTTTTGAGAAATAATTTGTGGGTGTGTTGACTTGGAAAATGCAGGCGTTTTCAGGTCAGCACCAGCTTTTATGAACATGTTGCTGGCAACACTGAAGATCATAGGGGACTATTACCCGGGAAGGCTTCACAAGGCCTTTGTCATTGATCCACCATCTCTTTTCTCTTATCTTTGGAAGGTATTCACTCTACAATTTTCAACTCATTTACCAAATTCTTTTGGTACAAGATGCATATTTTCGACACCGTGTTTTTACTATGATAAGTAGCTTTAATTTAATTGGACAACAGTAAAGACTACAGCATTACAATATTGTTCATTATTGCATAATGTACATAGTTAGCATGAAAATATTTATTTTAATTATTGGTCCTATAAAAATTGCTACATTGTAAGGTGATAAAATTCTTGATGCACTAGTGAACTCTTACATTGTTGTGACGTTTTGCGTGTAGGGAGTAAAGCCATTCGTTGAGCTTTCACCATTTACTATGGTGATTTCATCACTAGACTTCGAAGAGTCTTTGGAGTTTGATGACTTCACATCGTATCCAAGGGCAGCATCCCTCCGATTTGATCCATCAAATGTGCCTGGGTCGGCCAAAATTGGCTCATGTTCCTCTTCGAGATTTTCCTTCACTGTTTCGCACCACAACGATTCACTCAAACCTTGGCATCTCTCATTTACAGACACATCAGGATCTAAAGTGGGCTCCAAAACCTCGTCAGAAGCCCTATTGGGCCCTACCATCTCACCTCTCAATGCAAGATCCCACTCCTTTGCATCGCCCTCTGCTAGATCATCACATGGAAACCTGCGCACAATCAAGAAAGGCTTCTTCCCATCAACCCCATTGCCACAAAAAACACAAAAAATGGATTCATCGATGATCAACCATCCAAGGACTCCAGGACCCTCATTCCTTCAATCATCGGCCTTATTCTTCAAAAAGGATTGCCAAGTCAACAAAGTCACCAAATGCCGTGAATCGTTTATCCCGTATTTGAAGTTCTATCGGAGACCGTACGATGAGATGATTTATAGATCGAAGATGCGACCTCCTCTAGGTGGCCTTATCTCAATTATCTCTCCACAACTCAAGCGTAGACACATGTCCGTCTCTCAACGATTTTGATTCTCTAAAATCGTATATAGTATTGATATTGACTAAAACTTCTCTTTAATAATTTATTTATTATTTCTATGTTTCGATGTCAAATGATCCTTTAATGCATAGTACATTTATATTGTCCCAATATTTATTATGTAAGTAATAGACTACGTGCTAAGTGGGCTATGAAATATCGTGCAATGTCACATTTGGTGCTATGTGGAAGTAAGACAGCGTGGTCTAGACGGTGGACATTACTTTGGAACCAAAGAAATTTCCAAGAATGCCAACTTTATTGTTCCAATAAAGCAAATTATTTTTTTATGGTCGTGTGAACATTTGAGATTCTTTAATCCTTGGTTGAACTTGGTAATGCCAATAATAGTAAAAAATAGGTTAAAGTTTGAAAATTTCTCACTTCATAGGCTTGTTTGTATTAATTTAGTGGGTTCTTTTTTTCATTTACTTCTTGGTTTCAACAATTGGTAGGAATATGTGTCTGTTGCTTTTCTATTCAAAAGTCAAATGGAGCTTCTGATAGTTAGACATATTATATGAGTATTGAGAAGGTGGGGTGGGGTTGGGTTGGGTTGGGTTGCGTAAGGAAATTTTGTGCAAAAAGTTAGAGGCTTGAGTTCTTGCTATATTATAAATGAGCTTTGAACCAGAGCGAGATTTATGATTTTCTTGTATCATATTACGATAAAATTTATATAATACTCATATATTTAAGGTAATTTGAATAAATTGCCTTAGAATGATCAACTTAGAAATAGAATAACAATAGTAATAATAACAATATTCAATGAAATGATTCTCCCTCCCTCCCTCCCTCTAGTTGTGTCCTTGTCTCCATGCCATTCAGGAGCCTCCCTAGCAATTTCCCAAAAGCTATTCATGCATTTTTTGAGTTACAAAATAACAATGGACTGAGGGGAGCATAGAACTGAAGGTTGAGACATAAGAGAGGTGCATGTAAAGGTGAGAGAAAAAATGACTTGTAAAGGTGTCGATGTTAAATTTTAAAAAAAAATAAAATAATAAGAATAAATTTAAACCAAAAAATTAGAAAGTTTTCTTGAGCTACCTAGCTACTTTAGAAATTCATCTGCTTTATAGGATGTACATGCACATATAATTTGTCTTGTACTCATTTGTCCTCAAGTAATCAATGTTCTATGTCCTAAAAAAATGAGTTGAGGCAATTTTGTTTGGGATCAATTGTTTGATTCATTTGGTGTGAGAGTTTGGTTTGTATTTTAGTTAATGAATAAGTTTGATATGGACAAAAATGTTCTGTTTGCACTACCATTGGTTTGTGTTTGGAGTTTATCCTTTGTTGGTTTTAGAATTTCTTGAGTTTAAAAACCTTTTTCACTAACTCCTAGAGGCCAACGTGACCTACAATTTCACACTTAGATATTCATATTTTAATAAGAAAAGGCCATATATGACTGTTTGACATTTGGAATTTTATTCTTTGTTGCTTTCGGGACAGTGTCTTTAAGTAATTATCAAGTTCTTGGAAGAGATTTTGGGTGAATAGAATAGATCATGGGACATGGGTACATTGTTAGCAAGTCGAATATTCGACTTCTAGGTCCAAATGTTCATGATTAGATTTCGGTGTAAAAAGATCATTTTAACCTCCTAATTATTCTTTATTTGTTATTATATTTTAGCATAATGTCTCATTTTTCTTTGTTTGGAATAATTTATTTACGATCAAACTTTAAATAATTTATTTTTGATCAAGAAAAGAATTAGTAGCATTCAAAGAAAATAAAATTGGCATGCAACACTCGATTGTATTGTTTGCTGAAAATTTGAGTTTGTTATTAAACCATTTGAGGATATTGTGGTTTACATTGTTGAGTTCGAATCGGGTGATAAAAGTACTTGGAAAAGGACAAAGTAAAAATTTGGAGAATGAATGCATATTGATATAAAATCATACTAAGCATGACCTCTGAGCCATGTATAAATTGACATGAAGCACTTGAGCAGCAGTCGATCTTAAGGCTATAAATCAAGAACTTAGTCCCTATTTGATGGCTATTATTTGACAAAAATAAAGTTTTGAATAATAAATTTTTGAATAATGTGTGGTTAAAAAGTAGAAATTTTTTTTGAATTTATGTATAAAATATTTTATTATTTGAATGTATGATTAAAAATGGGTATATTAAATAAAGAGTTTTGAAATAATAGTTGTCAAACAGAGGCTTAATCGGAAGAAATCCATTTTTCTAAAGAATTTTTGTTATTGCATACTTATAAATAATATAGTTGTATTTGGTATTTTGACATATTTAATTATTGTTTAGCTAAAAAAAAGTATTTGTTTTTATTTTTTAATTATTTTTTAGGTTATCATCCTAACTCAAAATAATAATAATAATAATAATAATAATAATAATAATAATAATAAGGAGGAGGAGGAGGTTGACTACGGTTTGCAAACCGGGTGACAGGCGATCACTTGAAATCTACTGTTTGCCACAGTCAACCACAGTTAACCAAGGTTTAACCGGGATCAAACATTTAAAAAAAAAAAAAAAACTTTAAAACTAGAAAAAATATATATATATTTCAAAATTTTTAATTCTCCCTCTTTTTCACATATCAGAATTTCAAATTTACACAATTACCAACTTATTTAATCATCAATATATTCAATATTTTGAAATTATGAAAAGTTTCAAGTTTTACTCAAAAGGTATTATTACTTATAATAATGAGTCATTTTTTCTTTGAACTCTCCTGCGATTCTTTTTCTTTTTTACATTGAATTGAAATTAGATGAGATAAGTACTTGATATATTTGAATTATATTTTTATTGAAATTCTGATTATAATTTCTTATTGGTTACTGCTGATCGTGCTTATAATTTTAATTGAAAAAAAAAATTGGCATAAAGAACAAAGATTCACTTTTGAAGGAAGATAAAGAAAAGGGATAATTGCAATAGCGATCCCAAACCTTTCGATTTTTTGTTGACTTTATCTTAACCTTCACTTTGTACCACTCAGAGTGTCAAACCTTTCAAAAATTAGCACCTGGGTACAAATGGATGATTCTTCTTAATAACGGCACTTGTTTTATCAAGTTGATTTCTCCTATATTTTGATTTGTTTTCAATGCAACACCCTCAAGCATTGGACCACCTACCGTACGTAAGGTAGAAATATTGATTATGTGACAAAGAACTATTAAAATCACATAGATTATTGATATTGAGTTGGTGAAAACACATGTCATTCTACTGATTCATTAGAATATAAGTAATGAGCATATCTCTTAAATTTTGTAAATAACATATCCGTCTTACAATTTAAATGAGTTCAATTTATTGATTTTCGGGACAGGAATGCCCCATCACAACTTATAATCGTGTTAACAAATAAAACGACATAAGGGTTTTTCTTTTCAGTAACGATACCTGTGTCATTTTGTTGATTTCTCTTACATTTTGATTTGTTTCCAACGCATTGCTCTCAAGAATTGAATTTCTTAACGCATGTAAGACAAAAATGTTGATCATGAGACAAAGAACAGTTAAAATCATGTAGATTATATGATATTGAGTTGATAAAAGCGAAAGTCATTATATTTGTTGATGTCAAAATTAGCAAGAATAATTTTGAACCAACTTTAAGAAAAAAAGACGATTTATGCTTTAAAAAGACCACAAAGGTGTCATTTTCGTGTAATTGTGCCATAAGTCGTTATATGAATTCGCTCTGCCTTTACAAGAGTCCTATTCAACTATTTATACATAATTTCAGCCAAAATTCAGTCAAATCAGCAACAGTGCTGAGCTCGGAACTCGGGTCGACAAATTCTCCTGTGATTGGTCGATGAGGTCGGTGGTCATGTGTCAATATATTACCCAGGTAATGATGACCTGTAAGGGGCTGGAGTTTGAGAAATTGGAATTGGTTGTTCCGGGCGGCGATGACGTCACCTATGGCAAGTGTATCTGATTGATAGGGTAATGTGATAAGGGGTAATCATGATATTTTTCTAAGATAATGGGAGATAACTCCGACCTGGGGGTGTGGACCGAACTTATGTTTAACTGAGGTGGGGTTAGCGAACTATTTATACTAGATCGGAATTCGGATGTCAACAGTTATCTCCCAGGTCAGCTCTACCTTGGGGGGGCTGACCTCAGTGATGCTTTCTCCAAGAAGTACATTTATTGTTGTGACAAGTGTCATCTCTTGAGGTGGATGAGCTGTACGCCATTTATAAGTAGCTTCTTCAGTAAGCTTGGCTAAAACTACGTCGTTTTGTCTCTTAGACTTTTGAACCGTTTATATTTTCCTTCCATTTCTGGATGAACGGCTCAGATTGCGCACTCTCATCTTCACTTTCTTTAAATCCCTTTTTGGTCAGTCATTTCTACTCCTATTTCGCTGGTATTACTTTCTCAAATATTTGGGCGATTTCCTGAGTTCGTATTTCCGTATTCGAGTGAGGTCGTTTTCTTAGTTCGTTTTCCAGTTATCCTTATGTTCTTATCTGCTGCCTCATTTCAGTTTGTGCTTTGTTTCCTAGTTTATACATGAGTTCGGACGAGTCTAGAGTTCATTCCTGGGGCAACCAGCAGGAAGAGTCAATCTTCTTCTCGACGAGTTTGTCTTCTAGTTGTAGGGAAGTTTTTATCCCCATTCCTATTTCCGTAATTAAGCCGACTGACTTAGGGCGTCCTGTCATGGACTTAGGATGTGAGGGTTCCAAGGGGGCAGGTAGATCCAGTAAGGATGTTGAGAAGTGTAATTCCGGGGAGTGGGGGCGAGTTCTTATAGGTCGGTTGTGACAGGGGATGTGTTAGCCAGCTGGCAAGCTAAATACGTCATCCCTAGTTCGGTAGTTATGATAATGCCAGAGCCATCTGACCGAGCTGACACTCCTCCTGAGGGCTGTGTTACTTTGAACTCGGCTATCCTTCAAGCCGGTCTTGGGTTTCCTTTTCCTAGGGTGATTTGTAAATTCCTTTCTTCCTGGGGCTTAGCTCCTACGCAGCTATGCCTTAACGGGTGGTGAACCTTAATAGCCACCCTTATTCTGTGGAACCAAATGGGGAATCCCGAGCCAAGTGTCCAGCAATTCGATTCTCTGTTTACTTTTAAGGAGGATGGGAAGAACTCGGGCTAGTGGTGCACAAGCGTTAGGCCCAGGACGGGAGGTTCTCTAGTGCTAGACACCCATTCCTCAATTAAGAAATGGAAGGAGGAGTGGTTCTATGTATCAGGGGAGTGTCAATTTCATTCTACCGAGGTGAATAAGGAGGACGTGGTTCCCAGGCTCTATCATTCGTTATGTAAGTATCTTTTTGGGTTTTAGTCTTTTAGCAAAGGCGTATGTTGACGAAGTACTGACCTTGGTATTTTTTTTTCTTTTGTGCAGATTACAAGAAGGAGATGTTAACAAAAGATACATAGAGACGAGTTGGGGTAATAAGATCATTACCTAAAAAGCAAACGTCCTGTAAGTTTGTAATCTCAGATTCGAACTTATACCGGGCCGGATTGTTGCAAGTACGAGCTTCAAGTTCGACTCCATCCAGTTCAGGTAATATTTAGACCTTCATTCGCGGTTATGATTTCTTTATGTATATTCATATTCATTGAGCGTTTCACTGCTTTCTCAAATCATCAGGACGAGATGCGGGGCTACAAGGCAGCAAAGGCGGCGACTGCGACCAAGGGAAAGAAGAGAGAAGTCCCAGAACGGATGGAAAGCCGTTCTAAAGAGGTGGAGGAGGAGGTTCCATTGAAAAGGAACTGATCTGCGCCCCCGACATCACTGAGAATTCCTAAGGCAGTGCCTTTGCCGAGCCCGACCCTGCTGTCTCCTTCATTGCCATCCTCAAGTGCCCCTTTTGCTGTCGGGACCAGTTCTGCGAACTTGCAGGATCGATGCCTAGATTTACAGAGGCCAAGCTGGGAAAGTTTGGTGGGACATAGACCAGAAATACTTTTAGACTATCTCCGAGCTCCTTTTCTTTCCAGGGGAATGACTGCCGCGCTCACTTCACCTTTGAGGGAGTCGACCAATCTACTTACCCGGAGCTGGGGTAAGAGAGAGCAGGGCTATCTAAATGAGATGCCCATTGGTGAGGCCTTGGTCACTGCTCAGCTTCATGGCCACCGATCAGTTTTATACATGATGGCAGTGGCGGATAAGGTATACCTCTTACTTGATTTTTGATTAATTTTATAACTATTTTAATGACTTACTTGATTTTGATTTTTGAAAAACAGGTGAAGTCCGAGCTAGACAAACTCATAGAGGTGAAGGATCAGGTCTTGAATCTTTACAACAACATGGAGGCTAAAAGGCCCAGTTCGCTCTGAGGGAGAAGGAGTATGAAAAGAAGCTGAACCAGATAGGGATCGAGCTGAACTCTAGGCTCGATGTCGAGGAGAGATTGATGGAGGAGATCAAGGCATTGAGGGCCTCGGAGGAAGAGGTCAGAGCTAGGGTAGAAGAGGAGCGCGACAAAGTCAGAGAAGCCATCCAGAAGGTACAAGAGACCAACGAAAGGGCAAGGCAGGCCACCAAAAGGGCTGAAGAGGCTGAGGACAAGATTGACAGAGCGGTGGAAGCCTGGAAGGAGTCCTCTGAGTTTGACGTCGTAGCCCAGGATGTCTACGTGATAGCACTGGAGGAGTTGGTGGGGCACATCAGGAAGGAGAGGCCTAATTTTGATGTGGCCTTTCTGGATGAGGCATTGGAGGGGCAGAAGGAGGAGTTGCGGAGGTTGTTTGAGTCTGCTGGAGTTCGAGTATTACCGACAGCTTAGGATGTTGAAGATACTACCCCAACCCCCTAAGACCTTAGGCGATTAAAAACTTTGATTTTTGGTATTTTAGTTTTGTCAATATGTTTTTGGCTTACGAGTGAACTTTGTTTTGACTGTTTATGAAATTTTGTTTGGAATGGATAATTGTTTATGACATTTTGTTTGGAATGGATAATCCTTTATGCTCAGTACGATTTTTATTATTATTTTTTTTTGAAAAATATCTCACGGACTTTGTAAGAGCGTTACAATAGCATGTAGAATTACCTTGAATGAATTTTACTTAGTTGGGCATTTTTACTAAGTGTAGTACCACGTACGGCCTTAGCTCGTCCTGCATGTAGAGCAGGGCTTTATAGATTCCTTAGGAGGAATTTTTCACTAAGTGTTGCAGCACATACGACCTTAGATCGGCCTGCGTATGGAGCATGGCTTTATGAGATTCCTTAGGAAGAATTTTCCACTAAGTGTCGCAGCATATACGACCTTAGATCAGCCTGCGTATGGAGCAGGGCTTTATAAGATTCTTTAGAAGGAATTTTCCATTAAGTACCGCAGCACATACGACCTTAGATCGGCCTGCATATGGAGCAGGACTTTATGAGATTCCTTAGGAGTAATTTTCCACTAAGTGTCACAGCACATACGACCTTAGATCGGGCTGCGTATGGAATAGGACTTTATAAGATTCTGACAGATTTCTGAGTAAAATGTTCAAAAAATAGAAAACCCTTTTTATTGATGTGATTGACATTACAAGGGGGCTTTTTCCGTTCACTGATAGTACTGCTTAAGGTGTTCGACATTCCAAGGATGGGATAAGGATCTACCCCCAAGTCTTCCAGTTCATATGCTCCTTTTAGCAGGACCTTCGTTATCAGATAGGGACCTTCCCAATTTGGACCTAAGCATCCACTGTCGATCTCTCTTGTAAGGAGAAATACCTTCCGTAAGACGAGGGATCCTATCTCAAATTCTCTTTTTCGTACTTTTTTATTATAGTACTTGACGTTTCGCTGTTTGTAAACGACATTCTTGAGTTTGGCATTGTTCCTTTTTTTCTCAGTTAGGTTAAGTTCCGTGCGAAGAGCTATGTAGTTCCTTTCTTCGTCATAATCAGCTATGCGCAGCGAAGGAATGTTGATTTCTAGTGGGATCACGACCTCTATGCCAAAAGCCAGCGAGAACGGGGTTTCTCATGTGCTTGTCCTTGTAGTAGTACGATAAGACCATAACACACTGGGGAGTCTTCGGCCCATCCTCCTTTAAACAAGTCGAGTTTTGCTTTCAATATACGCTTAATAATCTTGTTAATGGCTTCGACTTGGCCGTTTGCATGTGGATGGTTTGGTGATGAGAAATGTTTCTTGATGCCGAGCTCTTCGCAAAAATCTAAAAGTCGTGCGTTGTCGAACTGTTTTCCATTATCCGTAACACTGGAGTGAGGTATGCCGAACCTGCAGATCACTGATTTCCACAAAAAGTTGGTTGTTTTCTGTTCGGTGATGGTGGCAAAGGGCTCTGCCTCGGCCCATTTAGTGAAATAATCCACTACGACGATAGCGAATTTTACCCCTCCTTTTCTAATGGGCATGGGTCCAATTAGGTTGACTCCCTATTTTGCAAAGGGCCAAGGTGCTGTTCTGGGTTTAGTCCCCACGGTGGAGTATTTATGATGGGGGGGAGGCGTTAGTACTTATCGCATCTTTTGACAAATTCAAGGGAATCTCGTCTTATTGTAGGCTAAAAGTATCCTTGTCGTATGATCTTGTGGGCTAGTGAGAGTCCATCGAAATGGTTTCCACATATTCCTTCGTGAACGTCCTGCAGGCTGAGTTTCCTCTTCATTCAAGCACCTTAACAAGGGCGTAGAATATTCCCGTTTATATAGTATATTATCAATGAGAGTATACCTAGTCAACCTTGTTCGGAGCTTTCTAGCCTCTACAGAGTTTTCGTGATATTTTTCAATTTTCAGGTAAGCAATGATCTCGTCCTGCCAAATTGGTTTGAGGTCTATCATCATAAGGACCACTTTATCCAGCTCGGTGGACGGTAGGGATATTCTTCCCATGGGGATGCTATCGAACTCCTCGATTCCCTCACTAGTGGCTAGGCAGGCCAGTGCATCAGCGTGATTGTTTTGAGATTGGGAAATTTGTTTGACTTGAGTGGTGTTGAACCTTTCAAGTTCTTTTTTCACAACTTGTACGTAGTTGTCCATCCTGTCTTCTTTCGCCATATATACACCGTTGACCTTATTCATGACTAGTTGGAAGTCGCTGTGTAGGATTAGGTCGGAGATTCCTAGTCCTGAGGCCATCCTTGCTCCAGCAATAAGAGCTTTGTATTCAGCCTCATTATTTGAGGCTTTGAAGTCATATGGCAAGGCTTTGCAGAATATGCAGTGATCAGGGCTGATTAATACGACACCGGCTCCAGATCATTCTTCGGTGGATAAACCGTCGACATAAAGTTTCCAAGGGGTTTCTTTCTGTTGTTCTTCAATTGGGACGTTGCAGAACTCAGAGACAAAGTCGACGAGTGCCTGGCCCTTTATGGAAGAACGAGGCGTGTATTTGATGTCAAATTATCCGAGTTCTACTGCCCGTTTTACCATCCGTCCAGAGGTGTCGGGCCTTTGTAGCGTTTGCCTCAATGGAGAGTTGGTAAGGACCTCAATGAGGTGTTCCAAGAAATATGGCCTCAGTTTTTGCGCTGCCATGAGCAGGGTGAATGCCAATTTTTCAGCAGCCAAATATCTGAGCTCAGTTTCGTGAAGCACTTTGCTTACGTAATAAATCAGATGTTGAAAGCCATTTTCTTCTCGGGTTAGAACGGCACTAATGGCATGCTCTGAAACAGATAAATATACCTTCAGGGCCTCGCCTGCCTTAGGTTTTGAAAGCACTGGAGGTTGGGCTAGTTGTCTCTTTAGCTCGTTAAACGCGTCCTGGCATTCTTTGGTCCATTCAAACTTCTTTCCTCCTCGTAACGTGTCGAAGAAGGGTTTGCAGTGGTCCGTAAATTTGGAGACGAAT
Source organism: Olea europaea var. sylvestris (assembly GCF_002742605.1). Taxonomy (NCBI): domain Eukaryota; kingdom Viridiplantae; phylum Streptophyta; class Magnoliopsida; order Lamiales; family Oleaceae; genus Olea; species Olea europaea. The sequence goes on along the minus strand of NC_036256.1, from coordinate 3,469,510 downwards.
CAACTGAGGGCGGCAACCCTTCCGGTTAAACTTTGTACCTCTCTGGGTTTAGTTGGAGGCTTCATTTGGATGATAGCTTGTATTTTTTCAGGGTTTGCCTCGATTCCTCGGTTGTTTACAATGTAACCTAGGAATCTTCCAGAACTGACACCGAAAGCACATTTCCTCGGGTTCAACTTCATTCCATACTTCCTCAGTATATCAAACATTTCGGTTAGGTGTTGACAGTAGTCCTTGGCCTTGACGCTTTTGACCAGCATATCGTCAACATACACTTCCATTGTCTTTTCGATCTACTGGGAAAACATGGAATTCACAAGTCGCTGGTAGGTGGCGCCAGTATTTTTGAGACCGAATGGCATTACTTTGTAGCAGTAAAGACCTCGATCAGTTACAAACGAGGTAGGTTCTTGATCTGGGCCGTACATCGGTATCTGCTTGTATCCGAAATACGCGTCCATGAAACTGAGTAGCTTATGTCCGACGGTGGCGTCCACCATTTGATCTATTCTCGACAATGAAAAGCTATTTTTGGGGCATGCTGCTGAGATCGGTGAAATCTATGCATACCCTCCAGTCTCTGTTGTGCTTTTTCACAAGGACCGGATTCTTGACCCACTTCGGGTATTTTGCTTCACGGAGGAAATCGTTGTTCAATAGCTTTTGCACTTCTTTGTTGAGTGCTTCATATCTTTCAGGGTTCAGAGGTCGTCGTTTTTGCTACTTTGGCCGAACTGAAGGATCCACCTGTAATTTGTGGCGTGCAATATTAGGATCTATTCCTCTCATGTCACTATGATCCTAGGCGAAGACATAGAGGTTCTATTTAAGGAAAGCCACAATCATGCTTCGGGTGGAGGGCTGGAATTCGCACCCGACTTTGAGTTCCTTTGTTTGGTCCTTGGCACAGACTCGAACTCCTTCTAGTTCTTCAACGGGTTCTTCGCCTTTGATCCTGGTCCGTGGGTCTAAGGGAATGAGTTCGGATTCCCATATGTTTGCCATATGTACTCCCGGGGAGTTGCGTTGATGGCTGGCACAGGTTTTCCATTGACATCTTTCAGCGAGCTCCCTGTTTCCTTTGATTTCTCCCACACCATGAGGTGTGGGGAACTTGATAGAAGAGTGATACAGGGAAACAGCTGCTCTCAGGCTGAAGAGTAGGGGCTGTCCCATCACAATGTCATAAGGGGAAGAGGTGTCGAGCACCATGAACTTGGTGTTCGTCTTCAACCGCCAAGGTACTAATCTAGACTCAACTTTGAGTTTGATTAATCTTTTAGCAGAAGTCAAGGCTCCGCTTAATCCTAGGACCATATTTGGGTATGGTCGAAGAAAGTTAGCAGGGATACCCATCCATTTAAGGGTGTGGCTAAATAGGATGTTCAGAGAACTTCCTGTATCCACAAGACTTTGGGGATGGTTACCCCGACCACAGGCAACGAGATTACCATAATTCCGTGGTAAAGATGTGGGTCCGCCTCCTTCTCGTCAAAGGATAATTGCTCATTTGTGGCTTTTTTAGATTCTTTTTCGTTATGCCGATCTCGGAGAGATCTGCAACGATTGGTCTCTTTGGTCTGGCTTCCTGGGCTTGTGTGTTCGTCCTACTCCTTAGCATGTTGATTTGTGGCCTTGGCAGATCGACGTTGCAGGCCCTTGCAGTGGCTTAATCCCCTTGGATAATTCCAGTCTCGTAAGGGGCGGAAAATTTCACGCAATAATGATAAATTGACGTGGTAGACTTTAGTTCGTGCAAAATGGGCCGTCCCAATATTGCATTGTAATTGGATGGTAAATCGACCATCACAAAATCCGCTAGGATTCTTCTTTGGCTAGGAGCTTCGCCCAGCTCCACAATAGGGACGATCTGACCTAGGGCTTCGATAGGATCCCTAGAAAATCCCTGTAGCTTCCTTGGATATGGTTGGAGGTAGCGGACTGATATTTCCAGCTGCCTCAAGGTTCGTGAGTACAATATGTTGGCCGAACTTCCATTGTCCACTAGAGTGCGGTGGACTTTTACTACGGCAACCATCATTGTGACCACCTGGGCGTCACTCTGGTCTTGAAGGATTCCTTTAGAATCTTCTTCCGTGAACCAGAACAATTCAGGGTCTATGCTGGTCTTAGGGTTTGATTCCAGTAGTTCGGCACGATTTTTGCACTTCGAGCTTGCCTTCGCCTGGCCCTTTTGGGTCCTTCAATATACTGATTTTCGCCCACCATCATTTTGATTTCGGCATGTGGGGGTGGGTTATGGTTAGGGATTGCTTGTTGGGCTCGTGTGGGAGCCCCCTGTAGCAGTGGCTGCTGCGTTGTAGGTCGATCTGCTTCTTTTGGCTTGGCAACAAACTCCTGTAACTGACCTCTTCGAATTAAGGATTCAACTTTTTCTTTTAAGTCCCGATAGTTATCAATGTCATGGCCCATCGTCCTGTGATATCGGCAGTATCCTCCATGGCGTTATCCGGCCTGTCCGTCCTTTAGGACTATAGGTTTGTGAAATGCGTCTTTCGTATTGGCTTGCGTGAATACCTCTTCCAAGGAGGATTTAAGTGGGTGGTATTCTAGGAACTTGTATGGTTGAGCCCTGGGACATTCTCTTTCTCTCCTGTCCTTCTTTCTTTTTGGTTGGGGAATGCGGCTTGGTTTTTTTTTCTTTTACCATATCACTGAGGTCAATTTCGAGTCTTGCTTCCTCTTGGTCAGAGATTGCTTCTTCAGCGCTTATGTCAGCTCGATTCAAGAACTCGTGATAAGTCCTTGGACCGTCCTCGTGTATTGACCACCAGAATCTCGTTTTGGGTCTTAGTCTTGCTAATACGGCCATGAGTACTGCACCGTCAGATATGTTTTCTACTTCCATGGATTGCTTGTTGAACCTACTCAGATAGCTTTTGAGGGATTCACTTTTTCCCTGCTTGATGCTCACTATACGTTCTTTGGGTGTAGTGCTAGCCTTGGAACCCATAAACTGGGCCAAGAGTGTTTTCTCTCTTGTGCCGGCAAGAATAATTAAAACCATATGGACCTCAAACCCTAACCATATATTTATATAAATCCAAACGGGCTCGACCCTGTCCGGTCCAATATTTAATTAATCCATTTAAGTAAACCCGGTCTGTAAATTAATTAATTCGGGAATATAAATAAAAAAATTCAATTAATTAATTTATTCAACGATTGTTAAATTAACCAATTGGCAATTTGCAATCTTCCAATTCTCTTTTATGTGCGACCTATTAGGTTTCTGATCACGATACCTAGCGACGTGAAAATATTATTTTGATCTAATCAAAATTGATAAATTAAAACACCCTTTTAATTTATCGTCAATTCACACTCGCCATTCCTGATTGACATCTAGCAATGTGTCAGGGCAATACATGTGACGAAAAATGTAATGTGGTGTGACAAAACCAAACTCGTTCGTTTTACCGTGAAACTATAATCCCTTCGTCAATATGATTCGATCAATTACGAGATATGAAAGTGTGTCAATCTCGATCATCGATCATATCTTTCACTCCACTATTAAGTCAATATAAGTCGAAAACTCATTTTCGACTTATGAGTACATCTTGACCAAGGATTTCATCATCGACTTAATTGAATGAAATGCAGATCATAATCTCCTACTATCTAAAAGTGACGAATCCTTTATTGGTCAATCACAACCTTCATATGATTTTTGACGTACTCGAACGATGTCGTATTAGCAACCCTTTGTAGAGCAACATCCAACAAAGTCAAAGTATGACTTTCCTCATATAAGGTATCATGACGACCTCAAGTCAAAGGACCAACTCCACTACTGAACGTTAAAGATTAACCACCGACACTCAGATAGTTATCCATGTGGAATCTCTCGGCGGGTCTCAAATGTTTTGTTCTATAACAAAACATCAACGTGTTCATTTAAGTGTCACCACACTTTAGCTTGTGAGATCAACTACTTCCTTCATAAGTAAGAAATGCCACACGTGATGATCTATCCGTAATAACGATATCCGTATCTCGTTATTACTTACGACCATGGATGATTTAAGATTCAATCAGATGTAATTTGTATCTCACAATCACAACTCCTTGTGATTAACAAATTACGAATATTTGAATCTACGGACTCTATTATTTATTTAATTGTCTATTAATTAAATAATAGATCTGTCATTAAATTGCATTAAATATATATCAAAAGTATTTATGTCCAAAATTGATTGGACCTAGGACATAATACTTACAGGCCCTGAGGTATTGTTTCTCCACCAAGCTTTGTTGTAGGTAATACCTCCTTGTATTCAGGAATGGACAAATCCTGGAGGAGAATTCCCTAAGAGAAAATTGAGGAAACAAAAAAAATAATAATAATAAAAAAATGAAAGTAAATATTACATAAACTCAGTTTTAATACTTACAACAATTCTGTATGACATGTGTCTCCACTAACTGCACAATTATCTCATCAAAAGTTCAAAGTGACACCAGGGATGCATACGTCTTCTGCATCAAGTAATGAGGTTTTCTTAATAAACGTGTCATTCTTCTCATTCCACCAAGAACACTTCAGAAAGTACATACGTAGAGCAATCAATGCCTCCATTATCTATTTTTGTTAAACACATGACAAAAGTGCAGATGTATTTCCATTATCCATTTTATTAGCCAGAGTAGAGGGGAAACATGAGAAAGTATACCATATCAACAGTTATGTTCCCCAACTGAACCTTTTCATTGATACCAAGAGCAATTGTGAAGCAAACTAATGGCTAAATATTAAATGAAAAACACATTTGAAAAAGCTGAAGAAACTTTGAGTAGAAAACAAAATGCTATATGAAGCAAAACTTCTTATCATCAATATTATGCCATAATAAATACTAAAAATGGCACTATCATGTATCAAACTAACGGAAATTTGAGGACAAATCAAAGTTTGTGAAGCCAAATACTTCCTAAAGCGAAATTGAATAATTACATGACTAATAAACATCATAAACTGAAATAAATTATGGAATATAACTGAATAACATCAATAGAAAGAAGTTCTATGTTTCAAATGCAACAGATGAACAAATATGTGCATAAAAAATGTTATAGGAAAATAAAAAATTAATGGGAAAGAATGGTCACAAGATGAAGATTCAAATGCATACAATGAAAGAATCTTTTGACAATAACCTATTGTGCCCTTGTCAATTTGTGCATGTATTGTATTGGAGTAATTTATTTAATATTTAACAAGTTTACGAAATCAATTTTTAGACTCCAATTCTATAATATGTTGGTATACTTGTTTTAAGAAGTCAGAATTTTTCAGGTCAAAATATATATATTGCATATGTTTCTTAAACAACTGCAATTCTTTTAGCCCTTGTTCATAAGAATACATTTTTGAATAGTAAATTAATGAGAAATATGTGGTTAAAAAATAAGGAGAAGTTTTGAATTTACGTGTAATATTATTTTATTGAAGAATATGTGATTGAAAATATGTCAAATCACTGTTGAAGAATATATATATATTTTTTCAAATAATGGTCTCATTCCTAATCATCACCAAACATACAAAAAGATAGCTTTTCATCTCGGAGAAGTCAAATTAGAGACACCTATAAAGTCTTTATTTTTTGTAAATTTCAAAAAATTGGGAAAAAAAAAAAAAGCAGTACTAAAAGGGAATTCAAAACATCACCATCTATAAAATTCAAGCTACATAATTCATAAATCCCTATATTTACCAAAATCAATAAGAGGAAATTTTCGAGTAACCATTGCCAAAAACAAAAAACCAATTTCTCTAAATCCAAAAATGAAACCAAAAACGAATGAAATGATACAAAAAGGATAAAATTTTTTTTTAGCTTTTTCAAGAATTTCTCTCTCTAAAAGAGGTTGAAGAAGGAGGTGTCTACTTTGTCGAATTCTTCGGTAGATAGAAAGGGGTTTACTTTGCTTTCGTTTGGAGAAGAAAGAGAAAGAGAAAGATAAATAGAGGTGGTCGTTACAAGGAGTGGTGGTACCTAAAGAAGAGAGATTCAGTGAAAAGTAGAGGGATATTTATTGGTGAATAATATTGAACCATTTTATAAATAGCACACAGTTAGTTAAAGTGTGAAAAGGGATGTGCATAAATGTATAGTGATTTGGCTATTCTTTCTGTTGGACAAATTGTTGTCAAACCACCTCCCGAGCAATGATGCCAATTCGGTTTAATTTTTCAGTTGGCATTGATCGAATGATTGAACAGTATATCAATATCTAAATTAAAACGACCCGACCTAAAAAGTTAATTGGACTGGTTGAAGCGACTAAATTAAGTTGTGTTACTCATGGCCCGATTATTTACCTACTTCGATGGCTAGTATTGTTGGAGACCCACTCTACAACCCATTTGATATCAATTGGGCCTATGACCCATTATTGTAACCTAATGGACTTACCTTTTTGTCCAATTGATGCCCATGTATTCTTGCTCATTTTCCGCCTCCATAGGATCGTGTATTCTTAGGGCGATTTTGTGGATTTCTCTTAGCCGTCTTTTGCTTCATCCTTCACCTTGCCTTTGTGACTTTCTTCTTGGTGCTTTAGCATTCCTTAGTGGTGGTTCTCTAAGAAAGTAAACTTCTAGCAACTATAGGTGAAGGCTTTGAGGTGTTCTCGGGTAGTATGGTTTGAGGTGTTGATTTGAGTTTGTGAAACTGAGCATGTAAAACCTTGGTGGTCAACTATTGGTGGTTTTGGGGTTGATAATCTAGTGATCTAGAGCCCGAATTTGAAATTCTTCAATTTCGGCCAAATGAGACCTCCGTTGGACGAATGGAGGCCGAACCCATAACCAGCAAGTGGAGGTACCTTCGATGGTGGGGTGCGTGGCGGCTTTAGTAACAGCGTGTGGAGGAGTTTTTTGACGAGCTTTTTTTGGGCAGTTTGTTTAGTTTGACCTCGTGAACACACTAATATTGTTTGTTTTGTGTTTCAGGTTACGCAGGAAAAACTTGAACGATTTTGCCCCTGAATATCAATCTGCATTCGTGATTGATTGCATTAGTATATTTTCTGAACCTTTAGGGCTAATAGTGATGGCCCTAAAAGCAGCAAATTCACATCTTCATAATTCATGGACTCAGATAGGTCCGCTCTGATATGTTTTCTTTACAGGTCTTTTGACATCAAGGTGGAGGTTATTGGACAAATTGTTGTCAAACGACCTCCAGTACAATGATGTTAACCCGGTTTAATTTTTCAGTCGATATTTACCAAATGACTAAACAGTATACCAACACTTAAATTAAAATAACCCGACCCAAAAAGTTAATTGGACCATTTGAAGCGACTAAATTAAGTTATGTTGCTCATGGCCCGATTATTTACCTATTTAGATGGCTAGTATTGTTGAAAACCCACTCTACAACCCATTTGATATCAATTGGGCCCATGACCCATTATTGTAACCTAATGGGCTTACCTTTTTTGTCCAATTGATGCCCATATATTCCAGCTCATTTTCAACCTCCTTAAGATCGTGTATTCTTGGGGCGATTCTGTGGTTTTCTCTTTGCCGTATTCTGCTTCATCCTTCACATTGCCTTTGTGGATTTTTTTAGTGCTTTAACATTCCTTAGTGGTGGTTTTCTAAGTGAGTAAACTTCTAGCAACTGTAGGTGCAGGCTTTGAAGTGTTCTAGGGTCATTTGGTTTGAGGTGTTGATTTTGATTTGTAAAACTGAGCCTGTAAAACTTTGGTGGTCGACTATTGGGGTTGAAAATTTGGTCAAAATCTCAAAGGAGACGCAATTTTCATCTTGAACCTAAATCTGAAATTCTTTAATTAAGTTAAATGAGACCTCCATTGGATGAACGGATCCCAGTTCCATAACCAGCAGATGGAGGCACCTCCGATGGTGGGGCGCATGACGACTCCAACGACCATGCCTGGAGGAGTTTTCTAGTGAGCTTTTTTTCAAACAGTTTGTTTAGTTTGACCTTTTGAATGCACTGATATTGTTTATTTTGTGTTTCAGGTTACGCAGAAAAATTTGAACAATTTTGCCCCTAATATCAATCTGCATTCGCGGCTGAGCATTGGTATATTTGCCGAACCTTTGGGGTGAATATTAGTGGCTTTAAAGTAACAAATTTGCATCTCTCGTAATTTATGGACTCAAATAGGTCCACTTTGATATGTTTTCTTTGCAGATCCTTTGACATCAAGGTGGAGGTTATTGTGCAAATTGTTGTCAAATTACCTCCTGGACAATGATATTAACCCGGTTTAATTTTTCAGTCGACATTGACCGAATGACTGAGCGGTATATCAACACCTAAATTAAAACGACTTGACCCAAAAGTTAATTGGACCATTTGAAGTGACTAAATTAAGTTTTGTTGCTCATGGCCCGATTATTTACCTACTTGGATGACTAGTATTGTTGAAGACCCACTCTACAACCCATTTGATATCAAAGGCCCATGACCCATTTTATTGTAACCTAATGGACTTACCTTTTTTGTCCAATTGATGCCCATATATTCTTGCTCATTTTCGGCCTCTATAAGACCGTGTATTCGTGGGGCGATTCTGTGATTTTCTCTTTGCCATCTTTTGCTTTACCCTTCACCTTGCTTTTGTAGCTTTCTTCTTGGTGCTTTAACATTACTAAATGGTGGTTTTCTAAGTGAGTAAACTTCTAGCAACCGTAGGTGAAGGCTTTGAGGTGTTTTTGGGTCGTTTGGTTTGAGGTGTTGATTTGGGTTTGTGAAGCTGAGCCTTTAAAACCTTGGTGGTCGACTATTGGTGGCTCTATACTCTCTTCACTAGAGTAGTGACGATGATGAAGTGACAGTGATAGTGATAGTGATAGTGATATTTAACACATTGTTCAAATATCATATTCTAAAAAATGCTGAAAATTAGTATAACTGATTCAATGTGAACAAGAATATTTAAGCTTGTATTAGAAACATTGAATGACAAACTTACAAGTATCATCATAACATATATATGTATCTATATAATACATGAAATTGGTAGGATTTGTAACACGCATTTAACAATACAGATTTAGTATGAGGGATATTGATCTTAAGCCGTGACCTATTTTTTTTTCTTTCTTTCCTAAGCAAATTATATTTTTATGAATGTATTCATAACATTCGCACCAAGTATAATAATTTAATAAAAAAACAATAACAATCAATACATGTTGATTGATAGAATTTGCATATGGTCAAAGCCTCTTTTTTATTTCTTTAAGGCTATAAATGAACAATTCGTAATTACTTGTCATTAAAATGATTAAATTTTATTAATTTCGCAAAGAAAGCTAAACAAAATAATTGTGTATGGAACACAAGGAAAAATATACTTCAACTTAGGGAAAATTGCAATCATGTCACAAAACCTTTCACTTTTATGCAGACTTGATTTAGACATTTTATTTTGTATCACATATGATATCAAACCTTTCAAAAACTCATATCTGAAGTCCAAATAAATGGAAACTGTTAGTTTGACTATTAATTTACCCCGTAATTTTGACTAATTTTAAAATGATGAAATGAACTTTACATTTAAAAAAATAATTATAATATATTAATAATTAAATCAAAAAAAAAAAAACAAAAATACTATTTATCATTATCTCCACTCACCCCCCTCACACCCCACCTACACCAAAATCGGCACCCACCAAAACCCTTCCCACGAAGCATCACCACTACCAAAATCGCCCACTATTCTGAGCCACTTTTCCTCAAAAATCACCAAAACCAACAACATATATGAAAATACATCTAAAATCAGATAAAGTTGATTTGCACCATCATCACCAATATTCAACCACTATCATAGCACTAACCAACATATCACCTCGCATGGCCTCCAACCAACCCCATTTTCCTCACCATTGCTCCAATGCCAATAGCCATCTCCAGCGTCATCCCACACCATTGCCAACACCATAAAAAGTAGAACTACCCATCGTGAAACATGACAAAACTACTACCATTGCAACCATCTACACCTTCCCAACTAACAAAAACAAAATCTTATAAGAAAATTCAAGTGGTTTTAAATCTGTTATTAGATCCGAAACCGGATATGATTTCAAGATCCAGATCTAATTATTTTAAGTAAATTCAGAACAAATGTCAACAATATTACTAACAAAAAATACACGTACTTCAAACCATGGGTGATGGCTGTGTTTGGAATTTGTAAACATTTTTTAGGCAGCGTGTTTGCATCTTATTCTTATTGTTTGTGTTCTTCTATTGCAAAGTGAGATGTTGAGTTTGGGAAAAAGTTGAAGGAAAGACGATTAAAAAATGGCAAGGGCATGTGTGAAACCGGATATGATTTCAAGATCCAGATCTAATTATTTTAAGTAAATTCAGAACAAATGTCAACAATATTACTAACAAAAAATACCCGTACTTCAAACCATGGGTGGTGGCCGTGTTTGGAATTTGTAAACATTTTTTAGGCAGCGTATTTGCATCTTATTCTTATTGTTTGTGCTCTTCTATTGCAAAGTGAGATGTTGAGTTTGGGAAAAAGTTAAAGGAAAGACGATTCAAAAATGGCAAGGGATGTGTGAGATGCCCAAATTTATTTCTAGACTTTCTTTTATGATTTGGTTAGATAAATGATTCTAAAAAAGAAGAGTTGGGGATTCTAGTTGAAGTTTTTGACTCAATATAATTGATATTCTTGATGGAGGTTGACCTTTATTATGTGACGACAGTGGTGCCAACATTAGGTGGGTGTGGTGGCGTCGGCTGCTGGTGGTGGTAATGGTTTTGGGATAAAAGGGTTTGGGAAAAAGGAGATGTTGGGATTTAATTATTAATATATTATAATTGTGTTTTGAAAAATGTAAAGTTACCATTTTATCCTTTTGAAATTTGAACTTAGTCAAAATTATTGTCAAATTTTAATTCTTTGGTCAACCAATAGTCAAGCTAACAGTTTCCAACCATTTGGACTTTATGTGCGAGTTTTTGAAATATTTTTGTCGTGGGTGATACAAATAATATGTTTAGGTCAAGTCTGCATAAAAGTAAAATATTTGGTATCGTGGCTACAATTTTCCCTTCAACTTATGATATTTATTGAGATTGGTACTACTTTGTATGGTGAAATATATGATATTATTCGAGAATTAAAAGCTTATAAATATATGCTCTTTTGGGGGCAATAATACGATATTTTTTATATATTGTAATGTCATAATTTGTACTTTTTTAAGAATAAAAAAATAATTCCTCAATAATTAGAGAATAATCTAATATTATTCCAAATTATTGATTCTAAATTTATACTCTTCCAAGAGTAATAATACAATATTTCTATTGAAGTCTATAAATATGTTGATTTTGAATAATATTCACATAATATTCTTCAATAATATTCATAAATACAGAATTGTGCTCCCTTCAAAATCAACATAATATTCTAAAAGACTATTGACTTGCATAAGTTGATTCAAATGATTAAGCAATATTCTTCAAAAATATTTAAATATTATAATCGTGTTTGTTTTAGTGAAACGATTAATTATCATTCGACTATACTAATTTAATATAAAATATGCTTCTTATGGAATAATGTGTTAATATTTTTCTTGAAATATTGAAATTGTAATGTTATGTTTCTTCTGGAGCATTTAATATTTTTCTAAACATGTGCTACTTCGAGAGCATATTATATTTTTTTATTATTCTCTTAAAAAATAATAGATCAATATTCTTCTGAAATATTGAAAATTATAATTTCATGCTCTTTAGAAGTAAAAATATAATTTTGTTAGATCAATATTATAATGTTCTTAGGGAGCAAGTAAAATCTAACTAGAATATTAATGAAAATAATATTGTAGTACCTCGAAAACAATAACATGATACATTTAAAATTTATGAAAGAACTAAAAAAAATCTATGGGTATGCTTTGGAATCACATGGATTCCAATTGTCGAGATATTGTTTTCCGTTGCCTTTCTTCTTTTTGATAATAGAGGATTCAAGAATCTCTCAGGCAAAATTTGAAGACCAAAAGCAAGTTGGGCTTTAACTTAAAAAAAGTGGAAAATACAAGAGTCTAGACATTTAAAGATCCCAATGCAAAAATCAGGTGGGAAGGTTTTTTATTCAGAATTTAGATATTAATTTAAATAATAATATTAATACTAAATATTTCATCCCTAAAATTCAATTTTACTGCATCTTCTCTCCTCACTCTCTCTAGTTAACCTACATCTCCAGTGCCACCATCCACTATTGGAGACCAAGCCCACAACCAGAGACCATCGTCGAACTCACATTGACGATCGTTGCCCGAGACCACACCATACCACCGCCCACTGCTCACTCAGGGCGAAGTGCAGCAGCTGAGTCTTGAGGCGATTGGAAATTTCACTGGCGATTCATGGCATTTGCCTGGGGTATGAGAGCCGATTCTTCTCTGCTCACTACGACGACGACAATGGAATTGTGAGCGTGCTTCTTCTCTGCTTAGTTTTTGCTGGTCATGGCAACGTCGCGATGGTATGGTGTTGTGAGTATGGTGTGGATCTAGGTGGCGGTATGGTGTGGTGTGGAGTGATGTGGTGCAAATGGTAGCTATAGTGGTCGGTGTTTGTTGGTGGTGTGAGTGGTGACTCTTAGTTCAACAGTCGTGATATTTACGGTAGTTGCAGCAGTATTGTGTTGTTCTGCAATGGCTTGTGGTATGTTCTTCAATGGCAATGTGGTGTTTGTGGTGTAGTATTGTTGGTACGTTGAAGAGGAGTAGGTAGTGCCTGGTGGCTGGCTTGGCTTGGTGCGGTCGTAGTTTTCATGTGGTGGTGGTGGTATTGTTGTTGTTGGTGGTGTCGTGATGGGCGTGGGTAGTGTTTGTGACCAAGTATTGTGGTGGAATTGGATCGGGATAGGGTTTGGTGACGTAGTGGTGTGGTTACTTGTGACCAAAATTGGTGTTGAATCGCGATCGGTGGTAGGGGTGTTTGGAATCTGTGACCAACTATTTTAAGGTTTGTAACCAACTATTTCGCTGATTTGCGACAAAAAATTAGGTGTGTATGACTAAAAAATAATTTGTGACCTATGTGACACATCTATAAAATGTAGCCTGTAATTTAAATGATCTGTGACCTCAAAATAATTTGACTTACAAAATTTTTGATTTGTGACCACGAAATAATTTGTGACCATTTGATTTGACGATATATAACCAGTAAATAAATCTATGACCAATAATTATGAATCTGTAACCATTAATCGCTCAACTGTAATTTTATTATCTTTATTTAAAAAATATTTTAATTAATTAAAAATATACCTGATTTTTCATACTATTTACTTGATTTTTGAAATGGTGTAAAGAATATACCTGCAATATGATTTTTTCCATTAAAAAAATTCGTGATGATAACTTGTTGTAAATTAAAGAAAAAAGTAGAGAAATTTATAGACTAGTGTATTTCATTGACAACTAGAGTCCCATATTTATAGAAAAGAAATAAATATACAATAATATTAATAAAAACTAAGATTGCAATAATATAATTATCATACACTAATATTCATATTATTTACAATAAATGTCAATATAATTACCCATTTTCTTTTCTTCCCTTTTCTAATTTTTCAGTCAATAATATTTCTATATTCTTTGGTCATGGAACATAATTACTACTTGTGATGGCTGATATGACGGGCCAAAACCCTAGCTTTCTTTAAACCCATTGCCCGGGTGCTCTACTGCTAGAGACTCAAGGTATGTTTTTTTCTATGGTTATTTGTTTTTACAATTATTTCTGTATAAGTTTTTGATTTTTAGTGCAGCCTTGGTAGGAGACATTGATTTTATCAACCATAGGTTAGTAATTGTCAACCATTTAGTGACAGTATTCTGCTTCCTTTGTTAATCTGAAGTATTCTTTATTGAGTTCTTGGTTGATGAGTCTTGCCGTTTTTGGCTGAGGTGTATCCGATTTTTAATTATTTGTTACCATGGATGTGCAAATTCACCATTTTTTAAGCTGCTTTTTTGGGTGGAATTAATTTTATGTACTTCAGGTATTCGACTATTTGTCAAGTTCGATTTTCTCCAACCTTTTAGTGTGCACACTACAATAGTCAGAACACGCATAGACAGCTTTATATATCTCCTCCAAAATATATGTTGTCAATCAAACTAACAATCTCTTATATCAGTAATAATTGCAAGCTTGAAACATTGATATAACAGAATATCCAATGTGGAAGTCACATTTGAGGTTCTATGAGGAGTGATATTTCCATCAGGATTTAATGTAAACTTTAAGAGGCTATCCTCGAACAGATCGCCAGCATGAGTACCAATCTTGAATGATATAACAGAATATCCAATGTTGAAGTCACATTTGAGGTTCTATGAGGAATGATATTTCCATCAGCATTTAATGTAATAATTGCAAGCTTGAAACTTTGATATAACAGAATATCCAATGTGGAAGTCACATTTGAGGTTCTATGAGGAATGATATTTCCATCAGCATTTAATGTAAACTTTAAGAGGGTATCCTCGAACAGATCGCCAGCATGAGTACCAATCCCGAAAATGAATTGCAGAGTGCTTCTTCAAGTTCACAAGATGAACCAAAGCCGCCATTTGAACCGATTTGCCTCCTCACAGTAGAGGAAATACGGGGCCAGGACATTTGGAACAATTGTGCCGTTCGCATCGTTGTTAGTGGAGTCATGGGTATTTTCTGAAATTCTCTTTCTTTCTTTCTTTTCTGAATTTTGTTTGGATCTTTGAATCCAATACTATTTTGTAGGAGGTGGGTTGGGGTTGTTTATGGACCTGTTTCTTGGGCATTGGACAATCCAATACTGCAGGATGAAATGACTGGAAGGCAACAGTTAATATACACTGCGATGCAGATGGGTCGAAGGAGCTGGATTTCCTGTAAAGCCTTTGCTGTTATGGGTTTCATCTTCTCTGCTGCCGAATGTGTCATTGAGAAGGTATGTACATTACTTTATCAGGAATATGAAGTTGAAAATGGTTAGGTTCATCTTTTTTTCCTTGAAATTATTTGGAGAGGATGACCATTGGTGATTTATTTGAAGGCCCAGGCCAAGCATGACACCAAAAATACAGTTGTTGCGGGATGTGTAACAGGAGGCACAATTTCTGCTAAAGGTAAACTTGTTCTATGGTCATATGGGTGGTTCCTTCTTCCTGTTTTTGGGGTTCAGCTTGTGATATGCCATGTTATTAGTTTTGCTTGTACACTCCTATTTGCCTCCCTGTAGTTCTTGAGAATTCTATTCAAGTAATAGAATGGTATACCTCTGGGGCTTTATTTAGTTTGGGAATTTAAACAAGAAGTAATTAATGTCTCAAAATTTGTTCTTCATAATTATCTTCTATAGATATAACTCAAATTCGACGAAGTTGGAAATATATAATTCCATATAAAAGTTAAATATTGCATTACATAGCAACTTTAGTTAGTAACTTACTTTTGAATTTTAGATATTTGATCTAGAGACTAATAACAAAAAAATGAGCGATTTTTTCCCAGTCTAGTGCATTTAATCTATAGCTTAAATGTGCTGTGATAGTGTTGTGAAAATTTCTTGTAGTATCTGTCACACAGAAGAATATCCGATGGACGCTGGAAAATTTGTTGCTGCTAAGTGCTAACACGTTGCCTTCAGTGATCTTTCCAAATATTTTTGAATTAAACGAGAAAATTTTAATTTAATTTTTCGAGTGTGTAATTTTCGGTCATTGAGCATAAAGATAAATATGAGCAATCTAACTAAACCATGTTGTTACTTTTTACTCCAATAAATTTAGACATAATGGTAAGATTTGGGTCTTTTAGAAAGGGCATCAAGGTTCCAACCCAGTCATCCATCTCGCATATTACTTCACAGCAACCAACAACCCCTAAGAATAATATAGCAGAAATGCGGATGCAATATGGATGTATGGCAAAACTAGAATAAGCAAGAGAATATCACCTAGAAGAAAAGGTAGGACTGGTTGAGATTTAATTAAGGGGGTCTTGACCTAAGTGGCTGGGATATGAATTGCATAGACCCAAAGAAACTCTAATTTGTAAGAGTGATGTAATCTTTATAGAACATGTTAAAAGGAGAGGTTGACCAAAGCTGCTATAGGATGATACAGACCCAGTTTCCGTGTATCTTCTAGAACTAAAAATGAAGAAAAAAGAGCGGCGAAGGATTTGTGTAACCGACCTTAAATTTTATGGTGATAATGCTTGGTTTATTCTTAAACTTCGACTTCTTTTAAAGCAATATTTTTCTCATCTTACTTGAACAAATACACAAAGCTCAGAACACGTGTTGCCTATTTCTTGGAAGTGAACTAAGCGGATTTGATAGTTATAGATGTCAAGCAAGATACAATGTGCTTGGCATGATGTTTGATAATTGTACATGTCAAGTAATACATGTGAAGCAGTGCATGACAATTTGTCATACACTGTTTGACCCCTAGCTCAAGACATTGTCAAGTACTATATTCAAATGATGTAGCTACGTTTGACATGATTTACACAAATTGAAAAATTGGAAGACGTTGAAAGTGAAAATTGAATAATCAACATAAATAAATGATTAATACCAGATATTAATATTCAATGAATTGAAAATTTTGGTTGCACTAGTACATATTGCCTATGTTTACGTCGTCCACTGTAATCCAAAAAAATAATGTGTTTTTGATACTACGAGACAACCAGGATATCTAAAATCATACTTTAAAATGATTAAACTCACCACGATTAAGATTGAGTTGTTTGTAATCCACAAAAGACATCGTATGTTATAACCTATGTGGCCCATATTTATGAAGCGTTTATAAACACTTGAATCACTTTTTATACATACATTTCGAGGAATCTATAAGTACTAGCCATTTATTTATCACTTTTTATAATTTTAATCGCCTATAAACACTTCTCAAACATGCTCATATTAAAGACCGATTGATAGTTTTTTAACTTATTTTTTCACCGTTATTGGGTGGCACTATATATGAGAGATTTGGAAAACTAGTTATTACTAGTTTTTTGGGACATTGGCTTTGGATGGTTACAATTGGATTTTTGGCAGATTTTGATAAAAGTTGATGAAATGTGTTGTTAAAAAGTTGTGGATCCAATGAAATATGTGATTAAAATTAATTAATGACTTCAACTTTGATTTTGATAAAAACCTAGATAAAAGTTTTAACTAAACAGAGGCTAAGTATATTTATCATCGAAGCTTGTGAATTATTTGCTTCCAAAAGGGATGGATCCATTAAATTCTCCCTCAATCAGTCTTTTTGTTTGTGAATAATGCTATTTTGCCAGAAGAATTCGGCTATATGTAGTGACAAAAGATGTGGTGGGAGGTGATTGGATGGGACAGTTGACTGTAGTTAAAACAGTCTAATTATAAAATGTCATGTGACATTATGTCAAATTTTCTGTTCCTATAGCATAATTATTTGATATTAGTGGCTCTGCAAATTCTAGTTTCTTATGACATATATTACATTCAATCATATATTATTTTATTGCATTTTTGTCAAAATTTTCAATTGTTTGAAATGAATGATTGTCCAAGTTCTTTGTGACTTGTGTTTAATAACGATATTTTTTACTGGTGCATATATATTCTTTGCTTATATTTATCTTGCTTCATCATGTTATATTTACTGGATGGGTGTTGATTTTCTATTTGACAAGGAAAGCTACGAAGATTTGGTGCGACAATTAGGATTATCATCCAAATCTGTAATTGCTTGAGTACGTGATCCACTTTCTCATGAGAGTCATTAACTTAATTTTCTAAACTAGATCTTATTTGGCGTATAATATCTTTTTATGGCGTGACCTCATTGAACTTTTTTTTTATATTTCAACTCGTTTTGAGGCACTACTCGATTATGTTGCCTACTTTGTTTTTAATTTTTAACTTTTGTGTGGAGATTTGTTGAAAATGGTAGATAATTTGAGCTAATATCACTGTACATTAATTTTAGTGGGAAAAGATGTTTTCTTCTGTGAAAGAAATCTTATGGTGCATTTGATTGTAAGCATTAAATTTGCATAGAAAGAAAATAAATTCTAGGCAATTGAATTGCCTAGAGTGGTAATACCATATGCAAGATCAAGCATGGTGCAAACCATTAAGTACATAATAGAGCTATTAACATTTGCACAAGGAACTTTAAACATTCTAGCACACTCATTTTCAGATTTAGGGCAATAGTCAATAGACAACTTAAAATGATTTGCAAGTGGTAAGGTTACAGGTTTATTGTCATGCATATTGAATTTCTTTAGAATGTTAACTACATAATGATGTTGATTCTGAAGTAACAAGTCTTTTTCTTCATTTCTCTATATCTGCATGCCTAATATCTTTTTAGCAGAACCAATATCTTTCATTTCAAACTCAGATTTCAGTTTTGATTTAATATTATCAATCTCAGTTTTATCACAGCAAGCAAGCAGCAAATCATCCACATAAAAGACTAAATATAAAGAATTTTTACCTTTATCACCTTTACAATATAGACAGTCGTCATATTGACTCCTTTTGAAGCCAAGCTTCAAAATGAAGGTAATGCTATTGTCTAGGTGCTTGTTTTAAGCCATATTATGATTTTTCTTAAGAGACAAATAGCATTTTCAATATCTCCATTTTGAAAACCAACAGGCTGTCTTATGTAAATTATTTCATCATGTTCAGCGTACAAAAAATAAAATAAAATTAACATCAAGTTGCTCAAGTTCCCATTTAAATTGAACAACAAGGGCAATCAAACATCTAATAGTGGTATATTTAGCTACAAGAGAAAAAATTTCAGTGTAATTAACACCTTTTTTTTTTTTTATAAACTCTTTTGCTATTAGTCTAGCTTTATACCTAACATTTTTGTCATCTTCTTCTCCTTGTTTTACCTTATAGATCTACTTACAATCTATCAATTTTTGTCTTTTAGGTCTGTAAACAAGAACCCAAGTTTTATTTTTTGAGAAGTCTAAACATTTTATCTTCCATGGCAACTATCCAGTTTTTACTTTCATTACACCTAATGGCATCTTCATAGGAGCTTGGTTCATTTTCAAACTGCTCTTGATAAGTGAATAAAGAAACGAGTCATTATTGTCAAATCCAGTAAATGGTCTAATTCGCATTCTCTACCTATCTGTAGTGAATTGGTACTCATTAAGGGATTAGCGAATGGAATTAGATAAGTTGGACCGATCAACTTCTTGATCATTTTCAGTTCCTCCAGAAGCAGTTTCATCTACAACAGGTATAGAAGTATCTTGCTCAATATGAGCAGACTCCACCTCTGAGCATTTTTATCAGTCAATACACCTTCTTTTCTTGTTAAATATGGTATTAGAGTTTCATTAAAGACGACATCTTTTCTAATAATAACTCTATACCCTTTTTCAAAATTTACCCATAATTTGTAACCTTTAACACTTTCATTATAGCCCGAGAAAACACATTTAAGTGACATGGGTTTTGATTTTTAAATGTTTTGATGAGCATATGCAACACAATAAAAATAATGTACATGATTATTTGACCAAACAGATTCAGGTACGTTAAAGTTTAAGGTTTTGGTAGGACTTCTATTAATAAAATATGTAGCAGTTTTAACAGCTTCGGCCCAGAACAGTTTAGGCAATCCAAAACTCAACAGCATGCATCTAATTTTATTCAATAGAGTTTGATTTATCCTTTCAGCAATTCCATTTTGTTGAGGAGTACATGTAACTATTTTATGTCTTAAAATACCATGTTCTTTATGAAGATTGTTGAATTCATTGTTACAAAATTCCAAACCATTATCTGTCTTCCAATTGCTAAAGAAAGATAATGTCTCATCTTTATTTTTTAGTAGGAAAATCCAAATTTTTCTTGAAAAATCATCAATGATCAATAAAAAAATATCAAAAGCCAAATAGAGTGCTCACAGCAGCAGGTCCCCACAAATCCATATACAAGTATTCCAAAATTTATTTGGATTTATGGATTCCTATGGGAAAAGGTAGTTTGACTTGTTTCCCTATAACACATTGTTTACAAGAATCAAAATCACCAAAATTCACATTTCCAAAAACTCCCTTTAATTTTTAATTTTATAGAGTTCGAA
Source organism: Olea europaea var. sylvestris (assembly GCF_002742605.1). Classification (NCBI taxonomy): domain Eukaryota; kingdom Viridiplantae; phylum Streptophyta; class Magnoliopsida; order Lamiales; family Oleaceae; genus Olea; species Olea europaea. The sequence goes on along the minus strand of NC_036256.1, from coordinate 3,449,316 downwards.
CTCTTTTTGTCAATATGGTCAAGTCTATTATGCCATAATTTTGCAAGTGTGTAAAGTTTTCAGATAACGCAGGAACTGTCAAGCCAAGTAGTTGTTTAGCGCTTAGGAAATAAAGGCCATGTCTTTTAGGGGAGCTAATGAGTAAGTCATTGCCCATAAGAATTTTAATGTGTCATTGACCCAAATTTATGTTAAACTCTATGTTATCTAACATTCTTAAGGACAACAAGTTCCTTTTTAACTCGTGAACATACCTTACTCATTTCAGGAATAGGACATGACCATTATTCAATAACAAATTTATAGTACCTATTCCTTTTACTTTACAGGTAAAATTGTTACATATTAAAACCTACCCTCCTGTAGTTTCAAAGTCAATGAAGTAGCTTTTTTTTTTTTTTTTTAAACATATGAAAAGAACAGTCTAAGTCAAATATCCATTCATCACTCAGTGATTTTTTCATATTAACAAGGACTAAATCAGTTTTAGCTTTAGCTTTATTATACAATAAAGCATTATTCCCATCGTTAAAATCCTTCTCTTTATAACCATTTTCTTCTTAAAACAATCTTTAGCAAAATGATCCGATTTCCCATAGTAATAACATTTCTTCCCTTTAGCCTTATTTTTGGACTTGTTCTTATCGCTTAACTTGTTTTTATTATTGTCAATCTAAGGTTTAGAATGATAATTGGATTTACCAGAGACTTTTCCTCTTGCTAGTAGATTATCTCCATTTTTATTATTACTGGACTCTGCTTTCATCTCTAAAGCCTTATTCCTTAATGAGTTTATCATAATATAAGTGGTAAGTTCTTCCCTTACCATACTCTGGGGCAATGATGCAAACCACGTACAAGCTTTAATTATGAAATCCACAACGAGATTGTTACAAAAACCTAGAAAAGCCTAATTAAAGGTTTAGAGCTTAACCTCAAATTAATGAACTTAAAAACCCGGTAAGAACGTTGCTTGAAGGACTCCTTGATTACACTATCCAAGGCATGCACCCGAATTGTAGAACTCCACAAGAACTGTGATTCTTGATAAGTTCAAGTTATTCAATGAAGAATGGAAGAAAGCAATATGCCTTGCAATTTAATTCACTTAATAATAATGTGTTAATTGTATCAATACAATGAAAGAGAATTCCTATATTTATATTAATTGTAAAAACCTAAAAAAATCTAGTAAAATCATGCATTATTCGTCCAAGATTATAAATATATGGAAAAAAAATCTAGCAAAATATGAAAAATCGCGAAAAAGGAAAATTTTTGCCCGAAATTACACTATGCGGTTGCATAGTATAATACAATGCAGTTGTATAGTTCATTTGAAATTCTTTAATTTGGTCTTGAGAATTGTCTATGTGATCGCATGCCTTTTATACTATGCGTTCGCATAGTATTAAATTCCAATACCAACTTTTTCATGTGCAGAATTTTGTGACGATTCCGAATTGTACTCATGGGCGAAAATCTAATACCTGAGCTAAAAGTTGTGCCCATTTTAATACACACTGCTCGTTTTTCCATATATTGTCCAAAACTTTGAATGTAATGTTCCGAACATGATTTCGCCTTTATAACTAATATGTAACTCGACATTAAGCTTGCAAACATCATCCTTTGTAGCCCGGTAACCTCGACGCTTGATTGCATGATTTGATTGGCTATGATCAAATCCGACTTTGCACTTAGTCTCTTCTTGCCAATCATGAAACTTATGACATTGCACGTTAATTCCCACATTTTAAATTCCAAACCTTGATCATGAGATTTGCTATCTTTATCAACCCTTTTTAGCTTCCAATTAAGCTCCAACCTTGGTCTCGATTGCTCGTCAACATTCAATAAATCTTTGGTAGTTCGGTGCCTATCTCGGATCATATCAGGCAACCTTGATGTCCTTATATCTATCACTAATGGAGTTTAACAAGGCAACAACCATTTGATCTTTTGAAAGTTTTTCATCATAGTTGGCTAAGTCTTAGGTAAGTTTTGTAAATTTGTTTAAGTTTTCATCCAAATCAACTGAGGGATCCATTTTAAAAAAAAGAGAATTGTTTCAATAAAAAGCATTTATTTGGAGTAGTTTTTGTCACATATTTATCATGAAGTTTAGTCCACAATTCAGAAGCAGTTTTTGTTTCAACAATACTTCTTATTACATGTTCAAATAAATACAAAAAGATGGTACTCCAAGCAACTTAATCAAGTTCAGCTTTCTTTGCAGGAGGTAATCAGCAAGCCAACTATCATCTAGGGCCTTAACATGCCTCATTTGCATTAAAATAGCCTTCATTTTTTGACTCCACATAATGAAATCACATTTTCCATCAAACTGATTAACTTTAAACTTAGCAAAAGCCATATTATTATCAAGTATGAATCACAAATTGAACATAGCTTTCACAGATTTGCAAAGAAACAATAATAGCACAAATTGGTGCCAACACCAAACCTTCTTAAGAAAAAGGAAAAATGAATTAAAAATTTCAAACTTTTTTTAGATTGTGAAAACATTAACAAACTTGATCTATCTACAATAATGATTGATCTTATATGATTTGAAATGCGATCACACATCACGATTGAATTCAACTAGTCTCCAAACGAAAAGACTGGACACTAATCGATTCAACATCTATTTGGAACTCAATTAACTTGTCATCTATCTATAGTAATAGTCATTTATATACTATTTTGAGATTCGATCACACTATATCACGATTAAACTCTACTAGTCTTCAAATGAAACACTGGTCACTAGTCGATTCAACATCTATCTAAAACTCAATCAACTTATAGTCTATCTACAGTAATAGTCGATCGTATACTATTTTGAGATTCGATTACAATATATCATGATTAAACTCAACTAGTCTCTAAACGAATCACTGGTTAGTGATTGATTCATCATTTATCTAGAATTCAGTTAACTTGTCGTCTACCTACATTAATAGTCGATCGTATAATATTTTGAGATTCGATCATACTATGTCACGATTAAACTCATCTAGTCTCCAAATGAAACACTGGTTAGTGATTGATTCGTCATCTATCTGGAACTCAATTAACTTGTCGTGTGTCTACAGTAATAGTTGATCTTATACTATTTTGATATTCGACCACACGATGTCACGTTATATGGATGTCACATTATTAAATAAGTGAGAAAATTGTCATAAAGTGTGGGTTTTTACTACTACTTTATAATTAACATGATATGTATTTCGCTAATCTAATTTATATAAGAAAAATGGAGTTTTCCCGTTTTAGTTCCTTAGCATTGAATATTCTCTCCTATAAATATCACTCGTTTTCTCTAAGTATATGGAAACCCAAATAGAAAGAGGTTCTTGTTCCTTAATTAACATAAATTATCTCCATATATATGCTCTACAAATATAAATTGAAATTCCTAATTCTACCATTCACTTTTCAAAATAAAAATCGTTTTCTTCATCTCCCAAGTCAAAGAAAACGGTTCAGTCTACTGTATTATAAGTCATATCATATGTATTAAAATGGACTTTTACAACTATAATCCAATTGGACTGTGCATCCAACTTAATTGATGTTATTGGAAGAGTAAACATTCTAACATTTCATTGGAGCATATTTTATTGGAAGACGAAACAACCCAAGTCCATTTCCTTCTTCAAGCAAGTAGCAACGGTTCGCCATTCTTTACAAGAAAATCTGCTAGACCAAATACAACCATCAGCGATGAACCCAGCTAGCTCTTCACAGGAAAATCCGCAAACACAAAAATCACTTGTAAGACCATCTATTCGTGGGCAAATTTGATGATAAGCCATTATGGAATCATGTCAAAATTCTATGTACGGCATTAGGTGGAGGAGGAAATCGCACTTGGAGTTGCAACTACTGTAGCAAGAAAGTGACCGGATCATATTCTTAAGTGAAGGCTCATTTGCTAAAACTTTCCAATGATGGGGTTCAACCTTGTGAGGTTGTGACTGATGACATACTATGAGAGATCACGAGGGAACGTGAGCAAGCTAAATGGAAAAAATCACGAGTACAATGAAAGAAAAAGGTAGAATATATTTCTCCATCCGATGGTTCAGATTTGTCACCAAAAAAAAAAAAAAAAAAATGAAAAAAAGGATATGGACCTTTGGAAAAGTTATTCAACATGGCACAAAGTGATGTAGCTGATAAAGAGGCTGCCCATATGCAAGTGCTTTATCATTCAACTTTGCAAAATCTCCCTACTTTAGACGGTATTCCCAAACCTTGGCCAATAGCAACTTGGCAGGTTACACTCCTCCTTCATATAATAGGCAGCGTACTACATTGCTTGCCCAAGAAAAAGGAGCATATTAACTGGAAACTTCAACCCATAGAGACTCTTGGAGGAAAAGATGGATGGTCAGATAGGTAGAAAAGACATCTTATAAATATTATGGCTGTTCTGCTGTTGGAGCAATGTTTATTAAGTCAATTGATGCTACTGGAAATATAAAAAATTGTGATTATGTTGCAACGTTGTTTATAAATGCAATCAAGAAAGTTGGAGAAAATGTCGTTCAAGTCACAGATAATGTAGGCAATTGCAAAGCTGCTTGGTTAAGCATGAATCTAGGTGTCCTTATATCGTTTGGACTTCTTGTGTGGTACATAGTTTGAATTTGGCTTTAAAAAGTATTTGTGATCCTTCTGAAAAATCACCTCAATATGCAAATTGTAAGTGGATTGCTGGTTTGGTGAGAGATGTACAAACTACTCGGAATTTTATTGTCAATCATGGTATGGCACTAGCAATATACAATAAATACTCTAAGTTGAGTTTGTTGAGGGTGACTGACACAAAATTCGCGTCAAGTATTGTAATGACCAAACTCTTGAGAGAAGTTAGGCCGGCATTAGAAAAAATGGTGATGGATTCAGACTAGAAAGTTTAGAGTGATGCAAACATTGACAATAAAGCACAAGAAGTGAAAAAGTACATTGTGACTGAACTTGGTGGGATGATTTGTATTATTTGTTGTCCTTTATTGAGCCTATTATTAATATATTATGAGTTGCTAATTCAGATTCTCTTGTTTCGCATTCGATATATGATACGTGGGACACAATGATTGAAAATGTGAAAAAAAAATTATATTTCGGCATGAAGGGATAGATATGGTTGGTGGTAAGTCAACCTTAATACTATTCACCAAATTTTGGAGAGTAGATGGAACAAGAGCAATACTCCTTACATTGTATAGCATATTTTTTAGTTTCTAAATATTATTGTGAAGCTTGGTTGAAAGATGGAACTAATGGAATGCTAAGAATTGCACCACACGAGGATCAAGAAGTTTCGATGAATAGAAGCAAATACTTCAAGAGGCTGTTTCCAAATTCTAATATGGAGCATTTTGTATACGTTGAATATGGAGCATTTTGTAGTGGGTTAAATTATTTCAATCAGCCGCATGTAATTGACGCAATAATGTCTGAAGAACCAATTTCTTGGTGGGCTAATCATGGTGCCTCTTCACCTTTGTTGCAATCTTTGACTTTTAAGTTGCTTTCACAACCAGCATCTTCATCTTGTTGCGAAAGAAATTAGAGTACCTATTCGTTCATTCAAAGCATCAATAGAAATAAATTGATAAGTACGATTGAAGACCTTGTCTTTGTCCATTGCAATCTTCGTCTAATGTCGTTAAATGAAGAGGCATACAAAGTAGGACCGACAAAATATTGGGATCTATGTATGTTTCCTATAAGCTTAACATCTTTATTCTTCTTTCAGGAAATGTTTTGGATTAATTATTTTACATTAATTGTTTGTGCTTTTTTCGTTTTGTAGGCGGAGAGGAGATAACACTCTTTTGGATGGATAAACAACCATTGAACTGGCAGAGCCTTCCCTTGATGAGCCACAATTAGAGACATTTGTTCTTGATGATGATGAGTAGAGTTGGAGGGGATTGGTTGATTAAATGGATTTTTAGAATGAATTGATGCTACTGTAATTCATTTTGCTATTTCTAACTTTTACTTTAATTTTGCACTTTGCAATGTTATTATTAATATTATTAATATTATTATTTTTTGGTGTTTTAGACTTTGATTATAAATTTCTAGTTTATTTTAAGTGACATGTTTATATTTTAACAATTTGCAGCTAATTATTATTTAACTTTTCACATGTGATTTTTTTTGGGAAAAAAATTGAAATTTTAAAGATATACTCATGTACCCGTGTCCGAAATTTGGACAATTTTAAACCATGTTTCCGTGTCATACATTTTAAAAAATAAAAGATTCGATACTTAGATACGTACCCGTATTCGATACTCGTACTCGAGTCCAAGGATCATAGTTTGATAGCACCAAAAATTCGGACCAGGGTTCGAATCCAACACAAGATAAGAAATACATGGTTGGGCGTCATCAAACGACATTTGCCAAGATGAATAAGTGGCACTTTCAGTTTTTTTCCCACTTGTCCTTGCAGAAGCTGTGTTTGCCGCTCTAATGCCTTCAATTGTCACGTTAGAATGATAATTCATTATTTTCTATTTTCTTATTAATCACACAATTTTCAATAAAATAATATTATATATAATTTCAAAAATTTTCTTCTTTTTTAACAACACGTTCTTAAAAAAAAAAACATTATTCAAATCATTAAAATTTCAAATAATGAGGCCCAAATAGGGGCTAAGATTGCTTCGCCTCAATCCATTTTTTTCTTATTCAAATGTATTACACCAGAATCAGAAAAATACACAAAGTATAGTTCAGAAATTGTTTCTGTCAAAACATCACAGACTCCATTCGACTACTAAGACTCAAGGTATCATCGATTTTGGGCTCAGAAAGACATTGTACCCTTCTATACAACAGGAAACCCCAAAAATTCCAAGCCAACACAAACTAAACTTGGCTACTTCAACGGACCAACTGAAAATCCCCAAAACCAGTATCGACTCCTTTCCTTTCTCTCTAGAATCACATAGACTCTTTAGATCACAAAGAATACCACCCAAGATCACAGAAGATTCAAGGGAAAACCACAAAGTAGACGAAGAGCGATCGAAGGGAGAAGAAGCGATTCAGCAAACCCTAGTCTAGAGAGTTCTAAAGGTGTTAGAGAGAAAACGCGTAAAATGAATTAGGGTTAGGAAAATATCAGACGTGATATATATATAAGGGAGCTCATCACGGTTGATCTAGGTTAGGGGTATCCAACGGTCCGGAGTATCACATATGGCCATGTATATGGGCTCGGGTTTTGGACCTCCTCATTGTGTTATCGGGCAATGTGTGTAGTATCCAGTGAATTGGGCCTCAACCCGATTTCATCATAGCCCAAGAGTTTGAGTTGTAATTCCAAAATTGGCATCACAATTCAAACACTCTCCACCTTGATGCCAATGACTCAAACTGAACCAGAAATCAAAAAATAATAAAAACCAGCAATTCCATCCACTTGTTTTATTTGATTTCATAGCCTACAGCATCAAGATGGATACACAGGTACCTGCAAATCACAAAGAATTACCCAGCATCAATTTTCAGCATTTTTAAGCAAGACTTAAACTTATTAAGGGGAAGAACCTTGGTTTCCATATCTGCTGGATTAAATTCAGTAGGTATTTTTTCAAGTACTACTGAATTCTTAAGGATAATGTCACGAATAAAATGCATCCTAACATCTATATGTTTCGTTCTTTCATGAAAGACAAATTTTTGCATAAATGAATAGCACTCTGACTATCTGAGTATACTACTACAGGATGAGACAAAACATTTAATTCACATAATAATCCTTTAAGCCATAATGCCTCTTTTATGGCATCAGTGGCAGCCACATATTCTGCTTCAGTAGTAGATAATGCAACAATAGACTGTAATTGTGATTTCCAACTCACACAAGTGTCACACAAAGTAAACATGTAAGATGTGGTTGATTTTCTATTGTCCTTGTCCCCCGCATAATCAGAATCAACAAAGCCCTTTAACACAATACCTTGTTTACTTGGATTAAAACATAAACCCAAGTTAGAGAACCCTTTTAAATATCTAAGTAACCATTTCAAGGCAGTCCAATGTTCAGGGCCAGGATTGGCCATGCATCTACTTAAGGTACTGATTGCATGAGCAACATCAGGTCTGGTACATACCATAGTATACATAACAGACCCCACAGCATTAGAATAAGGGACTTTTTGCATATATTTCACATCAGATTCATCCACAGGAGACTGATCTTTACTTAATTGAAAATGACTTGCAAGTGGTAAAGTAACAGACTTAGATTCATGCATAGCAAATTTAGATAACACCTTTTCCACATAGGACGATTATGTGAGAAAGAGAGTCTGTTGAGACCTATTTCTCTTAATATCCATACCTAGGATCCTTCTAGCATGGCCCAAGTCTTTCATTTCAAATTCAGAAGATAAAGATCTTTTAATGTCATTAATATCACTCATATGTTGACCTATTAACAACATATCATCCACATACAGAAGCAGGTAAACAGTTACAGAATCATTTTTATCCTTTTTAAAGTATAAACAATGATCAAATGAGCTCCTAAGGAAACCAACTGATGACACAAAGTTATCAAAACGTTTATACCATTGTCTTGGTGATTGTTTAAGCCCATACAAAGATCTTTTTAATAAGCATACAAAATCAAATTTCTTAGACTCAATGAAACCTGGTGGCTGACACATATAAGTGGTTTCATCCAAATCTCCCTGCAAAAAAGCAGTTTTTACATCCATTTGTTCAAGTTCTAAGTCAAAATGAGCTACTAAAGCAAGCATGACCCTAATGGTTGTATACTTAACCATAGGTGAGAAGATCTCATTATAATCAATCCCAGGTTTTTGTGTAAAACCCTTTGCCACTAATCTGGTTTTAAACCTAATGGGCTGTTTCAAATTATTCCTCTCTTTTATGTTATAAATCCACTTACAGTCAACTATGGATTTGTCTTTTGGCTTTGGGACTAAAGTCCAGGTGTTATTCTTTAACAAAGAGTTCATTTCTTCTTCCATAGCTAGCTGCCACTCTTTTTACAGCTCACAGCCTCCTCATATGATTTAGGTTCTTTAAAAGCAAGATCTTGAAATGACAATAAGGCAAGAGATAGATAGTCTCTCAATCTAAGAGGTTCCCTAATTTCTCTCCTATCTCTATCCCTAGCTAACTGATAGTCTTCTAAGGGATTTTCTTCTCCACCTTCTTCTTGAACAGTTATATTCTCTTCCGTTTCAGCTTCGAAACTTCTTCATTTTCAGTCTCAATTTCATCAGTGTGTTCTGCAGGTGTTTTAAGCTCCACCTGCAGCCTAGTTTCCTCATTTTTATCAGTCACAGGTTCAGGTTTTTGATGTTTTTCGGACATGTAGGGCATATCCAACTCATTAAATGTCACATTTCTACTTGTGATCATCCTAAACCCCTTAACACTCTTATCCCACAGCCTATATCCTTTCACACCCTCAGGATATCCCATAAAAACACATTTTATGGATCTTGGTTCAAGTTTACCAATACTTTGATGGGAGAATGCAGCACAACCAAAAATTTTAAGGTGACTGTAATCTGGAGTTTTTCCATACCACACCTCCTTAGGGGTTTTATCATTTAAGGCACTAGAAGGAGTTCTATTAATGATATACACAACTGTCATAGCTGCCTCACCCCACAGTATTTTAGGGACAGCAGAACTGATCATCATACATATAACCTTGTCTAGAATGGTCCTATTCATCCTCTTAGCAACTCCATTTTGCTGAGGGGTATAGGGTACAGTTTTATGCTTAAGGACCCCACTAACTTTGCATAATTGATCAAAATTAGCATTACAAAATTCTAGACCGTTATCAGTTCTTAAGATTTTCATTTTCTTCCCAATCTGATTTTCAATCAAGGTTTTCCAAGCTTTAAATTTTTCAAATGTATCTGACTTCTGTTTTAACAGAAAAATCCAAAACCTTTCTTGAAAAATCATCAATTAAAGACATAAAATATTTGTTTCCTTCTGGGGTAACTGTAGAAGAAGGTCCCCATAAATCAGCATGTACATACTCCAGAATTGAAGTAGTCTTATGCCTTCCAGTATTAAAATGAAGTCTATGTTGTTTACCAAGTGTGCAGTGTTCACAAAATGGAATTTTTGAAATATTATCTTTTTCAAAGACACCTTTTTTATTCAGAATATGCAGCCCTCTTTCACTTACATGAGCTAACCTGTTGTGCCATTTTAAAGTGGCATCAATTTCAGCAGTTGAGGACTCAGCAATGTGACTTGGAATAACTTTAGCTCTAGTGACATATATTCCATTTCTTTTGGCACCCTTGAAAATTATAAGTGAGCCTTTAATTATTTTTAACAATCCATTACCTAGTTTGGCTTGCAGGCCAATGTCATCTAGGTTTCCCATTGAAATTAAATTTCTGTTTAAATTAGGGACATATCTTACTCTTTCTAGAGTAAAGATATATCCATTTTCAAATTTCAAAGTCACACTACCAATTCCTAAAACTCTACATGCTGCATTATTACCCTTTACCACCTCACCACCGTTTATTTCTTTAAAATCTTCTAACCATGACCTTTGAGAGGTCATATGAAAGGTGCAGCCAGAGTCAAGTATCCACTCTTGACTCTGGTCATTATTACCAGAAAAATTAACAGTATTCAGGTTAGTTATGGGTTCTGTAACAACATAGACATCTACAGTTTTATCTCCTTGGGGGCTGAACTACATTACCCTCATCCACTCTCTTTTCTTTCTGTTCATTTTTTTTCTTGTAACAATCTTTAATAAAATGACCAGTTTTTCCATATCCATAACACTTTCTATTTCCAGTCCTAGACTTGGACCTAGGTCTTCCTTTCCATTTCTTCTTGTTATTGTTATTTCCTTGATATCTCTGATTTTCATGACTACTACCTTGCCTAATAAGTGATCTACCTCTAACAAATAAACTTTTAGATTCCTTCCCTGCCTTTCAGATTTAAGTTCTAATTCTTTACTTCTTAAAGAATTAATAACAACTTCAGGGGTTAACTCATCCCTATCATACTTAATAGCAGTTTTAACATCTTTATAGGCTTCAGGTAATGAGTTTAGAAGAATAACAGCTTTGTATTCTTCAGAAACTTTATCACCCGCATTAGTTATATCTTGAACAAGTTTATTAAAGATGTGAAGATTGTCTTCTAAATCTTTGGAAAGGTCTATTTTAAAACTGAAAAAACTTTCCAAAAGAAATATTTTATTTGGTAAAGACTTTGTTAAATACAGTTCTTCAAGTTTATCCCATAAAGCTTTAGCCTTATCAAGTTTTCCAATCTTTCTTAACACTTGGTCAGATAAATGCAATATGATAGAGGTATAAGCAAGTTCATCGGATTCTGTTTTTTGTTCTTCAGTCATAGTCTCAGGAAAATCAGCAGTTATAGCTTTTACAACTTTCTGTTGACCAACGATCCCTCTCATTTTTTGTTGCCAAATGGGGAAGTCTCCTTTTCCATTAAAAACTCCAAGTTCAAACTTAGCAGTTGACATTTGGAGTTCTTAATCAATCAAAAGAAAGAATTAATTGAAGTTCAGTGTTCAACAGAATAGATAGATACAGAATAAAATTTGAAAGGTAACAAGAATCAAAACAAATTATTCAGTATCTAGAAGACTTGAGAATCAAAGGAAAAATAACAACACCTAGGGAATTCACAATATCCAGGAAAGATAGAATGAATGATGCAATACACTTCAGACCCCAAAATGCCCAAATTCACCAGGATTCCGTGAAGATCAAGTCCTCAGGTCAAGGCTCAATTTGGGACTTCAGAACCCTAAGCAAGGATATTATGAATGTATCACAAAGAAACAATAAACGAATGCAGTTCACCAAATTTTAACTATAAACGTATATCATAGTTCACAAGAAGATCTATTTCAACTGTATAACAATTTACTTCAGAATCAGCATGCATATAACATATATTTTGGCATTGCAGATTGAGTAAAATGTTAAGTAGAGGATGCAAACCACAGCAGTAGTCAAGTTAAGACTACTAATCGACCAAGAAAGCCACAAGAACGCTACTGGTCACTCAAGAATCATACTCGAACCAAGAGTTCACCTGAAGATACGCCTGCAGGGGTCTAATGAGTCACACACAATAACAATCGTCAGTCCAATATACACTCAGAAGTATTAATTAAGAATATATGAGATCATTTAACAAAAAAAAACAGATATAGGGTTTTCAAAAAAAATCGAAACCCTAGGTAACCCCTCAAGATCTGACTGTAAGAATTGATTTCTTACAACCAGATCTTCTTCGAACGGAGATTAAACACCACACTAAGCTCTGATACCACTATTACACCAGAATCGGAAAAATACACAAAGTATAGTTCAGAAATTGTTTCTGTTAAAACATCACAGACTCCATTCGACTACCAAGACTCAAGGTATTATCGATTTTGGGCTCAGAAAGACATTGTACCCTTCTGTACAATAGGAAACCCCAAAAATCCCAAGCCAACGCAGACTAAACTTGGCTACTTCAACGGACCAACTGAAAACCCCCAAAACCAGTATCGACTCCTTTCCTTTCTCTCTAGAATCACATAGACTCTTTAGATCACAAAGAATACCACCCAAGATCACAGAAGATTCAAGGGAAAACCACAAAGTAGACGAAGAGAGATCGAAGGGAGAAGAAGCGATTCAGCAAACCCTAGTCTAGAGAGTTCTAAAGGTGTTAGAGAGAAAATGCGTAAAATGAATTAGGGTTAGGAAAATATCAGACGCGATATATATATATATAAGGGAGCTCATCACGGTTGATCTAGGTTAGGGGGATCCAACGGTCCGGAGTATCACATGTGGCCATGTATATGGGCTCGGGTTTTGGGCCTCCTCATTGTATTATCGGGCAATGTGTGTAGTATCCAATCAATTGGGCCTCAACCCGGTTTCATCATAGCCCAAGAGTTTGAGTTGTAATTCCAAAATTGGCATCACAATTCAAACAAAATGTTTGATTTTGGATCAGGTATTGAAAGTGTAGAAAAGCAAGTTAATCGAATTACCAGAATTTTCATTACAAATGTGCTCTCTTCGGCTACAAAGTAAGCCTTCTGCTTCAAACTTTTATTACCATTTTCTGGGTTTTTTTTTTTAATATGTTATTTCAAATCTTCATAACCTTTTATTTCTCTTGAATTGCAATAAATACGCACTTACATGCATTTATTTTATATGATTATCAGTTTATGTATTAGCATGCTTTTGACGGAATACGATTTTACACTACATTATATACGAGGACACTTTGAATTTTGATAAATTATTTTCATTTTTTTAAAACCATTTTCCGTTCTTTTTTTTGTCTGCATTTTTAAGGTAGAAGTCTAATTAGTAATAATGGTGATTGTTGTAATAGAAAATAAAAATTTTAATTTCCAAAATTAAAAATTTCTTTTCAATTTCAGTTTTAACACAAAATTAAAATTAATAATTAGAGCCTTCGTTTGTAGGGATTCACATTATGTGGGATTGACAACTTGTTGACTATACATTTCAACGGTGTTTATTAAAAAATTTTTAAAATTTAATTTTAATCTCACCAAACTAGGGCTTTGTATAACTTACATTTTAATTGGATTAATTTTCATTATTACAGGGGTTTACATTAAATGGAGGTGATATATCGTTTGGAAAATATAACCATAAAAAAAAGAACAAAATGGGAAGTGGAGATTAAGGATAGTCACTCCACTCCATATAAAGTACACAAATTCTTCTTTCATTTTCAATTCCTTTCGAGTCGGAAACGCAGGCTGCTGTTTAATAAAGTGAAGGATCATATATTCTCTATACATTTCTATATTATATTCTACTATTTTGGTAACTTGATAAAAGCTCGTTCTTTACGTTCTTGTGATCGTACCCACAAAAGGAGAATTGCTTGTGAGCTAGAAGGTTTTATATGGAAGCCGTGTAGTGTCAAAAATGCTCGCACAAAGGGAATGTCATATGACTTTAAAACAACGTTCTCAACGTGATTCCACAAAGCTTACTTTCTAGCTCTCTTCTTATGTTTATGTTATTTGAATTTGTTATGTTAATTGTTAACCAACACATAAATTACTTAATTTTGCTCGTGTCTAGGAGTCAGTGAAGGTGGTAGACATAAGTAAAAGTATTAAATTGTACCATCAAAGAGAAGACTTCAAACTTAAATAAAGCATTGTAATCGCTTTGATTTCATTCCATTAAATTCATGCGCGCAGTATCAAGGCTGAAGCAATTGATCCTATTTCTGGCAAATTATTTTTTGTGATCAAGCTATTCCTTGTCCACTGGGTTTTGATCTTTGGTTGGGGCAACAGATATATTTTTCTCGACTACTGATTTATAGTCACTGCATTAACACCATGAAACACACGGAATTTCAAACTGTTAATAAGTTTGTAACAAAAATCAATGAAAGGGAAACTTGTTACAAGTTCCCTAACATTTTCAATTTTTGCAGATTTTACACTAACTTTCAATTTATGCCAGCAACGATCTCCAACCTTTCAAAAATATATGTTCGGAGTCCAAATGGATGAAATCCGTCTACTTTTCCATTAGCTGATTATAAAAAATTAATTTGACCATATTTTAACTATTTATAAAGGGTCAGAATGATAAATTTACATTTTTCTATTATGAACAATTAAATATGTTACATCAAAAATAAAAAATAAAAGAAATGGAAAAAGACTTCTTCTTTCTCACCCCAATCCATCGAATCGAACCGAACCAAACCCAAGGCCACTGTCTCCGCCACCTCCAAATTCCCACCGTTTGTACCAACCACTACCACCACAACATCCTCAAATCCATCATCTAATACTCACCCCAATCCATCGAACCGAACCGAACCAAACCAAACCCAAGGTCACGGTCTCTGCCACCTCCAAACAACCACCGTCTGTACCAACCACTACCACCACAACATCCTCAAATCCATCATCTAATAAACATGCAAGTTTATACAAAAATCCACATTTAGCTAATACATGGTAGCAACACCCAAATCAGTTCAGAAATCAAAGAGTGATGACATAGTGTTTGTCGATGGTGGTCCTCCTCGTGGTCCTTCTCGTGCATTTTCTAGGCGAGTTGGATGATGACATGTTTATCGATGGTTGCTCATTCGAATTCATTTTCTGGACCACTGCCTTCAATTGTAGCACTCTGCACTGAATTACAAGTGCTTGATTTGCTGAACAACGCTCTTTCTGGTGTAATTTATGTTAGAAGTGTGACTCAAATAGGAGTTTAAATTACATTAGATTTCTTACCTTTTTTAGGACTCTTTTAGGGCTAGATTTTATACTATAAATACAAGGCTCCTCTGTCAGTTTTATTGGAGCCTTTTGCTGTATTGTACACTCCTTTCATAGTGAATTAATAAAATATCGTTCCTTCTGTTAGTTTTTCTTTTACTTACTTTAATATTGTTCTTGGGTTATTTGTGATCTTGTTCAATACTTCAATTACAACAAGTGAAATTCATTAAATCTCAATTCCCACATCATTGGTCAATCGGTCTCAACAAATGGTATCAGAGCGGGGTTATTGGTGGATTTTTGGCCTGAAACTGATCGGAAAATCGTCTGAAAATTACCAGAAAATCAGAAAACGAACTTGTCCAATTTTTCGATTCTTTGTCGGATCTGCTTTTACTTTTTCTAGTCAAACCAGTAAGAATTTGGAGAAACGAACACCACCAGTGGACTCAGCAAGCAGAAACAGTCCAGAAAGGATCACATGTCGTCGGCGCGTTTCCGGCCAATCGCCGGTGGTGAAACTTTGGCGAGGAGAGTGGCAGCGCGTGCGGCGGTTTTCGACGACGGTGTCTTCAGGCAGTTTTCTCCGGACGACGAGACGAACCTTGTGGTGGTGTCCAATTTCAGTTTTGGGCAAAATTGTGGCTCTGGACTATTTTGCCCCTTGCACGTTCGGCAGTTTTCAGTTTTGGGTGTTACAGGTTGCAAGTTCTTCGTGATTTGATTGATATTTTTGAGATGAATTCGTTAAAGTATGAAATTTCGCTATTGGATCGCAATACAAGATTTTCGTTGTGGCAAGTAAATGTGAGAGCTGTGTTGACGTAGATGGATCTTGATGATGCTTTGCTGGGTTTTGATAGGATGCCAACAAACTTGTCTATGGAGGAGAAACAACGGAAGGATCAGAAGGCTTTAGCACAAATCCAACTTTATTTATCCAACAATTTACTGCAAGATGTTTTGAAGGAGAAGATATCGGCTGCTTTGTGGCTCAAGTTGGAGCAATTGTGCATGACAAAGAGTTTGACGAGCAATCTGACTCTAAAGCAGATGTTGTATTCTCATAGCATGGCGGAAGGAGGGTCACTGCAGGACCACCTTGCTGTGTTCAAGGAGATCGTTGCAGATTTGGAGACGTTGAAAGTAAAATATGATGAAGATGATCTAGCCTTGGTCATGTTGTGTTCGCTACCCAATTCTTTTTCGTCATTTCGTGATACTCTTCTGTATAGTTGTGACATGTTATCCATTGAGGAGGTATACGACGCCCTGTTCTCAAAAGAAAAGATGAAGTTGTTGGTTGGAGATCCTACATCTAGGAGGGGGATGCTCTTGTGACTCATGGTGATCGACGAAGGGGTAGATCGAAGGTGAAGTACAGCAATGTGTATTGTTATTACTGCAAGAGGAAAGGACACATCAAGAAAGATTGTGACAAGTTGCAGGGTAAAGCTAATTTACATGCAAATCATGCGGGGCAATCAGGTAATTCGAACGAGACTAATATTGCTGAAAATTTTTGTGATGATGGAGATGTGATGTTGGCTATATCTGACGGGGAATCCAAACTTGAGGAGTGGATTCTGGATTCTGCTTGTTCGTATCTTATGTGTCCAATAGGGCTTTGTTTCAAACATATGAGACGGTGAAGTAAGGTGAAATTGTCATGGGAAACAACCAATCTTGTTGGGTTGTAGGAATCAGTCGGGTTAGATTGAGGCTACAGGATGGAACAGTGAGGACACTTGATGAGATTCATCATATTCCAGACTTGACAAAGAATCTCATATTATTGAGTACCTTGGATGAAAAAGGGTACAAATTTTCTGGTGGAGGTGGAGTCTTGAAGGTTCGAAGGGGTGTCCGGATTGTATTGGAGGGATGAAGGAAATCCCAGTTGTACATCTTGCAGGGGAGTGCAGAACCAGTTCAGAGACATTTGGACAAATTCAGTACCGTGGCGGACATTCAATTTGGTACAGTACCTCTCGGGTTTGGCTCTGGATCAATTAAGAACTTTGCTCAAGGGAGTGTTGGTAATTCCGCTTTGTCACCAATTTTAGCGGGTACACTGTGTTTTTGTAATGCCAATGGACTCATGGAGCGTAGGTACAGTTTTGGAGATGTTTGTAATGCTTTAGAAATCATTGAAGGTGACAATATTGGCAAGGGACCTTCTGGTTGTGCATTTGGTGTGGTTTGTGCTACAGGGTGTGCTTCAACCCTGTCCAATGATTGTTAATTCTAGGAGGAATTTTGGGAACTCGAGTTTGGATCCGGGTGTCGCGTGTGGACGCCGGGCGAAGGAACATGTTTTCCTGGAGAGTTTGGTTACTGTGTTGAGGAGCTTGGTTATTCTGATGCAGACGGATCATTTTTCAAGGTGGAGAAATTTTGGACCTTCGTTCGTTGCACCGGATTTGAGTCAAGGTGGAGATTGTTAGAAGTGTGACTCAAATAGGAGTTTAAATTGCATTAGATTTCTTACCTTTTTTGGGACTCTTTTAGGGCTAGATTTTATACTATAAATACAAGGCTCCTGTGTCAGTTTTATTGGAGCATTTTGCTGTATTGTACTTTCTTTTAATGGTGAATTAATAAAACATCGTTCCTTCTGCCAGTTTTTCTTTTACTTACTTTAATCTTGTTCTTGGGTTATTTGTGATCTTGTTCAATACTTCAATTACAACAAGTGGAATTCATTAAATCTCAATTCGTGCATCATTGGTCAATCGGTCTCAACAATTTATTGATGAATCTAGTACCAATTCACTCGAATAAACAGCCAACACTACCACCATCACACCTCCACAGCCACTCAACAATGTTTTGACGAATTAAAACGAAAGCGAAGATAATGTTCAAAAACCAGAATCCAAATCGAGTAGTTGCGTCGTATGCCCTAGCCATGTCTTCAGCAGATTCAAACGTACCTACCCAGATTCGTTCGCCTCCATTTGCCTTGCCATTGTGTGAGATGGATGCTTGTGGACGGTTGGTCGACAATGGTGCTGACGTTGTTGGTGGTTGAGGAAAAAGGGGATGGGGCATATGGGTCGGGGTTGGGGTTTGAAGGGAGCAACTCCATTTTTTGTGTTTTTTTGTTTATTTATTTAGAGCCCGTACACATTAATGTAAAAATGAGAATGAAAAATATAGTCGTTATGGACCCCATACAAGAAATAAAAATTTAAATTTGATGGCTTGATATAATGGATAACGGTCATATTTTTTATTTTAATGAAGAAAAAATGGGAAACAAACGGGGACTTAATGTGGTAATTCTAAAGTTAACATTTTACCCCTATTATTTTAGTTAAAATTGGTTAAAGTCCATTTCTTTTGGTCAATTAGCGAAAAAGTGGATAGATTCCATTCATTTGGACTTCAAATGCATATTTTTGAAAAGTTAGTGTCACTGCTAACACAAATTGAAGATTAGAGTAAAGTCTGAAAAATTTAAAAGGTTAGGGATTGTTGTTGCAATTTTTCCTAAATAAAACCATAATGATGGTTATTGAGTGCTGCACACTCCGATCTTCTTGTAGTGACAAGAAAAAGGGCGAGAAAGGAAAATTTTGATCTTAATTTTATTACTTGGTGAAGAAATTTGAACTTTGCATGCAATCTTACCTTCAAGGAATGAAGACAAAATTTTCGAGCTGTAAAACATTTGATTTAATGGATATGAAAATACTCTAGACATCAGATTGTGATACTGTTGGGAATTCCACTGCCTGTAAGTCCTCCTTTTTTACTGTCGTCCGAGGTGTTGGGATATAACAAGGTATAAGGCATTTTCACGGGCCCCTTTCGATTCTTTAAGCCCTGGTCTTTATTCCTCTCTGTTATTTCATTTTCTATTGTGACCAGTTTGGTGCTAAATCTGGCAAATGCCTCTTTTTCTTCATCCTTCGGCCACTCGCTAGTGTCTCTTTGTCCAAGGTAAATCTCTTCTGTTGAATGCCGTGAGAGTATCTCTATTAGCGCCACACCAAGGAGGGTTTGGAACTGGGCAGTAATTGTTTTCAAGAAGAACAAATGAAAGTCTTTCTCAAGCTCAGCATGCTCCTGGGTGTCAGGCATGAATCGGCGGCTTACAGCGGGGCGATTTGGAAGGAAGCCGGCATAAGGATATTGTCCGAAATTGACGGCTGCATGAAGAGCAGAAGCTACCCATATGATTATTGTGCATGTCTGAATAAGGTCATCCTTTGTCTGCATTTTAGGCCACCATGGCTTGTCTTTTAAGTCTCCATGGCCTTCTTCACGAAGCTCCGTCCACCATGATTGAAGTTCTGAATCACCTTGGATCAGGTCATCTGTCTCGTAATGGATAGAACAATAGTCGGTGACCCAGTCTTTAATTGCTGACCAAATCTCAAGTCCGTCAACAGCGAAAGGATAATCCTCTATGAGAAGTCTAAGACCATGACGATGGTTCGGGTCTTTAACAGCCACTCCTCTGAATATGCAAAGTAATTGAAGGTTAGCGAGATTGTGAGAACAATTGACTTTCCTTATTTCATTCCCCTTTTTAACTCCAGATTCTGGAAAGATTACTCTTTAAACCCTTCCTTTTCTCTGTAGTGGATAGATTATGGTAAGTGGAAAAATTTATGGGTATCCCTCTGCGTATTTCTGTGTTCATTACTCATGTATTGTAAATTCTAACAGATATAAATCAAAATCATTTAGAATGGTTGCTATAAAACTTTCTGACTGACCTTTTGAGCAGATCCTCAGGAAGGGCCTGCTCAGTGAAGTTCCAGTTCTTATAGATAACAGCAGACATTTCCATGGAATATCTTGCTGGAAAGACCGTTGTCTCAAGTATTCCGCCTGCATTGATGAGTGTGTGCCGAGCCAAGGCATTTATGTTCATTGTATCGCGGAAATGTGGTTGCAGTAGCTTGTACATTGGGTGAAGCACACTCAACTGTCTGTTTGTTGCAATCACAAATGGCTCTATTGCTGCGTGGGTGTTCAACCTGCATATCAAGATTGCAAGTACGGTACTATATTACAAATTGGTTAAGCTTCTAAAATATAATTATTTCATCTTCTTTCACATGTAAACTTACCAGTGGCTAATGAGCTGATGATAACCCGAATCGTTCACTGCAACGTAAGCTTTAGCCAACTGCCATTTTGAGTTTTCAATTCCGTGCTCGGACGGAGTAAATACTTGGCTGATGGGATCATATACATTTACGTCGTCTTGTTCTCTGCTCAATTCAATTGCCAGTGGCTTCAAAGTCCCATTATCTTGAAGCAAAAGGACAGTTCGACTTGCATACGTCCTTGTGTATTTCGTCTTGTTAATCTTTCTAAGGTATGGTATCAGCTCGTCGTGATAATCCAATATGAACAGCTTGTTACCTGCAATTGCCTGTGTTCACACAAAGTAATAGAAGACATTAATTGAAATAGAATACTTCATGTATTATCAATTCAAGTACTCTGCTTTTTCCATTCTCTTTCTATATATGAATTAGAGGAAAGGAATGATATACTTCTTCTACAGTTAGCCCGTTCATGTTTTTCTCAATCTGCTCCTTTGTCATTGAACTATTTTGATTACCATATACTTTGGGATCTAGCTTGCTAGCAGGTGGAAATTCCTGTTAGGTAGAAAAGTAGTAAAATAGCTCAATGAGAAAAAAACATAGTTGTTTCAAGGGTAAGAATAGAGGAAGAAAGTTTCTTTTACCTCGAGACATCGAATAATAACAGGGTTCACTCCAGCTATCATTTCTCGGCCAAATTCTTCATCTGTTTTCCATGCTGTTTCATCGTCTGCAATGATTCCATAGAATGCTCATATTTGTAATGGGATATATGCATCAAATTTTATTTAAGACTCTCAAAGAATCAAATGAAGTTTTTTAAGATAGAAATCATATTATACTTTTGATGATATCAGGTTTCGGGAATTTAAGTGGTCGTCCACCAGACACATGAAGAAGTTCCTTGAACGACTCCCATGGAAGGCATTCTCTTGTATTTCTTAGTGGACGACTGTCTGGAAGATTATTTTCTTCTTTGTATAGCTTATGTATGTCTTGCAAATTGTCGAACTCATTGATGGTCTTGTTAAATACAGCTCCAATCTCTGGGATCAATACCTGACCCAGGGAATTAAAAGAAGAACAGATGAATTCTGAGAACTTCACTTGACTGAACCGCTCATCTCGTGGAACATAAATGTTCAAATTCAGTAGTAGCAACCGAGTTTCTATGTTTGGATCTGTAAATGCAACTCTGAAAAGTAAATTCCTTGCCAACAGGAATAAAACTAGGTGCTGTAGAACCATATAAAAATCGAAATTATGACCTCCCAGAATCTATCAACCAAAAATATATATTGGGTTTTTACTTGCCTTTTTTATTTGGTCGACGACCTGTTCTTCCTCTACGAGGATATGGGAATTCCTGTGAACCACCAAGCACGGGACGTCCTTCTTCAGGACTTCCCAAGTCATTATATAATGCATAGTCATATACTCTGTCCCACTCCTTTAGCATGCCAGAACCATCTCCACGAAGATTGATGAGTTCATCTTCCCTATATGCTTGTAGTGGTTCCGGTGTATTGCATGGAAGATATGTCTGATGATACATACAGTTTTTTAAGTTGTCTTGTTCAATCTCAGAGTGCACAAATTTCTTGGATGATTGAAAAAACTTGCTTATTATGATACTTTTTTTTGCCTTAGACATTTTTCAGTGGAAGGTAGAAATACCTTGTATGCAAAGAAGACACGATCGTATTTGTAACGATACGCAGGATAAACCCAAGAATTGCAGACAAATTGGAGCTGACCGATGCCCGGAACATCTTCTAAAGTAACATTCTTGAGGTAAAACTGGCTAGGGTGATGGTTTTTGATAAGGAAAGCACCAGGGACTCCCATCGACTCGTCCCAGTCAAATGTAATGTTGAATGTGGCATCCTCATTGGCAGACAACGAAGTGAACTTTGATCCCCAACTCTCCAAGTATGCTTCTTTTCCAAGTTTCCCTCTCGATCCATTTTCTATAAGATTAACCGTCAGTTTGATACCATAAAAGATTACACCAATAGTTTACTGTTTAATCTCTTAAATGGTAATGACCAAGTTAATAATTTTTTAATTGATTGTTCTATATGCATTCCCTCCTACTGAGCTATAGAGAAAAATCAGAATAGATACTATAAAGGCTACGTTATGTTGAACATATTCAAGCTAGCCAAAAGGTTGTAATATTTTAGTTCTTGATTTTCTGGGTTTCTTGCTACATTCTTGGAACTTGGGAGAATACTTCTTTCTTGAAAATTCTGTTGCATGGTAATTACGTAGTGAAAGATTACAAAATTAACATCTTTTCATCAGGGTTTCTCAGAATTTTTAACATAAAAGGAGATGTACTCTATCAATTAATAGGTGATAGAATAAGAATCTATCTTCATCCATTCCTGAGTTACATTTTTTCAAAAAAATATATTCTTAAACAGTGATTTGAAATCATTTCAACTACACACTCTTTAAATTACACATAAATCTAAAATTTTTAAATTTTTTTCAACCACTCATTTTTCAAAAAAATACTATTCCACCCATTTTCATTTCCGAAAAATGGGGGCCAAACAGGGTCTTATATGCATTTTTGGAATGCTGGTTTAAAGACCTAAAGAGATTTCTTACGAGTTAATATGTATTGTACTTTTTTCTTAGTTGAAGTTTTGTCTCACTATTTTTCTGACAAATTTTTTAATGAAACAAAGAATGTATTTAAAAGAATGGAGAATTGCAATCACAATCCCAAAACCTTTTTGTTGCAAACTTTATTAAAACATTTAGTTCGTACCACCCACACTTTCAAACTTTTCATTTTGTTGCAACACGTGGACTATGTCTCTTTAATCATTAATTGACTAAGAAAATGTATTTTGACCAAATTTTTAATATTTTAAAAAGGGCAAATTAGTAACCTTTATAGGGTAGGGTTTGGGAAGAAGATAAACTTTTCTTTTTCTTTTATTTTTTTATGTAACTATTTTAATTGTTTTATATGAAAAATTCAAAGTTACTATTTTGCCATATTTGAAATATGTAAAATTTGGTCAAAATATATTTTCCTAGTCAACTTGAGATATGATGTTTTGGCTAAGGAGATGAAGCCATATGCCTTCTCATCCAACGAAAACTATTCCATACGTAACACTATAATTACTTCTTCTTTTTTATCATTTGAAAACTGATGCAAATATATACGCTTGAAGCCATACTTCATCTTCTCTCTTGCTCTATCATTTTAGAGTGTTTGAGTTAAATGCTTAGTTTGTGTTTGGATTCGCTTGTTTTCAATTGTTATTTATTATGCAATCACGTTTACGTACATCGTTAGTGACCGAATATTTTGTGTTGCAACAAAATGAAATATTTTAGACTGTAGATGGCACAAATTAAGGGTTTTAATAAAATCCATGACAAAATAAAAGATTTGGAGCTGTGGCTTCAATTCTCCCTTACAAGAATGATAGGCTCTTTTTCTTTCACTATTTTTCCTAGTATATTTTAGTTAGACATATGCTATGTAAATAGACATCTAAACAAATCGATATAAACATTGTTTTTTATGACCAATTCGTCACACATTACAAGCATTACTACCACCTAATTCTTACAAGTGACCTATATGTATGATTTATATTCTTGTAACTCATGAAGGACTGTAAACTACCTAAATATATAGACCTATATTGTAAAAGGATGAAGAATACAAGTGGAGCAAATTCTCTTTTCTATTCCTATGTCAATATTCTCTTGTTCTTTAGTCAATTTTATTATTTTGCCCATGCTTGGTGAGAATTAAAATTAGATTTTTAGTAGATTTTAATAAAAATTGATGAAATGTGTGTTTGAAAAACTATGAATCTTATGAGATATGTGGTTAAAATCAATTATTTATTTTAACTTAGATTAAAATCTAAATTTTAATTCAAATTAGTTTACAACAAAAATCCGAGTTTATGATTGATGCATATGATATCTCTTTCCCTCTCAAATTATTAAAACTCTTGAATTAAGCTATCAAAGGTAGTAGTGTTTAAAATGAATTCAATATAAAACATCCTTACATAACAAGGTTTTATCTCATTGAACATTTACTCTTATTTGTTAGGGATTAAAATTCAGTTTTTAATTTAAGTTAAAATCAACAATTAATTTTAACCAAATATTTCATGAAATTCACAACTTTTCAATAATATATTTTAGAGGAAAATTGTAGCTACGGTACCAAACATTTCATTTAATAGCATACTTGACCCAAACCTTTCATTTGTGTCATCCACAATACCAAACTTTTCAAAATTCTTGCTTGGAGTCCAAATGAAAAAAAATTGTTAGTTTGATCGTTAGTTGACCATATAATTGACTTTGACAATAATTTTGACTAATTTTAAAGGTTAAAATGGTAACTTTACGTTTTTTATAGTAAAACAACTAAAATAAAAAATCAAATAACTCGTTCTTCTCCATCCACTCCACACATACCCAACCCCTCCCCAAAACGAACACCACCACCACTACTAGACGGCTCTACCGTACCCAAATAACATAAATGCCACCTCCTACGCCTCCACCTCCATCACACCACAAGATCTCCACATCAAATCTACAACCAACACAACCCAGTTTTGCACTAGATAAGGTTCGACTTTTGACATAAAAATGCAATTTGGGAATATAAATATACAAGGTGAACAAGCTGTGCAGTGAACATTCATGCCACTGTCACCATTGCTTTTCCTCACCATCATCACCACTTTCATTCACTAGAACCACCACTTACACCATAACAATAACAAAATCTCAAATCAAATCTGATTTTAAAACCAATTTTGATTTACAGATCTAAAGAAAAGAAGTTCGTCACACTCTCATTCTTCCTTTATTGGGTGACATTAGCTATGTCAATGACATCCGGTTGCCTGAATGGCGATGACGATCGATCACCTGGGTGGCGACGATGATGAATTTAGGAGGCACAAATAAAATGTTTGGATCAAATAAAATGTTTGGATCAAATCTGCTATTAAATGAAATGTTTGATACCATGATTACAATTTTTCATCTATTTTTATCAAAATTTATTAAAAATTTAATTTTAATCCCATCAAACATGGGCTTAATATTTTTTAGGCTTAATAGCAAAAGACAACCTACAAACTTTTCCATGTACGATATACCTTCCTACCAATTGAAAATTGCAAAAAAGGTCCCGTTTGAAACCTTTTGTTAGATATACACCCTTAACGTCAACGTTTGTTAGTTTAACTATTAGAAAAAGTAAAAATGGGGACAAAATTAAGAATGAATAATTATAGTTACAATTCGAAACTTTTTAAAATTTCTTTTACAAAATATAACTAAGGGGGTGTACTCAATTGAGATTTTAATAACTTTTTGGAATTAAAATGTTTATAAATATTAAATGTAAACTTTTTGAAACTCTCTAAAAGTATTGATGTATTCAATTGAAACTTTTATAAACTTTTAAAAAATCTCTAGAAGTCACAATGTATTCAACTAAAACTTTTTAAAAGTCTCTGAAAGTATTGAGGTATTCAAATTTTAATGACTTCTAGCGTACTAACTTTTAAGCAAAATGGTACTCATAAAATCTCAAAATTTGTCTCTCATTAATCACAAGATTTTGGGAGACTTTTAAAAAAAAATGAAATTTTTTTTTTTCAATATTTCTCTTTCATTTTTCCTTCTACGAACATTAGAGTTATAATTAAAATTTATTTTTTCTATTGATTATATATCTCTCTTATTATTTATCTTTATTTTCTATAAAAATAAATTGGATTTTTGTAACATTTTTTTCTTCTTTCATTCATTTTTTTTTGTGAAAAATCTATTTTTTATTAAATTATAAAATTCTATATGGCATATTTATAATTAAATTTAAATGTATTAATTTTTTATTTATTTTAAAGATATATTATATTAATAATATTGAATATTAAATTTACTTTTTAACACTATATATATATATATAAGTCAGACCCCTGTTTTTGTTCAAATAAATTATAGATAAATAATGATTTATTTGATTTGAAAACAAAAATGCTTGTTATTTAGTATTCAATTGAATATAAAGTATTCAAGCAACAACAAAAAGAAGAATCACAAAAGTTTTTAATTTTTATTATTTTTAAAATAACCTTTTATTTTATGAGGAGGGGAAGGAAAATTGTTGGAACTACCACTTTGTAATTCTTATATACGAATTTCACATTATTGCACTAAATCCCATAAACTTTACTTTAAATGAAAGTTTTTAAAAGTCTTTTGAATTCTATAAAATCTATAAAAGTTTTAAAATAAAAGTTTATAGAAATCTACGAAATTTTTTCACTAATTCCATACAAATCTACAAAAAATATCGAAAATCACAAAAGTCATCACTTAAAAAAATCCATTATAGTTTTCAAAAGTCACAATTGAATGCACCCCCCTAAATTTTTTATACATGTCACCCACGAACCTAAATCTTTTAAATTTTATTTTCTCTCCACCCTCCTCATCTTCTTCCCCATCGCCAACAAGAAAGACAATGAGATACACACATTGCTAATTCATCAAAACCAAATAAGAACCATGTTTGAATGAAAAGGATTTTCGTAAATGAGATTCTACAAGAAAAACTGCTAGAGACTATAATCGCACTAGGGAACAAAAACTCGAATCGAACGTAGTTTGAAAAGAAAATGGATCTGTTGGGACTTTGTCACCCAACCAAGATAATATATGGAAATCGAAACACAAACAATACGAAAACAGTAAACATAACACGTAAAAATGGTCATCTAATTCGACAAAGCCTAATCTGGGGAGCTTAGAGATAAGATCCCATCATTATGTGCAAGAACCTCCCAAGATAGAGCAAAAGTTTGGAGTACAATAGTCATACCATCGACTCAACAATAGATCATCGATCTTTAATAGATCTTACAATAATCTACGCCTAATCAACACAAGACTAGACACAAGTGTAGTATAGCACTTTATAGTTCAACACCGACCCAAAAAGGTCCTAAAACTCCTTGTCAGGAGCACTATACACAACCAGCACTACAGTGGGACTTCACAGCAGACCAAAGTCCAAATCAAGGACAAGATCTAATATACAACAAAGAACCAACTACGTATCTGAAAGTCAGAGGTGATCATACTAGAGAGAAGAAAAATGCAAGAGGCTTCGAGAGAAAATCTAAATGAGTGAGAATGAAAAATCAATCAAAACCATCTACTGGGCCAACCAAGGGTCAAAAGAAATGGATATAAACCACATCGATTGATTTTGATCAATGGTCCAGATGTATCCTCAACAAATGCAGATCCGTATGAAGTGAACCAGCCAGTAAATGTGTGCCAAGTGGACAGGACCTTTAAAAAACATTTTTCCACTTTTTAAAAAAGTGCTTTGGGTTTTGAAAACACCATTTTACAATATTCATCTTGTTTTCTCAAACTCCCCCCTTTCTCTAGTTGCTACATGCACGTGACGGTATTTCATCCTATATCATTGCCCTAGTTACCCGCAAAAGATTGACTCGTATCAATATATAGCAAAGATAGACAAGATTTAAACTTACCAACAGTTAGAAATTTTGTTCCCATATTAGACGAGTTTACATCGTTATGAATTTTTTTAAATATAACCTCACCACATGCAATTTTCTTTCATATGAAGTGACACTTCACCTCAATGTGCTTATATCTTTCATGATAAATAGGATTTTTACATAAAAGCAAAGCACTTTGACTACTAGCAAAAATAATGTAACTCTTGTAAAAAATTCAATTCTCCTAAAATTCCTTTTAACTAGATACTCTCTTTTACATATTTGATTATTGCCACATATTCAACCTCCGTGCTATATAATGTGACAATATGTTGAAGTTATGATTTCCATATGATGCAATTATCACCAAGTTTAAAGAAATAGGCGGTTGTAGACTTTCTTTGGTCTTTATCACCGGTGAAATTTGAGTCTACATACCCCTTTAAAGTAAGCTACTCAAATCTCTTTTTAAACACCAACCCCATATTTAATGTCCCGACTATGTATCTTAGAAGCCATTTTAACCCAACCCAATGAGGTTTTCCCTGATTAGCATGAGTCTACTTAAGAACTTATAGCATAAATCAAATCAGGCCTAGTAGTGACCATAGAAAATAGGACGATCCTATGGCATTAGCGTATGGGATATTCTTCCATTTCTTTTATTTTAGATTCAGTTTTATGTGATTGAGATGATGATAGATTCATATGGGCTGCAAGAGGTATATTCGCATGCTTAGCTTCTTTCATGCCAAATTTGATTATAACTTTGTTCAAATAAGAACTTTGTGTTATAGTTAAAATGTTATGTTGCTTAGTTCTGTTAATAATCATTTCCAAAATTTTCTTGGCATTTCCCAAATCTTTCATATTAAAGTCAGACTTTAAATGGTTTTTTAAGTCTCAAAATTTCAGCTTTGCTAGAACTAGCCAATAACATGTCATCAACGTATAAAAATAAATAGATCTCCCTACCAGTCCTAGCATTATTGTAGTATAAACAATGATCAAATTCACTTCTCTTGAAGTCAATCTTCAACACAAATGTGTCAAATCTAATGTGCTATTGCCTTGGGCTTTGTTTGAGCCCACACAATGATTTTTACAACTTGTAGACATAATCTTCATTTTCCTTCATTTCAAACCCTTGGGGTTGACTCAAATAAATTTCCTTATCTAACTTATCGTGAAAAAAAGTCATCTCGACATCTAATTTTTCAAGTTCCTAATTGAATTGAACAACCAGTGTAAACTTCAATTTTATGGTCTTGTATTTGACAATCGAGGATAAGATCTCATTATAGTCAACACCTTCCATTTGAGTAAAGCCTTCGACTGCAAGCCTAGTTTTATATCTCAAAGGGTCGGAAGATGTAATCCCATCCTTCAGTTTGAAAATCTACTCGCATTGAACAACTCTTTGATTTTTAGGTTTCTTCACTAATTTTCATGTGTTATTTTGGAGTAAAGATTTCATTTTTTTTTCATTGCGTCTTTCCATTTCTCAAATTTAGAGTTATTCATGGCCTCTTCATAAGATGAAGGTTCTGAATACTCTAAAGATTTACTGAAGATAAGGACAAAGTCAATCAAGTTATTTATTTTATATCTAAGATTTGGTTTGACTTGTCTCCTTTCTCTATCTTTAACCAATTGATAATTTTAAGTACTTGTTCCAACAGTGGGAACACTTGGGTTTTCAATTTCAGTCTCAACCTCAACTTGAGGTAGATCTATTTCACCTTCATCCGTGTTAACAATATTTTCATCAAGTTGTTAAACACCAGCTTCAATATTCTCTTATTGAGTGGAGTTTAGCCTTGCTAGTTTTACCTCATTTCGTAAAGTAGTCTATTTAGTTTGTTCTTTTGGATTATCAATTTTATTCTTTATACATGACATTTCGGATTCATTAAATATCACATTTCTACTATTAATGATCTTGATGCCTTGTACACCAAACACCCACAACCTATACCCCTATGGGGTACCCTATTATCACACACTTAGTTGCTTTAGGGTCTAGTTTTCCTTCAACCTGATGTGCATACGCTGCACAACAAAACACTCTAATGTGAGAAAGATTTGAGGGCTTTCCAATACAAAGTTCCAGTGGAGTCTCAAATCCTACAGAACTATATAGAGATCAATTTATAAGATAAGTAGCTGTAGTAACAGCCTCAGTTCAAAACCCCTTAGCTAATCCATAATTGGTTAATTATACAACTAACCTTGTTAATTAGAGTTTAATTCATTCTTTCAGCGATCCCATTTTGTTGAGGTGTGTGCTTATTTTTTGCTTATCCGATGCTCGATTTAGTGTGTGTGTGAGATTAGCCAACATTGAACTAACACCTATATTAGAATACAACCAATCAAGTGTTGTTGATTTATTCATAGTCTCAACCCTCTTGTGGTCATTTTTCCTCACACCTCTCGTGTAACAATTACTCCTTATGCTTTTCTCTCCAGTCCTGAGGTATTTCTAGTACAAAAAGGGTTCCAAAAAATCATTATGATGCATTTTTCCGCACAAGGGTTCAGAATTAGATACTTGTAAACTTAGAAAGAGAGATAGTAAGTCTTTCTCATATCCACACCACCATTCTCTAGAATTCAAATCTCAAAGTCATTACTAGACACATCTCACTTTTGATAAATTATATCTCAATTTTTCTTCTTCATTTTTTTTTGACATCTCCTGTGCAAGACTTCTCTTCATTAAGCTTTCTAAATGACCCATGTAGCGAGTTTTAGGCCGATGACTCCCAAGTCAGACGACTATAGGGCATCAAGTTTTTAGATACCCTTGCAGGCTTAATCACTCGGGTCATAAAGGCTATGAAAAGAAGTAAAAAAATGTATAATGATCGGTGCCTGTTTTAGACTTTTTAACTCAAACCCTTTCAATTAACACCGAGGTCCGAGAATTCCAAACCATCGCACTTCTAGGAAGACAAGCACTAACCTTCTCACCCCCAAACTGCCTTTTTTTTATGAAGACAAATACTAACCTTCTCACCCCCAAACTGCTTTTTTTTTTTTTTTTTTTTTGCAGTTTGGTTTCTAAATAAGGTACTTGGGAATTTTATTCAAACCTAAGTCAACAACATCAACAATTCCACAAAAATTACATTGTGTACCAACATAAGTGATAAATAAATATGGCTCTGTGTTCAAGTAATCAAATCTAACATGGATAAGTTTTAAAGTAAAAGTACAAGTTAAGATGTTATCCGACATCTAACTAAATATGTACTCAATTCAAACAAATAATATCTTCATAGACGGCAAGTCGTCAACGCTACTAAACAATTTATTTATTTATTATTATTTTTTTTATGAATGATTTTTTTTTATTTTTTATTTATTTTATAACAGTTATACGGACTCGATTAGCAGTTGAAAAGTATGTATTCTGGTATCCTAAAACTCACCCACCCCCAAACTAAAATACTACATTGTCCCCAATGTATAAGCAAAACTAAACAAAGTAAGGGGTAAGGATCAGAAACTTCCCGGGTAAATGGATGCGATGAATAATCAGGCTGCTCCAATTGGTAGGTATCACGACAGATGTAGCTTTTCTTTGTTGTGAGGCTTTAATTCTCTGTTTCAAGTATTCAAAATATTAGTGATAGCATACAAAAGTTAGATATTTGCAATAAATTCATACCAAGAAAGATTGAGATTTAGGTACCACCTTAAAGATGCATATCACGTCAATGTAAAATCAATAGAATGCTAAGATGTTAATGATGAACCTAGATAACCATGTCAAAATAAAATGAACTTAATAAATAAATATGCCTAAGTTACTGATGTATGTCTGAAAGTACCACTTAAAATGTGTCCAACACTACCCATTTAAAGGCATGAGTTCCTAAATTAATGCAGTCCCTAAAAGTATATGTAATGCAATAGTTAATTAAAATAGCAAAAGGAGAAAGAAGAATGGGTTGCCTTCCATTAAGCGCTCGATTTATAGTCTAGAGCTCGACTTTTTGTTCATTCATTCTGGTGTTGCAAGTTGAATGATTGATTTTTCTTTTGAAAATTCACCGTTCCAATATGGCTTCAACCGTTGTCCATTAACCTTAAAGGTCCCTTTACTTTCATGCGTTATTTCAATTGTCCCATAAGGAAACACCTTGACTATGGTGTATGGCCCTGACCACCTAGACCTCAATTTACCAGGAAAAAGTTTGAGTCTAGAATTGTACAGCAAAACTTGTTGCCCAACCTCAAACTTCTTTCTTTGAATGTGCATGTCATGCCACTTTTTTGTGCGCTCCTTGTATAGTTTTGCGTTCTCAGAGGCTTCCAATCGAAACTCATCCATTTCATTCAACTGAAGTAATCTCTTTTCACCGGTGGCCTTTAAATTAAAGTTCAAGTTCTTGACTACCCAATAAGCTCGGTGCTCCAATTCAACTGGCAAATGACACGCTTTTCCAAAAACCAGACGATAAGGAGACATGCCTATAGGTGTTTTAAAAGCCGTTCTGTAAGCCCACAAAGCATCGTCAAGTTTCTTAGACCAATCTTTTCTTGAAGAACTCACTGTTACCTCCAGTATCCGCTTTAATTCTCGATTGGAGATTTCAACTTGACTGCTGGTCTGAGGGTGATAAGGGGTAGCTATACGATGTCAGACGCCATATTTAGCCAGCAAATACTCAAACTGACGATTGCAAAAGTGTTTGCCCCCATCACTTATGATAACTCGAGGTGTACCATAACGGGTGAAAATATACTTCTTTAGGAACCCAATTACAACCTTTGCATCATTGGTTGGCAATGCTATTGCTTCCACCCACTTAGAAACATAATCAACGACGACAAGTATATACTGATTCGAGAATGATGAGGAAAATGGCCCCATAAAGTCGATCCCCCACACATCAAAGAGCTCTACCTCCAGAATGCTATTCAGAGGATTCTCGTTCTTTACTGAGATATTTCCCGTGCCCTGACATCTATCACACCTCTTCACAAATTCAAATGTATCTCGGAATATCGATGGCCAGTAAAAACCAGACTGTAGAATTTTAGCGGCAGTTTTTGATGCTCCAAAGTGTCCAGTATAGGCAGATGAATGACACTGCTTGAGTATCTGAGGGATCTCTTTGTTAGGAATACACCGCCTAATAATTCGATCTGGACCCCGCCTATAAAGAATAGGGTCATCCCAAAAATAATACTTCAAGTCAGAAAAGAATTTTTTCTTTTGATGACTTGAATAGTCTGGTGGAATAATGGATTTGGCCAGATA
This sequence comes from Olea europaea var. sylvestris, assembly GCF_002742605.1. Taxonomy (NCBI): domain Eukaryota; kingdom Viridiplantae; phylum Streptophyta; class Magnoliopsida; order Lamiales; family Oleaceae; genus Olea; species Olea europaea. The sequence goes on along the minus strand of NC_036256.1, from coordinate 3,416,061 downwards.
ATTCACTATACCAGCATACCAAGGTACATCCTCTATATTGAAAATCTGTTCATCTGAAAAGATCTCATTTATGTTCACTGACTTTTCCTGTTCTCCATGCTCAAGTCGGGATAGGTGATCAGTTACTAAGTTTTCACTTCCCTTCTTATCTCTTATCTCTAAATCAAATTCTTGCAGAAGTAATACCCATCTGATTAGTCTTGGCTTTGCATCTTTCTTTGTCATTAGATACTTTAAAGCTGCATGATCTGTATAAACTATTACCTTTGATCCAACAAGATAAGAACGAAATTTATCAAAGGCGTAGACTATAGCTAAAAGTTCCTTCTCAGTGGTGGCATAGTTCAGCTGTGCATCATTCAATGTCTTGCTTGCATAATAGATCACGTGAAAAAATTTATCTCGTCGCTGTCCCAATACTGCTCCCACTACATAGTCACTTGCATCACACATTAGTTCAAAGGGCAAACTCCAATCTGGTGCAACAATTACTGGCGCTGAAATTAACTTTTCCTTTAAAGTGTTGAAAGACAATCGACATTCTTCAGAGAAGTTGAAAGGGACATCCTTGACTAGTAGATTGCATAATGGTTTAGTGATCTTAGAGAAGTCTTTGATGAAGCGCCGATAAAATCCAGCATGATCAAGGAAACTTCGAACCCCCTTGACCGAGGTTGGTGGTGGTAACTTCTCAATAACTTGAATCTTTGCCTTGTCCACTTCAATCCCTTTAGCTGAAATTCGATTCCCCAACACGATGCCCTCTTGTACCATGAAGTGACACTTTTCCCAGTTTAATACCAAATTTGTTTCCTTACACCACTGCAAGACCAAGTTTAAGTTCTCAAGACACTCATCAAACGAAGAACCAAAAACTGAGAAATCATCCATAAAGACCTCTATGAATTTTTCCACCATATCAGAGAAGATGGCCATCATGCAACGCTGAAATGTGGCGGGAGCATTACATAGACCAAATGGCATCCTACGATACGCAAAGGTGCCTTAGGGACAAGTAAACGTAGTCTTCTCTTGATCCTTGGGCGCTATCGAAATCTGATTATAACCGGAGTATCCATCAAGAAAACAATAATGGGAGTGACCTGCTAACCTTTCCAACATCTGATCAATAAATGGGAGGGAAAAGTGGTCCTTTCGAGTAGCAGTGTTGAGTTTGCAATAATCAATGCATACCCTCCATCCCGTAACAGTTCTGGTGGGAATCAATTCATTCTTCTCATTTTGCACTACTGTAATACCTCCCTTTTTTGGCACAACCTGAACAGGACTAATCCATGCACTGTCTGAAAAAGGATAGATTATCCCTGCATCCAAAAACTTCAAAACTTCTACTCTGACTACCTCTTTCATATTTGGATTGAGTCTCCTCTGGCTGTCTATACTTGGTCTAAAATTATCCTCCATGAGAATTTTATGCATGTAGATTGTAGGGCTGATCTCTCTGATGTCGGCAATAGACCATCCAATAGCTGTTTTATTTTCTCTGAGTACTCTTAGCAATCTCTCTTCTTCAAGCTTACTAATGGAGTTTGAAATAATAACAGGCAATGTGGAAGATTTTCCCAGGTAGTCATAACGAAGGTGAGATAGCAACTGCTTGAGCTCTAACTCAGGGGGCATTTGAATTGATGGCAAAGGCTTTGTAGGACCAGTGCCTAATTCCTCAAAGTGTGGTCTGCGCCTATATGGAGGATTAGCTTCAAGATTTCTTGCACATGTTTCAATCTCATTAGAATCAGATTGAGTAGATTGAGAGTGTACAATGCATGCCTCATATGGATCTGGTGGATTATGCAACGGGAACGTATCATTTACTGTATTATCAATCACATCGATCTGAAAGCAACTGTCTGACTCTGCTGGATATCTATGGCCTTGAACACATTAAATGTGACATGTTCTTTACCAAGTCTCAAAATCAGTTGACCTTTTTGCACATCAATAAGGGCTCTACCGGTAGCTAAAAAGGGTCGACCGAAAATAAGTGGAATATCCCTATCCTCCTCCATGTCAAGAATGAGAAAATCAGCTGGGAAGATGAATTTGTCCACTTTTACCAAGATATCCTCAATAATTCCTCTTGGGTGCGTGATAGACCGATCTGCTAGTTGTAAAGTCAATGTAGTTGCTTTAGCCTCCCCTAAACCCAGTTTTCTAAAAATAGATAATGGTATCAAATTAATACTTGGACCTAGATCACATAAAGCTTTATCAAAATAATAATCACCTATAGTGCAAGGTAGAGTAAAACTCCCTGGATCTTTTAATTTGGGAGGTAGCTTCTTTTGTATTCTGGCGCTACATTCCTTTGTCAACATTACAGTCTCATGTTCGTCTAGCTTGCGTTTGTTAGATAAAATATCTTTCAAGAATTTGGCGTAACTAGGCATCTGAACTAGAGCATCCGCGAAAGGGATGTTGATGTGAAGCTTTTTGAAGACCTCAAGGAATTTTGTATACTGCCTGTCTAACTTGTGTTTTTGCAACCTCTGAGGAAATGGAATTGGCGGCTCGTATGGTTTAATAGGAGCAGTTTCCTTAATTTGCGGTGTATTTGAACTCTCTTTGATAGATGTATCTGTTGTTTGTTCAGTCTGTTCTGCATGCTCTTCATCAGTAGAGGGTATTTTTTCCTTATTTGCAGTTGGCCTCTTAACATGGAACTCAGGTAATTGGACCCCACTTCTAGTAGTAATTACTTTGACGTGTTCTTTGGGATTAACCTCTGTATTGCTTGGCAATGTACCTGGTGCTCTGCCCGATATAGCTTGTGCCATCTGTCCCATCTGAGTCTCCAAGTTTTTAATTGCAGCACTTTGATTCTGGATAGTTGTCTCAGTCTTCCTCATAAATTGATTATTCGCATCCATGTACTGATCTGTCTTTTCCATGAATTTACCAAACATCTTTTCCAAGGGAGTTCTCTTCTCTGCTTGCTGAAACTGAGAACCATGTGGTGCAGTGAGATTCTGATTGCTCCAGGAAAAATTCGGGTGCTTTCTCCAACTAGGGTTGTAGGTGTCAGAATATGGATTATTTTGTTGGCGTTGACCCCCTTGTATGAAATTCACGTGTTCCGTACCTTGTATACGAATTGGACAATTTACTATACTGTGATCTGCCCCACATTCTTCACAACTTGCTCTTTTAGCCTGTACTACATTAGCTGACTGTGACATGCTCTCTACCTTATAAACCAAAGAGTCATTTTTTGCAGACAACGCTGTATACGTATCCACCTCATAAACTCCCGGTACTTTCTTGTGAACAACACGCCCAGAGGCCCACATGGCTATGGTAATAGCCACTCTCTCAAACAATTCCAAAGCTTCATCAATTATCTTTGTGGATAAGGAGTCATTGGATGATGAGTCCACCATGCTTTTATAAGATGGAAGTAGACCTGCATAAAAATATTGGACCTGAAGCCCCTTGCTGATGCTATGATGAGGGCACTTCCGAAGCATGTTCTTGAATCTATTCCAAGTTTCATCAAAGGATTCGGTTTCTCCCTACCGAAATATGGATATGTCATGCTTCAACTTCGCAATCTTAGCTGGTGAGAAGAATTTGGTGCAAAATTTTTGAGCCAAGTCATTCCAAGTGATAATACTAGCAATAGGCTGTGAATCTAACCATTCAAGTGCTCTATCCCGTAGAGTATGTGGAAATAATCCCAATTGATTGCATCATCTGAAATCCCTTGATATTTAAAGTGTTGACACATCTCCAAAAATCGAGAGACATGTGTATGTGGATTTTCATCAGCCCTGCCATAAAATTGATGTCCATTTTGGAATAAATGAATGACATTGGTCTTCAGCTGAAAGTTTGGTTGTCCAAACGGAGGATAAACGATGCTAGATTGACTTTGAATAATTTGTGGAGTCATAAAGTCCCCAACTAGCATGTTTCCTTCATTAACCACTGCTTCTTTGTTCACTTGAATAATTGGATTATTCTGTCCGTTGGCCATCTCTCGTTGTTTTATTTCTCTTGCTTCTCTTTGCCTACGGTGAAAAGTATGTTCGATTTCTGGATCAGTTGGTATTAGTTCACCGTCCCTCGAATTTCGCATAAAATGCAAGAGAAAATTAAAGTGCTAAAATAACCGTAAAATAAAAAAAAAAATAAAAAAATAAAAAAAAAATAATAAATAAAATATAATAATAATAAAAGAAAAGTTCAAATTAGTGCCAAGATAAATGAAATTAAACTAAAATACAATCCCCGGCAACGGCGCCAAAAACTTGTTCTCTAAAATCCTACACCGCAAGTGCACGGGTCACGTTCAAGTAATAGAGTGAAACTTTTGAGTTCAAGTATCATCCCACAGAGATTGTATTAGTTTAAATTTAAATTATCTTCGCCTTAATCGAAACAATAGAAATTCGTGATTTTTCGCTAACTATATTGTTATTTAATAACTTACTTATAGATATAACGCTTAAATTAACTAAATTAAATACTTGATTATAACTAAATGCAAGTTTTATAAAAATATGATAACGAAATACGTACTAGGATCTCGAACCCCCTTATATCAATCCTCTTTAATCCGAATTTTATAAAATTGACAACACGATTCAATTATGAAGACTAATATTCCTAATTTGTTTAACAATCTCTCTCGAGTAAAGTTAAACCTATTTTTACATGTGACCCAACTATATTTCTATGACGAATGCGAACATATAAAAATGCATTTAAGATTTATGAATACTTAAAGATCACATAAAGCATAGCGGTATATTTCTATCCCCTATCGGACTTTACGACAATTAACATAATGTCTAACTTATTTTCCATCTTTCGAGGGTAAAACAAGTCACAAATCTCATACAACTATTGCGCACATAATTGTAGAGAAAATAAAATCCATGCCAATCATTCAATAATTAAAAACATGTTTTAACGTCAAATGAATAAAATTCAAGATTAAGGGTTCATAATATAAGGTTCATTGCAAATTCTAGCACAAAATAATTTAAAATAACATAATGTGAAAATTAAACAAAGAAAAGTGGAAGAATATCACCAAAAATCGATCAAACGTAATTAACTCTCGCAATTTTATTTGGCTACCGTCTTTTTCCTCTTCAGTTTATGATTTTCGCCTCTGCTTGCCTCGGGTCATGGGTATATATGAATCCATGCAGCCACAAATTAATTCCCACCGTCTGCCCAATTTTATTGCCAATTGAAGAGTCCAATTCCAGCAGCCACTTACATGAAAATGCATGGTCATATCTGTAGACAAGATTTGGTGAATAATTTTGACCATCCAATGACAATTAGCTGCCCAATTCTGTGGGTATTTTCTCTCAAAAATCAGCTTTTGCAATCCACTAGCATACCCTAGTAGCTGCCGACTTTTCCTCACTGAAGCACTCAATTTTCGGCTTCTCCCCCCCGGCTTTTCTCGGCTGCAAGTATACATATACCTAAATAAAAAAAAGCCCTTATTCTGTATACAAATTAGAAGCCCAAATCCAATAAGTTTTGTGCACTCAATTCTTTTGTGTAATCCAAGGTAGTCCTTCTCTTCATTTTCTCCTCAATTTTGATCCTCCATCTTTTATTCTGCGAGATTTTGTCCACAAACTCAATGTAATAGCCAATTGATTATTTTCTTTTCCAATTGCTTCAAAACGGGTCCATAACTAAAAAAAAAAGAAAATTAACACAAGTTAGGTAAAAATTGATAATTTGACGACGTAAAAACCTAATTATGTAGTCCGAATAAGTGCATAAAAGACACTTATCAATAAGCATCAAGAAGAAACTAAAATCATATACTATTTGGAAGATTACAAGGCAATCGGATCCAAAAGATCACAAAGCATCCAAAATGTTAAATTGTCGAATTTAATCATTGCCACTTTGCGGAGCTAGGTGCAGATTGAAGAAATAGGAGCCCAAAATCCGATTTTGTCCAAATTTATCTTATAAATAGGGAGTAGTCCTTAAACTCTATGTATTATCATCCATAGAGAGAAAGAGAGGTTAGAGAAGATAAGATTAATAATTTATCTTGTAAACCTTTATTATCATAGTGAATTACTATATCCGGAAAAGAGGATGTTATCTCATATTGAGTTGTTGAATCTCTATAAATTTTGCGTGTTTTTTATTATTTATTTTCTTTCTCTAAATTGATTGCTCTTAGTGGAATAGAATTAGGGTTTATAATTTTCATCTCAAAAGACCAAAATAATCATAAAATAATCCGGTAGATCACAAAACAATCATACCACAAAATACCCATGGCCTTGGTCGGGAGATCACAAAACACACAGAGCCTAAGCCATGGTATACAAATCTATTGAAGGAAACTAAAATTTCTCACGTATGTTTGGGTTTATATCTCATGCCATGGAATATCATTAAAACGTAAATGGAAACATAATCTTTAAACTCAATCTCAAATACTTTAACATGAATTAAATGCAAGTTACGAAACTGAAAATCGACTTACTTAAATATTCAGCATCATTTACTAGCGTTTAACACAAATGTTATATGCATACCTTGAATAAATCTATTTGGATAATATAAGCACGTTCATGAAATTACTCGAACTAAAAATCCTCGCGGAAATGTTATTTGATTAAAGTTATATTAATTGAAAACTGCTGTGAATCATGGTTTTAAGCCCTTGTTTGAGCGTGAATTTTTTGTTAAAAATGTATTTTAGAATAGTAATTTTTTGGAGAATGTGTGGTCGAAAAATAAGAAAAAAATTTCGATTTACGTGTAATATTATTTTATTGAAGAATGTGTGGTTGAAAAAAAGAAAGAAAAAATTGTATTTTGATAAAAATGGGGCTCAAACAAGGATTAAAATAGAATGGTTGAACATGAGTTTTTGATAGGTTCTTATAAGTTGTGGCTCCTTTTTTTTTTTTAATGAATTTTTGACACGTGTTTCCTATTTTTAAATTATATCATTGACTCTGTTAATGTAACAAGATTGTTTGAAATATAAAACTACTCTAACTTGAGCTCGGTGTAGGTCTAGACTCATGCATGAGTGACTAGTGTCATAGGAGTCATCAATACATGGACTAAATTAGGGGTGAACGTAGTTCGGTTTGGACGGTTTGTGTTATATTTTCAATTCAAATCATTTTATATGGTTTGAAAAAATTTCAAACCAAACCAAACCAAATCAAACCATTTTTTTTTTCAAACCAAACCAACTCAAACCATAATTTGTGGTTTAGTTCGATTTTAATTCGCTGTTTACCTATCTTATAGTAATGTATTTGATATAAGTTAAATATAAGTTTAAATGAGATCTAATAATGTTAAATGTTAAATTACATTCATATTTATCATGAAATTCATGAATAAATTATTTGCAAAGTTGGTTGTTAAAAGATATTAATAGAACAAATACATATTTCTTCATTTTTATTTACCTTTTCATATTTGATATTCATATTGTCATATAACTATTAGAAATGATAGAGTTACATTCCGCTATTATAGCTTGGTTGAAACTCCTTTCATCTTACTAGTAAGATGTTAAATAAAGATTGAACGAGATATGTTTAGATGTATAAATATTGATAGAGTTTTGACTTATTGGGAATTGAAGAATTTCATCCTCTAACTACTTTATGAAAGGAGAAAGCAGTAGTACTAGTTAGGAAACTTTAACACTTTCACAAAATCAATACGCTCTATTCTTCATTCTTTCCAAATCACAAACAAGTTTATTAATCATATAGGTACACAAACAGTCATTTTTCTATTTAACCTACAACTCACAAGTGCATAATAAGTTCAAAAAAACAAATAAAAGAAAGAACAACGAAAAAATTGTTTGAATAAGAATCTGAGACTTACCGAAAGAAAAGGGAGAAAGGACTAACAGGCAAATGCTACTGGTGATTCGTTCAGTAGTGGCAAACAAGCGTCAAAAGTTAAGGAAATGAGAGTTTACGTTAGGGCTTATGAAACTTTGGATGTAATTTGTTGATGTAGTTTTGTTGAATTATGATTTGGATTGTTGAAAATATATGTTTTTTCATTTCATATGATTTTCGAATAATTTTAGTTTAATTTAGATATCGAGTGAGGACATGTATTGTAAACCTGTTAAACTATAGGTCAATAATGATGAATGTAATTTACTTTCTATGATTATTCCAATAGGCTAGTTGTAATTTGTATTGTTAAATTGGTACTTTTTTTTAAAAAAAAAATATGAAACCTGTAAAATTTTTTAAGTTAATAAAATTAATGTTTTAATTTAAAAATTTAAGAACGGTTTGGTTCGATTTTGTGTAGTTTTTGAAAATCAAAATCTAAACCAAACCATTTTGAAATGGTTTGATTCGGTTTAAGGGAAAAGAAACCATGGGTTCACGTGGACCCAAACCAATGGTTTCAACTCAACGGTTTTGATTTGGTTTGGAGTTTCGCAATTTTTTTGTGCATCCCTAGAATAAATGTCAAATAAATTCAATTCATGCTTTAAATAAAAATTAAATTTTTAGTATATTTTAATAAAAGTTAATGGAATGTAAAGTTGAAAGCTCCCATGAAGCTCAAAATTTTGAAGCACGGCCCCAAAATTTCTTTTAGCCATCTCATCAAGAAAGTTTCGAAGAGAATCTTAAGACTACGCAAGCATAGATTCATTACATTTTTCAACAAGGTCTCCATGAAAGCCAAGATCATCTGATTTTTGAAGAAGTAAAAATGACCCATTTTGATTTTCAAGAGGTCAGTGAACAGAAAGTTGAGAAAAATGAGTTGCAGGGCATGGCTGATGTTTACAGTAAAGTTACTGGCAGTCATTTTATTTGGACTAAGTCAAATATTGAACTAGCGTCGATGAGATTCCTGTGAAGCTTTCGAAGAGGATGAGGAAGTCAACGAGCTTTGAAATTGGCATTTCGAGGAAGACATTGTGGAGGCGCAACAACATGCAATGGTGTGAGAGAAGGAAATAGTAAGCTGCAAAATTCAAACACCTTGGATTTATTTATTTATTTATTTATTTTGAAGTAAAATGAGTGGAATTTTGGAGAAGAAAATGGAGGCGGAGGTAGTGGTAGTTGAGCATTATGTAGCGGCCAATGGTTTTCTTGGTATTAGAGCCAACGGGAATTCTATTTTCTGGTTTTGTTTTGTAGCTAGGGTGAGGATAAGGGGTAGCGGTGGGGAGTGGGAGGGAGGAAAAGAAGATGATGATTTTTTATCTTAATTCATTTGGGATTTATTGATACTTTTTTTGAAATTTTTTTTTTTTTGGGAGTATGATTTCAATTTATTCTTTCCTTTCCTTTTTTGTTTTATTTAAATAGGAAGGTCATTTGTCATTTTATAATTTTTAATTCAGAAATTAGATAAAAATCGATGAAAATTACATTTTCCATGATGAAACGTGGAAATAAGAGTTAAAATGCAAAAAATTTTAAACATAGAGATATTTTGCACACTAAATGCCAAATGTAGGGACGTTGTTTTGCATTTCTACGAAGATTTATTCCGAACCTTTTAATGAACTTTAGCACTTGTTTGGTGATAAATTTTTTTGGAAAAAAAAAATTGTTTTGAATATTGAATTTTTGGAGAATGTGTGATTAAAAAGTGAGGAAAAATTTTGAATTTAAATGTAAAATATTTTATATAGAAATTCCAAAATTAGTATAGAATTATTATAGAATAATTTTATTTTCTTTATTTGGTATAATTGTAAATCAGTTAGGAGATAATTTTTTCTGTTCTTAGATAGGAGATTACATTTCTTTTCTTTTACACCCTATTGTACTATATATTGAACATTTACATTGTAGGGAAAATAGAATAAAAGAATTTTCTCATCCAGGCTTCATGGTATCTGAGCCGGAGTCACATTAACCCCAGTCATCAATGGTGGAAAAAATCGACGACAGTAAAGACTCTATCACATTTGAGTCTCTAATAGGTGAAACTGAAATTGCTCCCACTGTGAGCTCAGTTGGAATTGATAATTCATCCTTCCAACTCACGATGGAAAAACTCAACGGAAGAAATTACAGGGGGTAGGCTTAGTCCATTAAACTGGTGATTGATGGGAAAGGAAAACGTGGTTATCCTACTAGAGAAATGAAGCAGCCCGCCGATGTAAATCTTTAGAAATGATGGAAATCAAAAACTCTATAGTGATGGCATGACTCGTAAACTCGATGAGGCCCGAAATTGACAAAATTTATCTCTTCGTGCCCACCGCAAAAGACATTTGGGAAGCAGTACAGGAGATGTACTCCGACGCCGAGAATTTCTCTCAAATTTTCGAAATTAAGACAAAGTTGTGGCAAGAAAGGCAAGGAGAAAGAGATGTCACCGGCTATTACATGGAGATGACGGTTTTATTGCAAGAATTGGACCAGAGTGTTGAAGACAAATGGGATTGCACCGGTGATTGTATCAAGTATAAAAAAAGTTGGAGAATGAGTGAGTGTATGAATTTCTGGCTGGGTTGAACAGGGAATTGGACGATGTTAGAGGTCGGATCCTTAGTTGCTGACCGCTTCTCTCCACCCGTGATGTGTTCGCAGAAGTGAGGTGAGAAGAAAGTCATCGATTGATTATGATGAAGAATGACAGTGGACTCGTTAGTTTGGATGGATCGCCCCTTTCATTATATTCAACTGGGACGACTGGGTCAATAGAAAATTGGCCTAATGGTGTGGCTGCAAATGTCGAAAGGTCTCTTTTTAATGGACCCAAATCTATTGGGTCTGAGGGTCAACCCAAATGTTTAGACAATCAGCAAAAATCGGACCAAGCCCAAAACATCAAAAGGGACATCCATGGTGTGACCACTATCGAAAACTTGGACATAAAGAAGATACGTACTGGGATTTGAAAATTGGAAATCAAGACAAACCACCAGAATTACGGGTATCAAGCTTCAATTAATTTAAATGACATGCAACAGTCCACTTCGAGCAGTGCATTCAACCCAGAGCAACTAAAACAACTCTATAAAATGTTCTCAAATTTTCAATCACCTAGTTCGTCAAGCTCCTTAGCCCACAGAGAAAATTTTCTAAAAGCCTTAGACACTACGACACTCTCTAAAATTTCCTTGGATTATTGACTCCGGTGCGTCCGATCATATGACAGATCTCTCCATATGTTCCTTTCATACTCAGCATGTGCAAGCAATCTTAAAGTTAAAATTGCAGATGGCTTTCTATCTCCAATTGTTGGAAAGGGGAGTATTCGACTTTCTGACTTAATAACACTTGATCATGTTCTCCATGTCCCAAACTTATCCTGTAATCTGTTGTCCATTAGAAAATTGATGAAAACCTCAAATGGTTCTGCTAACTTTGTTTCTTCTTATTGTGTCTTTCAGGACCTATCATCGGGAAAGACAATTGGCAGTGCTAAAGATTGTGGGGGCTTTACTACTTTGACGAAACTAATGTGAGTAAACAACGTCGATTTGATAGTTGTGATTCTTCATTTGTTCCTAGGGATAGTGAATTTTTTTTATGACATTTTAGAATGGGTCACCCTAACTTTCAATTTATGAGACATGTATTACCTTCAATATTTTCGAACAAAATGTCTATTGATCTTAATTGTGAAGTTTGTGAACTTGCAAAACACCGTCGCTCGTTATTCCCAAGATCCACATACAAACCATCCAAACCTTTTACAATAATTCACAATGACCTATGGGGACCTTCACGCACCCCCAATCGCACCCACACCAAATGGTTCGTTACATTTAGTGGCAACCATACTCGAATCTGTTGGGTCTATATGCTGAAAGAAAAAAGTGATGTCCGATTAGTATTCGTAAATTTTCATTCAATGGTTCAAACTCAATTTCAGACAAAAATTCAAATTCTGCGCACAGATAATGACAATCATACTCTGAAAAACTACCTTTTAGACAATGGGATAATCCACCAAAGCTCCTGCATTGATACCGCCCGACAAAATGGAGTTGTTGAACGAAAAAACAGACACATATTTGACATAGCTCGGGTACTGATGTTTGCTTCCAATGTGCAAAATACCTTATGGGGTGATGCCATTCTTACACCAAGCTATCTTATAAATAGAATGCCTAGTCGTATTCTTAGATTTGAGTCCCCTCTCCAAAAATTCCAAATTTTTTTTCTTAACTCTCGTATCAGCTCAAACTTACCCCTTAAAATGTTTGGCTGTATTGCCTTTGTTCACATCCATTCCCATCATCAAACTAAGGTCGAACCTCTACACTCAAATGTGTGTTCATTGGGTAATACCGACACAAAAGGGGTATAAATGCTATGATTCAATCACAAAGAGGATTATTGTTAGCTTTGTGTCACTTTCTTCGAAACGAAACCTTTCTTTCAAAAAAACTCCCTTTGGGGGGGGGGGGACATAGTTGAAGATCATTTTTATGAAATCTCTCTTAATCCATCTGAATTTGAATCTACACCAAATATTGACCCTACAACACCAACCTATTCTAACAAGCAATCTACAAAATGCAACTTGAACTCAGGGAGAGATCAGAAGGAACGACTTGACAAAGAGATGATAATTTATTCAAGAAGACCAAAATCAAGGTATAAGGAAGACTTCACACTCGAAGCACCAAAAGAGTTAGAACTGTGATAGCTCTAGATCTCCATGAACTCTCCAAAATCTGATGATAATTTATCTATTACTCTAAGAAAACAACCATGATCATGCACTCTTCATCCTATCTCAAAGTTCATAGCTGACAAAATTTTATCTCCGAGATTTTGAACTTTTGTCTCTAACCTTGATAATACAGGGATCCCAAGAAATATCTAGGAAGCATTGGAAACTCCCAAGTGGAAGGAAGCAATAATGGAAGAAATAAGAGCATTGGAAACAAATGGAACTTAGGATGTAGTGGAGCTACCAAAAGGTAAGAGACCAGTTGGTTGCAAATGTGTATTTAATGTGAAATATAAAGTAGATGAGATAATAGAATGGTACAAAGCTCGTCTGGTTGCAAAGGGATATACTCAAGCCAATGACATAGATTACACAGAAAACATTTGCACTTGTGGCAAAATTGAATACAATTCGGGTCTTCCTATCACTAGCAGCAAACTTAGAGTGGCCACTACAACAACTTGATATTAAGAATGCATTCCTGAATGGAGAGTTAGAAGAAGTCTACATGACACTACCTTTTGGGTTTGGTAATAAAGATAAGGAAAACAAGGTATGCAGACTAAAAAGTCTCTGTATGGTCTCAAACAGTCACCAAAAGCATGGTTTGATATATTTTCAAATGTATTGAAAAGTCAGGGATATCAACAAGAGTATTCGGATCACACTATGCTCTTCAAAATATTTGAAGATGGGATAAAGACCATTTTAATCGTATATGTTGATGACATAGTCTTCACTGGAGATAACACAGACAAGGTTGAGAGGCTAAAAAGGAGTCTAGCAACCGAATTTGAAGTAAAAGATCTGAGAGAAATGCGGTATTTCCTAGGAATGGAAGTAACAAGATCAAAGAAGGGTATTAGTGTTTCACAATGAAGATATGCTAGGTGAAACTGGCTTGCTTGGGTGAAAACCAAGTGACACCCCTATGGATTTTGGAAGGAGAACAGATATTGGAAAACCCGTAAAAAAGGAGAGATATCAGCGACTAGTTAGGAAATTAATCTACTTATCACATACTAGACTCGACATTGCATTTGCGTTAGTGTGATAAGTCAATATATGCATTCTCCAAAGGAAGCTCATCTAGAGGCAATATACCGAATTTTAAGATACCTCAAAGGCTCACCAGGGAAAGGACTATGGTTCAAGAAACAGGAAAAGACAGACATAGAAATATTCACTAATGTTGATTGGGCGGGAACGACAGACTACAGGAGATCTACAACTGGCTGTTGCACATTCATATGGGAAAATTTAGTAACCTAGTGAAGTAAGAAATAGAATGTAGTAGCGAGAAGTAGTGCTGAAGCAAAGTTCAGAGCAGTGGCTCAAGGAATATGTAAGGAACTGTGGTTAAAGAAACTCTTGAAAGAACTACAGGTCACAACAAAATTTTCAATCAAACTTTATTGCGATAACAAAGCAGCTATCAACATCTCACTCAATCCAGTACAGCACAATCGAACTAAACATGTAGAGATAAACCGATACTTCATAAAGGAGAAAGTAGAAGACGGAACTATTTGCATGACATATATCCCTATCAAATAACAGACAGCAGATATATTCACCCAAAGACTACACAAACAAAATTTCGATGATTTCATCTGCAAGTTGGATATGGTCAATATCTATGATCCAACTTGAGGGAGAATGTAGAAATTCCGAAATTAGAATAGAATAATAAATTAGTTAGGAGATAAATTTTTTTCTTTCCTTAGATAGGAGATTACATCCCTTTTCTCTTATACCATATTGTACTATATATTGAACCTTTACATTGTAAGGAAAATAGAATAAAAGAATTTTCTCATCTAGTCTTCAGTGTAAATGTGTGAATTTGTGGAAAATAGAGTTTTCAAAGAATGAGAGAGAAATCGTGACTTTAAATTGCCCAAAACAGGCAAGTATATGAGATCAAATGAATTTGTCAAACATTCTACTTAAAATTGCTAACTAGGATTTCAAATTTACCCTAGTTCCAATCCTAAGTATTTAGAACTAATGCAATTTGGTCCCTTTTAACTCCTAACTTTTCTTTTTCTTTTTTTGTTTTTTTTTTCCCAGTTTAATCATATCTAACTTAATTCAGTTTCTAATATTATACGAGAAAAATAATTCATATGTATCAGTCTCAAGTAAAATAAAGTAACTTAAAAATCTGAATTGTTACAAAAATTTCATCATTAAATATTAATCAAAAAGTTCAAAGAGCTTCTCTTTCAATTCGTCCTTGCATTCTCATTTATCTGCCTCAATACATTTACTTTTCAAAAGGCTTTCACTGAAGGAATTTCCTTATTTCTAAGGCATTTTGTCTCTCATAAGGAATCTTAATTGATTATACACACTCCAATACTCAAATTTACCAAAATTCCGTGAGAATCACGTTCCTAGTTAAGGTTTAATTCGAACACTGGATGAGTTAACCATGTATAAGGGATATATAATCAACAGGATAATGTCAAAATATTATATATATAGTATTACAATCAACACGATTTAAACTTCAAAAGTAACGATTTAAACTTTAAGGAATGCAAACAAGGATGGTGATCTGGAGAGTTGACCACTAAGAAGCAAAATTTTCATGCGATATGAAGAGATAATAGTCAATACAGATTAGTTTTTCCAAGAGGCCACCAGGAATTTCGAGTTTGGTCCGTAGAAACCTAGATGTAGGGATTCAACTTCAAATCGAACAAGGAGAATACAGTGTCTTCACTAAAGAATGTTTCAGAATACAGACCGATCGCCAGAAACACTGGATCGCTTATAATCCAGATTTGAGGTGTCAAAAAATATTAGATCGAGCATAAAGAGTACCCTAAAAATTGTTATTCTAAGGTCCAAACTTCAATAGAAGTCCCTCTACTAGCACGTCCAGGCTTTGATACCATTATTAAACAAAAATATACTAGTATACTGAAACAATCTGAAATATATAGTGACTTTACAAATTCAAAACCAACCACATGATATCAATATATCATCGAACAGAGACTTAGATTATTATATCCGTCTATATTAACATAGAAGTCTTATATCAATCCAAACCCCCAAAACTTAGGTGAGTTGTAGTTGCTTATATAGATTAGAAGAACTCAAAAACGTCACAATATTTTCCTTCTCTATCAATAGAATCCCTCATACTCATAATCTCACTAACAAATCACAAGTTCATATAACCCAAGGTTGAAGATGAAAGGAAAAAGATTAGAGAATCATATAGAACTCTCTAGAAGATGACAACCCTCACATAGAATACCAAATGACATAATGAATTAGGGTGTCAGTAAAAAAGGCCTTATTTTTACTCTCAAATGTAACTGTCGATCAAGGATAAGCTCAACGATATCGAGCAAGTTGCAACTTATCAAAGAAAGGGACTGCTAAAGTTGCATTCCTCAAATGCAATTTCATTGGTTAGTTATTAGGTTCAAGTTAATGGGCTTCTTCATTTAATGTTATTGGGCAATTTTCTTCTGGTTGGGTAAGCTATTTCATTATTGCTAAAATAGTTTTGGACTCGATCCGACATCATATCCCAACACAACTAATTTCAAGATGTTAATAATTCATTGCAAAAGATCTCATTCTGAGTTCAACTTTAATTGAGGGATCTTTATGTTGATTATAGCCTAGGCTCCTCCCTTTGGATTGACACATGATTAAGTATATGCTTAACATAGAATGTGAAACTCATTAGTTGTGTAACAAGATTTTTCATGTTCCCTTATTTTTTTAATGCATTATGGAAAGTCAAATATAATATACCCTTTTATAATAAATAATTGTTTTTATAGTTGAGAAAAAGTTTTGCATAAAAAAAATACAAAAACAGCGGTTGTTTGAGCCTGCTTGGAAGTGGATTCAAATTATTTTTTGGACCGTTGTGTGTTTGTCTCTTGCTCCTTTATTATTCACAAAGTTGCCTACTTTCAGACTTGAATAGACTTCCATGTTAGTATTATTTCCCACTTTTGCCCTTCAATTGGATTGCAACAGCACACAACATATCACCTACCATAATAATCAATTCTCCATCCCCTACCACTACACCGTCCTAACATCCCAAAATCCCGTTTTCTTTATCAACCAGCAGCTGACCATGAGAAAGAAGGCAGCTAGCAGCAAACGAATGTTTCCTGATTTTTAAACACATATTCCCCCATAATCAGAGGTAGAGTAAACTAGCAGCACCTCTTTCTTTGCCAGTAGAAGCGAAGTAACGGTCTCTATAACTCTCGATAGATTGTGAGAAAATATACATGTAGCAGCATATCTCAAAGACATCATCTGACACGACCCATCCTGAATTACCCTAATCAATAAATATAATTTAAACACATGGTACATCAGCCCTTCCAAACATAACTATACAAAATAAAGTGCGTTAGAATGAAATTTACACTTTTTTACAAACCAGAGGACTCTAAATGCATTACTTATACAAAAATATGTAGTGAGCCCATGATATAAACTGACAAAAGATGCATCTATCCCCGAAAATTATGAACTGTATAAACTAGCAAAAGAAACATACGAATAACAGTAGCTCAATTTAGTAATTCAACAGGCTCCGATGCGGCTCAACACAGCTACTATCTGATAAGAAAAAGGAACATGAAATATATGAGTTTGTAACTCAGTGAGTGGATAATTTTATCAACAAATATATTTTTTCCATTTATGCTAATTTTCTAAAAACCGGTTTATAATAAAATATCATTACACGTACTTTAAGCTAAATCTTTATTTTTTAAACTGGATAAGCTGAATCCTATATTGTGAAATCTATTAAGCTGTATAATATTGAAAAATCACACCAAAAATGTACCCGAAATAACTATACTCATGTATCGGTTAGCACCGATAGACATGGCTAAGCTATTCAATTCCGTAATTCTTTAATTCTAAAATTCTGAAATTCTGGTCATACGCACGCAGAGCTATCTGGTCATACACCATGGAAACAAATTCATAATAGTGCAGAGCGGATAAAATCACCATAACTAGTCATACACTGTGGAAACACATTCACACCAGTGCAGAGCAGGTAAAATAACCATAAATGGTCATACACTGTGGAAACACATTCACACCAGTGCAGAGCAGGTAAAATAACCATAAATGGTCATACACTGTGGAAACACATTCACACCAGTGCAGAGCAGGTAAAATAACCATAAATGGTCATACACTGTGGAAACACATTCACACCAGTGCAGACAAGGGTAAAATCACCTGGGTACTTTCTGGTGGTTTTTAGAAATAACTTTAGCTATACTCAAACATGTAATATGAATGGAACATGCTATTGAAATTATTTAATTGAACTGAATTTAACTTTTAAAAATATCTGTTTATAAATCCAAAAAATCATGCTGTCAAAATCAATTGTATGAAATAATAATAAATAATAATTTCTTAAAAATAAGTTTTTATATCCACTCACTCAATACGAGCTACAGACTAGGCCGGTCGATAAGCTTTTCCAATTTCTTTGTCACCACCTAACTGAAATTGGAAATGAAATAATCCCCAAGCTTGAGCTCTAATTCATACATATCACACCTAAATTTGAAAATTTCTACTACAAGTTAAAACCTTAGAATTTCAACATAAATCATACTTTTATCACTTGAAAGCCAATGGAAAAATTAAACCCAAACTTGAAGAGAATAACCTTACCTCACTTCATCTTCTTCACTTTTCTTCCTTTCTTCCTTCTTTATCTTTTTCTTCCATTTTTCCTTATTTTTTCTCTCTTTCTCGGCCTTTCTACTCTCTCCCGTTTTTCCTAGTGTGTGAGTGTGTGTTTTTGGGAGAAAATGATGGTCAAAGGTTGAATATAAATCCCACTTACTCAAAAATTGCAAGGAAAGTCCCTCAACTCCATTTTTATATCACATTTAATTCTAAACTTCCAAAAAATATAAATAAATTCACAACTTCAAATTTATATCCAATTTAGCCATCATATGTTGTCAATTGCAAAATAAACCCCAATAAAATTTTTAATTTTACTTTAGTCTTTAATTGATTTTAACCTTGACTAGTCAACATTTGAATTTTTTGATTATGAAAATTGAGTTCTAACAATCGTACCTCCTTAAAAGAATTTCAACCTCGAAATTCAACTGGCAACTAACTAGGTAATGAATAAATGAAGATATTAAACACGCATCTGATCCTCGTTTTTCAATGTAGCCTCTTTTACTGTTTGATTCTGCAAAAATACCTTAACTAATGAAACTGTCTTGTTTCGTTGAATCTGCACATTTTTGCCTAAAATTCTCACTGGCTCTTTTATATAAGTCAATTCCTTTAGTTGAATTAGCTGAGACTCCAGAATATGAGAATGATCTGCAATGTACTTGCGGAGCATGGAGACATGAAATACATCATGGATTCTTGTTAAT
>NC_036256.1:3383372-3396855 GCF_002742605.1 Olea europaea var. sylvestris | reverse complement strand
AACCCTAGAGGCTGCAATCATATTCTCTGTGTGGATCACCGTTGGAGGCTGGACAATTGGACAGCTATGGTGGCAAATCAAGGCTAATGGAACGAAAAGAAAAGCAAAAAGATTGCAGATCTGGAAAAATGTACAATCTTATCACAATTTCTATCTAAACACAAAGGCGATTCTTGGTGAGAATCGAAAATTATTTTAAATTCCGCTGTGCATGTATAAGTAGATTCCCAACAGGAAGTCCAAGCATAAGAATATTTGGCCTGAAATCAGCAACTTTTCCTTTTGATTTTTCCTGCTGCAAAATCACAGCATTTGTTAAAATAATACTTGGAATATTGTATTGGAATCGACTAGTCTCAATAATCAGGTTATTGGACTCACTACACAGGTTAAATTCTCCTTCCCCTTGGCAAGGGCTCAAGTATGAAGAGGAAAAAGTGAGATTTTTATACTAATCTTCTATATCATATAAGAATATAAATGATGCAATATTATAGAGATAATTATTTATTTATTTTTCTATTTTAATTCGTATTTTAGGAAACATGATTAGAATGTGATTTAATTAACTTTTATGGCATTTCTTTACTTAGTTATGATTTTTGAAACTCTATATAAAGGAGATTATGGCAATGTAATAAAACAACTTGATTATATGAAATAAATTTCTCTTGTCCTCTTTCCCTCTTCTTCCCTCCTTTCCCCCTCCTTTCTCTTCTCTCCTCCCTCCTTTCCCCTCCTACAATTCTCCTATTACATCCGTCATCAATTTGGTATCAAAGCAGTTCGTCACCTTTGACCTACACTTTCTCAAATCCAAAAATCCCCCAGCCATCCAAATCTTGTATATTAAGCTTCATACACTACCACTTTGGAACATAATTCGTCATGCGATAGTAGAAGACTTCTTTTTTCCACCTTGCAACCAGTCGTATCCATTCAAAATTTCACAACTATCCCTTTTCACCAATCACCAAACATAAATATGCGGGCAACAACAGCAGTTTTTCTTTTTTCCCCAATGTTTTTTCTCAATAGTTCTTAGCCTAAAAAAATAAAATAAAATGTTGCGGCTGTCCAAAAATTACTAATGTACAGAAAAATAAACTAAACCTAAATCATTCCACATTTTCCCTTTGAGAAAATTACCTAATAACAGGTGTTTAAAGATTGCAAATCAAAAATCAGGGCATAAGTTTTATTTTTCACAAATCAGGTATGCCAAACCCTAATTAATTCACTCACCCCTTCGTTCACCCCACCCTCTCTCTTTTTTTCTTATCACCCCCGCCGCACTCACCCCACTCTCTCTCCTCACTCCCTCAAGTGGCGATGAACCACCCCTTCATTCGTTCACCCTATTCACTCACCCCTTCATTCACCCCATTTTTCGCCATGAATTGGTTCATGCCGACGACGAACCACCTCCAGAATACCATCGGAAGTTCGCAGTATAGATCGTCGCTTCCCCGTCTTTGACCGTGAGTGGCGAACTACCTCCACTCCCAACAACCACTTTTTCGATGTTCATGGCTGAGAGTAGACAAAGTTTGTGGTTGTATGTAGTTTACGGGTTGTGATTTGAAGCGGTGGTCGTGGTGTCGACCAATGTATTTGGAGATTTTTTTCAGGGGAATTTGAGGCGGTGGCAGTGTTTTCGTTGGATGTGGTGGTGGCTGTGATTTTTGTTGGTGGTGGTGGCGGTGGTGAATCTAACAGTTGGGGTGATTTTTGTTGAATCTGGTTACTGTGAGGGTTTTCGGCGGTGGTCCTGATTTTGTTGGTGTTGTCGTAGTGACGAGGTGAGGGTGGTTGCAAGTAGCCGTGATGGCAGTTGGTGGTAGTGGGTTGCGACCATATGTGACCAACAATTTAGTTATCTGTGACCACTGTGATGGTAGTGGTGGTGCGATAGTGTTGGTGGTAGTGGTCTGTGACCACTATTTGACGTATGTGACCAACCATTTAATTATTTGTGACCATGTGACCTAAAAATTTGATTATCTGTGACCAATTAATGTGATCCCAAAATAATTTTTGACCTATAAATTTTTAGATTTGTGATCAAAGAAATAAATTGTGACCTATAAAATTTGTATTTGTGACCTCAAAATAATATGTGATTAATTAATTTGATGATTTGTGATCTATTAAACTTTTGATTTGTGACCTCAAAATAATATTTGACTAATTAATTTGACGATTGTGACCAATAAATAAAATGTGACATATAATGATGTCTCTGTGACATCATTATTTTTAATTAATTAAATATATATTTGATTTTTGAATTTTTAAACAATCTACCCCATTCTTGAATTGGTATAAAGAATACCCCGGCAATAATGAACTTTTCCCTTTTCCTTTTTCCAAACACAGCCCACTTCATATATTTATATCCATTAAACCAACCCACATATTACACAAACCTATAAAACCGACAACCTACATAGACAAGGTCCACTTTCACCGCCTAACTCAACCCTAAAATCCCACAAAACCTGGCCCAATCCAACCTATCTACACGGCCCTTTCGGAACCAAGCCCACTACCCAAACGCAGAAACCATAAATCCATAGCCGAAAGCCCTAATCTAACAAGCCCATAACCCATTATCCACCATCTCTCTGCCCATAACCTGCCTTACTTTGTCATCGTCATCGTCATCGGCTGGAAAGCCATAGTGCAAACACATTGCATTCAAATCGCAGCAGTCTTCCATTGCCATTGCCGCCCCCGTTCAGTCATTACGCCTTCTTGATTCAATTGATTCCATTTGAGGAGCTGAGTTTGTTTTATACTCACACCAGTGGATTTCTTCAGATTGCCAACGAAATTTGATTGAAATTGGCCTATTACTTGGCATCATCTGCAGTAGAACACCAGCCATATTCCAATCTCCCCGATACCAAAATACTCCCCTTAGCGCATTGAAGAAGTCAGTTTGGGTCTACATTGGTTGCTCTACCTGCTTTGTGGAGGTAACCATTTTGCTCTGTTGAAAACGTGCCTACTGTTTAGGTGTTTGGCCCTTCAATTTAAAAATCAGAACAAAACAGGGACATGCATGCTAAAACAAGGAAAAATATAATAATAATAATAATAATAATAATAATAATAATAATAATAATAATAATAATAATAATAAAATAAATAGAAAAAATGTCATATAATAGCTGTAGCATGTACTTTGGTTTACCCATATCCTTCCACTTATCAACATAATCATCTTTCATCTAGGACCTTTATTGGGGACATAAATTCTTATCCTGAACAATATGAACTCCATTTTATGGGATTTTGATGGTCTCATTGGACCAAACTCATTTCGCGATTGGCTTGATAGTCTTGAAAATTTCTTTGAATTTCACAACTTAAATGACTCTCGTCGTTTTTGTCATTCTGATATGGCACTTGTTGGATCTGCTAGTTGTTATTGGAAATCATTTTTGCATAACATTAATTACCTAGGTCAGCGTCCTATCACTCTATGGGATGAGATGAAACAAATTTTAAGTAATAAATAGCCCATGTGTACTATCCATCTCAATTGCCAAACAAATTCTTCTTAAACTGTAAACAAGGTATATCCATTGTTAGGAAATATCTAGCACGTTTCGAAAAGTTATTGCACAGTTGTTATATTTATGAGATTCCCCACATCATAGTGTCTAGGTATATCGATTGTTTAAATCCTTAAATTTTGCCTAATGATATTCATGCATTCCAATACTTAAACGACGATTACCAATAGGCTAACCTATGGAACATATCCTTTTATCTTCACCAAGCATGTCATAAACTAGGTATATCAT
Organism: Olea europaea var. sylvestris; assembly: GCF_002742605.1. Lineage (NCBI taxonomy): Eukaryota > Viridiplantae > Streptophyta > Magnoliopsida > Lamiales > Oleaceae > Olea > Olea europaea. The sequence continues at coordinate 3,393,040 of NC_036256.1, read as the reverse complement.
CTCAATCCAAACAATCACCTCTCGAGTCTAGTAGTACTCCTCTTGAGAAAGATAATGAAGTTGTCATTGTTGAGCCAATCGAATATTCTAATAACGAGGATGATGAATTTTATATAGTGTTACCACCTCAGTAAAACAGTCAACCTATTCTCAATTACATATTGAAGTTGATCTTGCCTAATTTGTTGCATGATTTTAATGTCGACTTTGATATGATTTTACCTCCACTTTGTGATGCTTCTTGACTTACCACATTATTCGATGCCATTGTTCGTTCAAACACTTTTCCCACACATGAAAAGAAAAGATTGAATTTCTCACTTGAACTTAATCTATTTGATTAGCCATCGCACTTAAATGAGGGTTTTGTTTTCAATATAACAGAATTGTTGCCTTATCGAGGTACATTCGAGCTATCATTCTTGCACTCATTTGTTTCTACAAGACAATGTATTATGCTAGTACCTTGTCTGTCTCAAGTGGATCGTTCACTAGTTTTTGTTGATGATGAGTTGCACATGTTTTTTTCTTTTTGAAATTCCATGGCGATACTAGGTTAAAATGAGAGATCGTCTCCCTTGGTATAGAACTCTTTTAATGCCAGCTGATAGTCAACGTAACATATTAAATGGTATTGTTAATGGAGAATTAGACAATTTAGCACAATGTATCCCGGATAACATCTATGTGCAACAAATGACCATTCCTAGTACTTCAAGAACTTCATCTGGAGTTGGGCATAATTCTGCTTCTGGTGCCTTCAATTATGTAACTCAAGAGCAAATGGAAGAAATGCTGCGCATGCATAGGCAACATATAATATCAGATGTGTCTGGTCTATGCGATAACTTGAAGGAAGAAATCTTTCAGAACCAAAACTAGTTGTTTGAACAATATAAAAAATGGCAAGAAGATTACAGCAATCTAGTATGCATTCTTATATCGATCTTTATTTAACACACATATTACTGAGGAATCGCAAAAACAAAAGGCTCGAATTAGGCTATTCTTGAGAGCCAGAAACAATTATTCCAACAGCAGCAAAAATGGCAAGAAGATAATTACGGGAGCATGCAATCTTATGTTGATACCAGTTTAACTTCGATGAGATCTTATGTCAATGAACAAATAAGAATATGTTGAACAAGTTATCTAACTAGAAATCAAACATGGAAGCCACTATTGGTTCTATGCAACAAGAAGTTCCTATCCATATAAGTTCAATTCCTAGTTATCAACCAAAGCAAACTTTAACATCTCAATAGATTGAAAGTTTTGAAAGGTTGAGAAGTGATGAGGAGGGAAAACAGATACAGTCTTCGTCATTGAAAGGCTATCCTTTAGAAGACTATCTGATGGAAAAGTACACGACAATTAGATATTGGATATTGAAGAATCAATCAAGATAACAAATCTAATTCTACTCTATTAGCTTAAATACTATAATTTTTTTGATTCACTGGACACTAAATTAAATTATCTAACATTAATTTAAATTATTCATACAGTGGATATTGGAACGATGACATTGGCAATATCTATAGAAGGGACATGCTGAAAAATTTATTGGATTCAACAAAAGATATAAATGTTGTGGTGAGTAAAGTCTAGCAACACAATCAATTTTATTTTATACTTAATATATCTAATTTATATCTATTTATGCTATTAGAGTATTAAGATGGAGTTACAGTTATTGAGGCGGCTCATTAATGATGGTTGCACTCTTGTTTCTAAAGAGTATGTAATTATGGACTTCAAATATGAAGATGAGTGTTCTCGTCTATTGAGGTGGCAAATGGACACGCAAACGATAACCACTAAGGGTGAAATGGATGCATCTCTCTTATAAGAATATTTGAATGGCAGATTGTTTATAAATGTCGTAAATGGATAGGGTGGGAATATTTATTAATTCCATTCTCATATCTTGGCATTAGTTGGTATCTTTTTCTTATGAACATTCCTGAGTGGAATTTCTAAATATATGATTGCAGTCATTGTGTCCTGTCATCAGATCAAGTCAGGGTACATGCAAGAGCAACACTTGTTTTGATCCAAACATTTTTGTAGTCTTCAAGCCTTTCTACCAGAAAAAAATATAAAGAAACACAGAACTAAACAAATGGAGCAAGATATTATATCTTATCTACCATGTGCAAACAATAGGTGAGCATTTAAATAGCTTTCTATTTACTATAATATTTAATTTGTCGTTTATACCAATTTAGCCTAACATAAAACTATTTATTCTACATGCTAAACTGTGGAATATTCGTGCTCAAATATATAAAATGCTTTATTCTAGGGTATCCCATAGAATCGGTTTCATCTGATAGGATGTCTATATACAGATAGAAGATCGCAGTGGATATTTGTACAATGAATACTTTCTTCATCCCTATCTCTCTCCCGATTGTAATGGATAATGAGAATACATTTATTTAAATGTTATGTAACAAGTCTTTTTGCAGTTTTTTTTCTTTTGGTATTTCGTCATATTCTTGGTGTTTGTATAGAAAAAAAATAAAATGCAGTGAAACCACTATAAACCCAAAGAAATTGAGGTATATTTAACATGAGCTATTACAATTGGATATGTTTAAACATTACAATATGACAATTTTGCATGGTTTGTCTTCATCAATTTATAGGTTGAATATTCATATTTATTTTCAAAAAAGTATAAATAATTTGTAGTATTTTTTTGAAATTGAGAAAGATGACGAAAAAGAAGAATCAAGCATATTAGCAAGTAAAATATAATTGTAATGAAAAATAACATGTGAGAATAACTAACCTTATGTAGCTCACTGTTAGTTTGTTGAAGCATGATGTATACTGCATAAAATCTCCTATTTAGGCTAGCAACAGGATGATAGATTAATCGTTGGACAATTCGTAATTTTAGACTTGTTAAATAGTATGTATTAAATTCTAAATTTCTAGATAAACCACATTTTTTGTGCAACAAGTATGTGATTTATTTTCGTCCACGGACTTAATGAAGACTTTTATATTCTATCGTGTTTTTGCTCTGGACAATGCAACGTATAACTGGTCATGTGAAAACACAGGTTCAGGAAGATATAGTCCAAGAAAATCTAAAGTTTGACATTGGGCTTTGTTAATAGCCATCACAAAACAAGGACAAATAGGAAATTAAATACTTTTAAAGGGTACCGAATACAACTCTAGGTAAAAATATCTGTTTTCTAGCTAAAATATTTTGTTTAAATTCGCGACAAAAAAGTCTAGTCCTATTGCATAAACCTTCAGAAGGATTAATATTTCTAAGCAACATAACAGAACAATTTCTTTTAAGAACAAGTTTATGTGAAGGGATACCATTTCGGAGTTAGACTATTCAAAAAAATTTCAGGAATAAACCCTTCCATTTTATCAATCGCTTCATCAAAACTGAAATATGTAAATGTATCTCCTAGAATTTCTTTAACTAGCATATTATTTATCATATCTACATACTCATTTTTTGAAGTTAAAATAATTCTATTCATCATAGTATTAAAATTATCATCATAAGTGTGAAAATTCGGAAACACAATGCTAATTAATTTTTTCAATAATTTAAATTCATCTTCAAAATTTATCATGATATCTTAAGGAAGTTTAATCATGCAACATGTATGCTGTCTTTCAATTCCGTTTCCAATTTTGAGTAAACATTCACAGAGGGAAGGATCCAATCTAGCTATCATATTTTCAATTAATGAAAGTTGTATAAAATACTGCCACAAATATGAAAAAACTAAACTTGCTTTAATGATATCATCTTTTGTTCCTCTTTGTATCATTGGTAAAACTAGTCGAAAATCCCCTCCACACACAATGACTTTTTCATCAAATGACAATTTACATTCAGTAATATCTTTTAACATTTTATCCAAAGTTTCAAAAGCATATTTATTAACTATCGACTCTTCATCCCACACAATTAGCTTTGTCATTCTTAAAAGTTGACAAAGTGTAGATTATTTACTTACCGAACATTGCATATCTGTACTTGTTTAAAGTGGAATTTTAAAATGCGAACGACCAGTTCTTCCAGCTAGTAATAAAGTAGTAGCTACTCCCGACGATGCTGTTGCTAATGCAATGAGTTGTCGAGATCGTACTGTAACAAGCAATGCCTTGTACAAATAAGTTTTACCAGTACCTCCTGGAACATCAATAAAAAAATCTCTATTTTTATCGTTTAAAAAAATACAATTTAAAATAGTATTATAAGCAAATTATTGCTCTTTTTTTAATCTTTTTGTAAAATGCATGTTAGACTGAAAATTAATATTTGCAGTTTCTTCTAAAATCATGTTCGCTAACACATTAGCATCATGTATAGTAACGTCAAAATCTGCCAAGCAAAAATCATTTATATTTTTACTAACAACTTCTAAGAATAAATTTATGAATCGTAGAGCTCTAATCTCAGCATTATATTTTGTTAGACTTGTATGTAAATAATCTTCTATCATATAAGTTTTAAATTTAATCCACAAATTTCTAGAATTTGTAGGGCCACAAGGCATTTGATAAGAAATTACCACAGTCAAACACATGTCACAATAATTATTCCCGCTTATTAGACTATATAAAAATGCAGCTTGGTAAAAGTAGGTGCAACCACACCATTAATTGTTTTTAAATCTTGAAAAGATCTTAGCCCTTTAATATGATTTAGTAAAACTCTTAAAAAGTATTTCTCACCCTCGGATGGATTAGCAGCAACTATTCTACCAATAATATTTTGCTTTTTTCTAGGACTCCAAACCCGGAAATATGTATTTCATACAAAGTATGTCGGAAAATCTTTATAAATTAAAGTCCATGCCTTTTCACCTGAAATATTCATTTTAAAAAATTCAATTAATGTTGTTCCTTGGATAAAGTCTTTGTTTATAACTTCTGATAAATCATCAGTTTTATTGTATGTAACCAATTGAGCATCTTCAACATGTAACTGTAAAGAAATTACACAAGGAGATATGTCGAATAAATCAAAACTAAAAATTCTCCAAATAGCTTCTGGCACAGGTATCAATCTAGCAGTTTGATAATTTGAAATCTCATCAATATAATGTTCATTGGTTTCTTCATTCACAGCAAAATTAACACGATCATGTCTTTTGTATATATATTTCTATAAGTACTTGACAGCTTTAACAAAAGAAAATATTTCTACATTAATATGACAATCATATTTAGTTAAAATACATGGATTATATGGTACATCACATCTATTGTCTAGCATACATCCTCTGACTCTAACAGTAACACAATCGTTACGTTGCCTATAAAGTGGCTATGAATCACTACCTAGCAAAATAGATAAAATGTACTCTTTTTGATATTTATTTCTACAAGTATGGTTGCTTTTCATGCAAACATTCATAGGTGTCCATAAGGATCATGCATCATATGTTTGATCACAGTAGCATGTATGTAGGAATTTTTCTTTTCGTTTGGTATTTCACACGAAACATTTTTCTCAACTTGCATGGAATCAGTAATCTTAAAATTTGATTTAAATATCCGGAGAAAATGAACATGAGGGAGGCCTCTTTTTTAGAATTCAATCACATAAACATACACAGCTACAGGCCCTACAATTTGTCTCTTTAATAAATATGTTTTTAGTTCCTCAAGCTTAGGTCAAAATATTCGGGCTAATAAATCTAGCATATTTTGTATTTCATCATTATGTCTCAATTCTTGTTTAATTTCAGGTCAATTTAAATTGCATGTCATTGTTAAAAATACATCGGGCTTTCCATATCTTTGAACTAAAGACATTGTATCTATATATCTTTTAGTTAAATTTTTAGGACCGCCCCAATAAACCATGTAGGTAACACTATTGATTTACCAATTTTATAGCCTCTATTCTCACCACTTTGTATACTATCTACAATTTCTTGGTAAAGTTCTACTCTTATAACCTTTTGATTATTACGAAAATAATTCAATCTCACCGTTTCAATCTTAACGTGCATATCCACTATATATTGCTACAAAACTCTACTTGTATGAAGAAGCACAGACTTATATGAAAGTCTCATCTAAAATTTGTAGTAATAATATTCACGACATGATACAGCCATTCATTTCTTCCCTTTCTTCAAAATTGAAAACAAATACGAAGAAAAAATTTGAGAATGATAATACAATTGCATACTCTGTAAAATATAAAACAACTTCAGTAACAATAAAACTTACCACGATCTTCCATTTCCAAAAGTTGTTCAGCCAAATCAATGCTATTAATTTGTATTAAATTTTCCTGGACTATTGAAGAAGTATTCAAATTGACCTTTTGAATACCTTCATGTCATCCAGGTTCTACTAGGTAAATGTTAATGGATATTAAAGTGGATCATAACAGCCATAGTAGTAATTTACTTTATGTGCAGTATTTGAGTGTCCATAAATTAATATATCATGAGTGTGAACGTTTGCAAATGGGTATTCATCAACCCATACTGTAGCCACCTGTTCACATGATGGCATATTATACAGTCTTTGGTCAAGACATGGATCACACCTTAATACAATATGACACGAGCTAAAATCAAGAAATTCACTTAATGATTGAAAAAAAAAAAAAAAAAAACAATATGGATTCATCTTTAAGACATCTATCAGCTTTCTCAAAGTTGATTCACATAACTTGTCAGAATTTTTGAGTCTATTAGTAATTTCATTATCAGTATCATAGAAGTATAACTGTAAATATGAGGGATTCTCATCAGCTAGTCAATTCTTACTTATATATCGGCACCTAATCTAGCTCCTGAACGAGCAGGGCGGTGAGTGGGGAAGAATAGCATAAAAGCATCGAGTAGAGCTAGTATATGGCCTCTTCCTGAGGCATGTTGCCTTAAGGAGATGTTCCGCCTATCACAATTACCTGAGAGTAGAAGAGCTACAACTCAGTATATCCAAAATTCATGCTTTCAGTCTCTATCAACGAGATAAAAGAGTGAATTCTTCCTTTCATGAAATTAGGTAAATAAAATGAATTTTGTCTTATGTCTTATGTATATAATCAAATAGAGAAAAGATAGATATATAGTTTTTTATCTTTCTCGTATACTTCTATTTTTTCTTCTTTCGCATAACAGCCCATCCTCATTTTATTAGATAACTGGGGTCTATGTCAATTAAAAGGACAAGGGGGATTACAATGTTTTCTCCAAGTCCTGAAATTTCTTGGATCTTCAAAAATATGACTTTGCAAATTTAAGTATGAGTAATGAAGACAAGGCGAATCCTACTCAACACGAGGATTCCCATTGGACCCTTTTCGCCCTGATGAACAAGAAGCTGTGGGTTAAAAGTCTAAAGAAGTACTGGAGGCTGGTAAAGCATCAACACACTAAAAGGGTTATACGGTATATCCGCTGTGGAAGTAGGCCAACATTTCTATTGGCAAATAGGGGATTTCTCACCATCCCCATATTGTATGGGACAAATGTATGCATTTCGATTAGGGTCATAAAGGGGTTACTTTTTTTCTGATTCTAGGCATAAAAAAAAAAAAGTAAAACCAGAATGCCAATGATCTTACGATAGAGAGTCTTCACCTTGTAGACCTACTTTCAACTAATGGGAATCTTTGTCTTTCTTTCTTTCTAGTCATAGGAGATGATAGGGGATGGTCCGAGATCTACATCTATGAATAGAAAGGTCCGAATGATCAACTCTGCAATAAGTTGTTAGAATTAATAGGTCTTCAAATTGTTCATTTGCCATTGATATCGACACATCTGAGATCGCCAAATGTTCGGGAGTTCCTCTATTCAATCCTTTTCTTCTTCTTGTTGTCGGATATCTCGTTCGTACACATCTTCTCTTTATTTCCCAGGCCTCTAGTGAGTTAAAAAAGCTAAACCGTGGGAATTCTAAAGATTTTTCCGTGGTAGTAAGGGTGACTTATCTGTCAACTTTTCCACTATTACCCAAAAAAATAAACTCCGCCTTACGTAAAGTTGCCAGAGTACGATTAACCTCTGGATTTGAAATCACTACTTATATACCCGGTATTGGCCATAATTTACAAGATTCCTACACAAATTTTTATCACACTTAACACCAAAAGAAGTGAAAGCAAAATGGTTCTTATAATTACGAGCAACTTTTTTTAAAAGTAATTGTCTCATATGAAGTAGAAGTAAACAGCTCAGAGGAATACTATTTAACTGTAATCTAATTCTTCTATCACAACAACAAAAACCTCTACTTTCTTTGTGAAACTTTTTTGAACCACAATATTTACAATTTGTAAAGGATGGAAGAATATAATATTCAACCGAAATATTTCGTAGATCAATTCCTTTAGAGTCAATTCTTTAGAATGATGTAAAATAATAGGAACATCTGATGTACATTAAGATTGCGTATTTCCACTTTCAAATACCTTTTCCAGACAAATGCTTTCATCATTCTATAATTCAATGCAATCATCAATAGAACCTAAAAAATATAAAAATAATATAAGATTGATGAAAGATAACATATCTACAAGAATTGGACTCACAAACAATTCCAAAAAACTAAATAAAAAGAGCAAAACAACGCAAACAAATGCATGTAAAAAATAAAAAAATCCAAACCTGTTTCGAACTAACGGCACCTAGTTTGCCTTTCTGGTGGTCGTGTAAAAATTTGTAGAAACTTCAAGAATACCAAATATTTATGTTAAAATTATGTTAAAAAAAGGGAAAGAAACATAAAATCAATAAGAAATCACGTTTTAACAAGTAATCATATCTAAAAATCTTTTACACAATTTGTCCTCTTTTACCTTTGACTAAATTACGACTTCAGAATCGTGTGCTTGTGTGGAATGAGCACGTCTACTCTTAAACCAATTATAAAGGTTCATATTACAAATTTAGCCATGCAATGACAACTCAGAGACTATTTGTGTGATCTTTGATTTACTTGGAGTTGTATTCTCTTGATCAAATATAGATTCACGAATTTGGAATTGTGCAGATGTAGGTGTCCAATATTGCCTACCCACTATCACTGAAACAAAGCAAGTACAATGCACGTTGAATCAAAAATAATATGAAAATAAAATATGCAAGGCAAGCAAACGATGTCGTTTTCTCCTCAAAACGTAAATAACTAAGACAAAGAAATTAATAAAATAAATTATATTGACATCAAGAAAAAAAATAAAAAACAAAAACCAAAAACATTATATTGTTATGCTATACTTTGATTAAGAAAGATATATAATTTGTAACAGTAAGTGTTGCGACACAGAGAACATGCCTCAAGTCTCCGCCTCCATGTGTCTCTGTGTGGAGGTTCTTCCTGTGTTGATGGAGACTTGCATGTCTCTGTAACAAGAAACAGCACGATCCGCGCATGCATGGAGACAAGTCTTTGTTCATGACATCAAGTATCCATGTGTGGTACGGAGACTTTATGTCTCCGTGGCATCATGGAAACAAGACTTCACCAATACTTTTTTTTTCTTTTGGGAAGAGAGAGACAGTTCTTTTCAGTAACAATTTGTCCATTCTACAATCCGTAAACCTCTTGAAAAATTTAAATGAAGAAGTAAAAGTACACTTTCTTTAGCTTAAATACTTCCTACATGAATTCATTTTTCACCCTAAAAATTTGCATATCTTACT
>NC_036256.1:3360844-3382227 GCF_002742605.1 Olea europaea var. sylvestris | reverse complement strand
TTTGAGTTCAAGTTCATTCATCAATGTTTTTGCAATCTATAACAGGAAGGTTTGCGAGACAACATTTGCCAAAATTTGTGCACAATATTAGATTCACAACGCTTTACATCACGATTGAGATATCACCACAAATTTTAAGACCAACTGGCATAGTACGATGTCTTACTATAGGCTGGACATATTTTGTTAAGGAAAAAGAGCTACAAATAGGCGATAGATGTGTCTTCGAGTTACTGAACAACGAACCCCCAATGTTTACGGTCTACAAAAAAGACCACACTGATGGTAGCGTGACACTTCTATGAGACTTTTTTAACTTCAATCGTACTCTTATGTAGGAAATATTTTCCTCAATTTTCATATTAATCTATTTTGTTATCTCTTTTTCATGTTGCATGAAAACACATTGTATATATCTACAGGTATCACTATCAATACTTTTAAATGAAACCAACTCCATTAATTTCAAAGTTTGGAACTTCCAAACCTCAACCAATTCATCAAAAATATAACCAAACTCTTATATAAAACAAATGAACATCCTACCCAAAATTACCATAACAAAAAAATTAACACCACATGAAAACAGATTTTTCCCTCAAAACCATTCCTTCAATGAATCAAACATATCTACTCCTTCTGCAAATTCTATAACATTATTAGAGTCATAAATACACAGTGACAAATTTTCATGGAAATAACACAAATATAGAAGACCAAAGGAATTTTAAAAGTGAATTTTAGCAAAGACAATAAAGCAATACAAAATCACAGACAACTAAATAACACATTCAAACCCAAAATTCTGAGTCAATTAACTAAAACAAAAAAAAAACAAAAAAGGATCCCAATAGTACATATATATATTTTTTAAAATAATAATAAAAGCCAATTCAAAAAAAGGGAAAACGTATAAAGCAAATAACCAAAGAAGGAGAAAAGAAGAGAGTAAAGGAAATTAACTTACCGTTAGAAAACATCAAATCTAAGATTAGACACCAGAAAAATCTGAAAAACAAATATCAAACGAATTAATTTATACACAAATAATAAAAATAAAATAGAAATAAGAAAAAAAACCAAAGAAGGGCAAAAAAAAGAAATTAACTTTTGTTGAAAAAAAATCAAATCTAAGATTAGATATCAGAAACTTCTGAAAAACAAAGGAATTAATTTCTACACAAATAATAAAAACAAAATAGAAATAAGTACACATTAAACTTTAGAGAAGAGAATAAGAAATAAGGTGTGATTTCTGTTTGAAAAAGTAAAGAACGTTGCATGGGAAAGTGGAAATATCACTGTATCAATTAGACAAAACTAAATACGGTGTTGTTTTTGGTCAAACACCGGGGAAACAAAATGGCTACAGTGCGATAAAATGGAAAAAAAAAATAGCTACAGTGAGATAAAATGGAAGAATTCACTGTTGATATCTACAGTAACTTCACATTCTCCTTTTTATATGATAGGGATAGGGATAGGGATATGAATAAAGCATAGTCTTAGTCTATAGCTGGTAGCAAATGAGAAAAATACAACAAATATATGAATTTTAAGATGATGTGAATCCTCATCTCAATAGAATGTACACTTAGCAAACTTGAGAGTTACAGATAAAATTAAATCCAGTAAGAGAGTCAATAACAATATAATATAGTATTTCATTCAGCAAAATTTATAAATTGTCAAAATTCATTTAACTACACTTTCCAATAGATCCATAAGTACTATTCAATTATCCATTGTTCATTTATATATATTTATAAATGGAACTATTTATAAATTCTTCCCAAATGGAGGCTAAGGTAAGAAAAACATGCCAGTGATGAAGATTTTGGACAATTTTCTCTCACTTTTTATTTAGTGGTCAAGGGAAAGGAGACACATCTTGCAAGCTTCATACTATTCATAGTTGTCAAATTGATATGAAAACGTCGCATGCTAAACTTTTGAAAACATGCAACAGACCAAGTTGCTACTTTTAAAGGAAATGATATGATGTAGTTAGAGCTTTGTGGAACTCATAATTCGAGGACAATATCGGTTAGAAGGCTACAAACAATCAAATATTTTGCTTTTGATGTTTCTAGTTGCATATCAGAAGTTGAAGAAATTAAAATAAAACAGAAAGTGAAATCATTTCAGCTTTAATATGAATTTCAGGAACAAAGAATTGGTGAAGGAAATTATTTCCTATATTTAAAGATTTTAAAGACTTATTTGCCTTTTCAATTCAAAGGAACTCTATTTTTTATTTTTATTTTTGGAATCTATTGTGCTTTTGTTCCTGTTCGTGTTTGAAAATATTGATTGTGCTCGAAAAGGTTAAGTAGAGAAAGTTGATCCTTAGTAACATCTATCTAACAAACAAAAGGTTAGCGGAGAGTCTACTTTTCTTCTTTTAACTAATGACTAGTCTTTGACACGTGCGTTGCACGAGTTTTGTATTTATTGTATTTTTATTAGCGTCCAAATTGTAGATTTTTCAAAATTGATTGAAGATTCGAAGTATTTGGTAAAGTCTAATCGTTGGTTCATTATATTAGCGCAGGATGCATGGAGATTTCTTTTTCATTTTTTATTTTTTTCTCATTTATTTATTTATTATTTGTTTTATTCATATTATAAATATTTTTTTCGATTTAAAATACTTTTTAATTCTTTTTTTTTTGTGAAAAAACTTAATTTTTCAATTTTAATTAAAAAATATTTATACCGTAAGAAAACACTGCAACACGCAATTTCTATACCTCCCAAAAAATTAGAAAATAAAGATAGTATAAGACAAAAATTATTTTACAAAAAGTTACTTGTAAATAAAAAATTTGAAGAGAAAAGAAGTAAAAAGAATTTTAAATTGAAAAAAATTATTTGTAACGTAAAACTACGCACTGATTTCTCTCGGTACCATATTCATATGTAGTTATATTTTGTGCTTCATATATATTTAATATTTATTTTATACTTATGTTGAAAAAATAAAAATCTGAAATTTTTTTTGAAATTCGGTTTGGTAAGTGAATGTACGGTATTCTGTATTCTCGGTATTTGTAAGTTCAAAAATATGTATATAAAAATACAGCAAGTTGCAAATACGGTAGGCAGCATATACAGTAAATTGCAAATACGATAAGTTTGCAAATATGATAGGCAGCATATACGATAACCTGCCTATAAATATGGTAAGCTGCATATATAGATTTATAATTTGTTATAAATGTATAAAATTTATTTAATATTGAATTTGTTAAGTATTAAATGTTATAATTCAATATTATTTCTTTTTTTTATAATTGTATTTCCGAAAATTTAAAAAAAAATTGGTTATGAAATTGCTAATTTTTAAATGTGTTTTTTTTGTTGAAAATAAAAATAAATTTTTATGTTATTTGTAAAAATAAAAAGAAATTATTGTAATTTTATTAGCGTAACAAGAAGATTTATTATGCATTTTTATTTTTTTCATTTTGTGAAGAATTTCATTTATGATGATTGACAATATTCTTCCACACACGTATCATGCCAACAACATTAAAAAAATAATAATAATTTTAGTATATATATATATATATATATATATTATGGAGGAAAGCCTCCATAATACGGAGGCTCTACCATGATAGAGCTCCGTAAACCCTTAGTATTATGGAGCTTTTACATCCATAATATGGAGGCTTCATGGAGATAGCTCAAGCATGAGGCTTCGTTATTATGGAGGCCTCCATAATAACGGAGGCTCATGTGTGCTTGAGGCTCCATGCCTCCGTAATTACGGAGGCTTCAATGTGCATTTTTTTACTTTCTTTTTCTTTCATTGGTTCTCAGTACAATAATTTAATTTCATTTAATCAACTTAATTTTTTTAATATTCTTAAAATAATAGAGACTTACTCTTTCTCCATTTTTATACGCAACCATGCTTCTCTATTTCTCCACACTATCTCTTTAATCATTTTCTCACGATATCAACAATGTATTTTTAGAAAGTTTATTTTTTAGCACATAAGTAAGTTTAAATAAAAATATTATTTTTATATATGTAGCTAAAAGGTATATAGACCATTAGGATGACCAAAAAATAATATCAATCAAAATATTTACGAACTATTTAAATAATAATTTATTGAAGGGATTAATTCAAGAGTAAAAGTATGAATTCCATAAATATATGTTTGAAAAAAATTAAATTTTAAAAAATGATGAACAAACATGTTAACAAATGAATATATTTATTTTTCGAGAAATGGGTTTTTATTACCATTTCATTTTTATCATAAAATGATTCTAATCTTAATATGTTAGATTGTGCTTCAAAATTACATAATCTATCAAATATAATTTTTAAAATTAATTTTTATAAAGTAATATGTTTTTATGAATTTTTTTTGGAAGGTATAATATAATAGTACTTAAAAATATAAAATAATTAAAACTTTATTAATTTTATAATATAATATGTTATGGAGGTTCAAGCATGAGCCTCCATTATTACTTTACTAAAAAAAAATCATAAAAATATATTACTTTAAAAAAATTAATTTTAAAAATCATATTTGATAAAAAAATAATAATAATTTTAGTATATATATTAAAAAAAATATATATATATATATTATGGAGGCAAGATCTCCATAATACGGAGGCTCTATTATGATAGAGCCTCCGTATTATGGAGGCTTTATGGAGGCCTCCATAATAATGGAGGCTCATGTGTGTTTACGGAGGCTCAAATGTGCATTTTTTTACTTTTCTTTTTCTTCATTGACTCTTAGTACAATAATTTAATTTCAATTAATCAACTTAATTTTTTTAATATTCTTAAAATAAAAATACATAAAATAATAGGGACTTGCTATTTTTCCATTTTTACACGCTACGACCATGCTTCTCTATTTCTCCACACTATCTCTTTCACCATTTTCTTACGCTATTAACCATGTATCTTTAGAAAACTTATTTTTTAGCACATAAGTAAATTTAAATAAAAACATTATTTTTATATATTTATGTAAAATGTATATAGTAACCATTTGGATGACCAAAAAATAATATCAATCAAAATGTTTACGAACCGTTTAAATAATAATTTATTGAGGGGGTTAATTCAAGAGTAAAAATGTGAATTATATGTTTGAAGAAAAATAAAATTTAAAAAATGAAAACCAAACATGTTAACAAATGAATATATTTATTTTTTGAGAAATTAGTTTTTATTACTATTTCATTTTTATCATAAAATGATTCTAATCTTAATATGTTAGATTGTGCTTCAAAATTACATAATCTATCAAATATAATTTTTAAAATTAATTTTTATAAAATAATATATTTTTATGATTTTTTTTGGAAGGTATAATGTAATAGTACTAAAAAATATAAAATAATTAAAATTTTATTACTTTTACAATATTAACAATTATGGAGGCTCAAGAAGAGCCTCCATAACATGAGCCTCCATGGTAACATAATGCCTCCGTGTAGCCTCCATTATTACTTTACTTAAAAAAAAAAAATCATAAAAACATATTACTTTATAAAATTAATTTTAAAAGTTATATTTGATAGATTATGTAATTTTGAAGCACGATTTAACATATTAAGATTAGAATCATTTCATGATAAAAATGAAATGGCAATAAAAACTCATTTCTCGAAAAATAAATATATTCATTTCTTAACATGTTTGGTCTTCATTTTTTAAAATTTATTTTTTTTCAAATATATTTTCAATCATATATTTATGGAATTCACACTTTTGCTCTTGAATTAACCCCCTCAATAAATTATTATTTAAACGATTCGTAAACATTTTAATTGATATTATTTTTTGGTCAACAAAATGATTACTATATACTTTTTATGTACATATATAAAAATAATATTTTTATTTAAACTTACTTATGTGCTAAAAAATAAACTTTCTATGGTGAAAGAGATAGTGTGGATAAATAGAGAGGTATGACTGTAGCGTTTAAAAATGGAGAAAGAGTAAAGAGGGCTCTGTCCACACCGCGTAAATTGAGGAAAAGCAACAACACGTAAGATAAACGACGTCGTTCTTTCTCTCAATAAAAAAAAAGCTACAATGAGACAAAATGGAAAAATCTACTGTTCTTTCTACAGTAGTGAAACATTGCCCTTTTTATATAGTAGTGACTAGCATTATGTTTGGGTCAGTGCCTTTGTTGTAGAGATCAATTCCTTATCATATTTGTTGGAAGATAACGGGTTGTCAATGTGTGCTGACCCAACTCGAATTGCATAAGAGTGTCACTGGAAGGAGAAGTTGAGGAAATTGAATTTGAAACTCAAATTCCCACAACCCACAACTCCCATATACAACCTCCACAACAAAGAATATGAGAGAACAACTGCAAAATTTGTATGATAATACAAAGAGAAAAATACGCCCCGTTTGCCCCCCTCGCCCCCTTTCTTTCGATTTTTTTCTCACTCTTATTTTTAATCACATAAATAATACTACATATAAATTGAAAAAATTTTCAATTTTTTCAACCACACATTCTCCAAAAAATACTATTTCATACATTAAAAATTGAAAGAAATGGGGCCAAACAGAGTGAATACAAGGCAATATAAAAGACAAGCAAATAAAAGGCACGCGATTCAACCTCGTTTTGGTAATTTCAAGTACGTTTTACAATGGAAAATTCCATTAGAAGCATGCAAGCACATTTTACATTGGTATCAAAGCCTAAATAGGTCGTTTTCTTGCTTAATTACATGCTGAAAATATTTTAATATGATAAAATGTATGAATTCCTGATTTCTTTCAAAGCTTGAAGACCATCAATGGCAACTTTTGATATGGTCCATATAAATTCATGAAATTCATACCATATGTTCATGATATTATGTAGAACATATTTGAAATTTTTTACTTCGTTTGTATTGGTATTTTGGGAGAAAAATTGATCCCTAGTTGAGAAAATCGAAAATTTATTGCATGATAACTTCTTATGTGTTAAATTTCATGCTGCCTATTTTATGTTGTTGGATAGATCTTCTTGAGATCTTTCCAACGGTATAAAGAACATAAATTTTGGCCTTGAATTGTTATAGCCTTCCAAAATTTTGACAAAAATTCTAGAAAAATTGCCTATTTCTGAAAACGATGAATAATAACCCCCGCCCAACCCCCCAAAAGGGAAACAGTGTTCCTACGTTGAGGTAATAATCTTTCCTAATTCAAATTTTTTTTTAAAAATTGCATATTGGTCCTTAAATATTGCAAATGCAATTTGGAAAAGTGCATATTGGTCCCCACACTTTTGAATGTCGATTGTTCCAAATGCAATTTAAAAAATTACATGCTGGTCCCTCAAACATTGCAAATGCAATATGGAAAATTGCATGTTGGTTGTCTCGCTTTTGAATGTTGATTATTTCAAATGAAATTTAAAGAATTGCAAGTTGGTCCCTAAGATATTGCAAATGTAATTTTCAAATTGAATGTTGGTCCCCACATTTTTGAATGTTGATTATTCCAAATTCAATTTAGAAGATTGTAAATTGATCCCCTAAATATTCTTGAATTTTTTTATGCAAAAAAAAATTTATTACTGAAATAAATTTCCTAAAAGTTAAAAAAAAAAAAATTTTTGAGACTTGATTAAATTCTAAAATTTTTTAAAATAATCAAGAATATTTGTTAACTAGTATTTTCTAGTGAGAGTAATTTTTTTTTTTTAAGTGCTCCCATTTTTTAAATGAAAAATATTTCGAAAGTGTTTGATACACCACATTTTTTATACGTTCATGATTGGTGTAAATCTTGATTAGATTATGATATCCATTGTGACTAGTTTCCAATTCTTCTGCTTGATCAAATATTGCTAGATCCACATATGTTTTTAGCATCCTTAGAGGGGAACTAGTAGAGCATGAGCTATGAAACGTGTTGAAAAATTACGTGCTTATAAAAATTATGAAATGGATCCACGACATAGCCTAGTACAACAAAATATCTTGAAAGAATGCATCGAGAAGTAATATGTTTGGGACAGCATATATATGAGGCGGAAAGTATGTATCATTTAATAAGGACACTTCTTAAACATTGGCATGATGTTGCTATTGAAATTCTATCCAATTCATCACCTCTATGCTATAGCTATTTGATCAGGATCTTGATGAGGAAATGAAATTCAAAAAATGAGAATTTTATAATTAATTCAGATATGTATGGTTAGTTCAAATTGTCGAACAATATCTATGCGAAATTTTACTTTTCCATGTTTAGTAGTTGTTTAAAGAAGCTTAATATGATCGCATGTACATATTTGACATTTTGAGATTTATATATAAGTTTCATATTTATCAGATATACTCAAAATATCTTGCTTATTTTGTACATAATTAATTGTTTAATTTAGTGAAAGTTCTAAGGTTGAAAAAGTTTAAGTAATTTGACCTAAAACCTATAATTTTACACTATGAAATTAATTTTGTGATAATGTAACATTAGGATAATGGACGATGATTGGGAATTTAGTGAACTTTCGACTCCGTGTCTAGTTTGAAATTATCATAAAACTTAATTTGTATGAGCGCAAAATGATATGTGTGCATAAATGGATATTTATATGATCTTCTCTAAAATTTTGACAGATCAAGACATATAAGAATATCATAGCTTACCTTAATAAGAGCAACAAATTGAATAGTGATATCTATAACACTTAGCACCATAAAATTTGGTATGTACTGCAGGAACAAGATTGCCTTGTGGGTATTAACCACATGATGGAAGACGCAAGGATAGGTCAAACTGCTCAATAGAGAAGTGATCAGGAAACTTTCCAAACATGGAAAAAGAAAGATTCCACTACTTGTGCAATTTTGGTAAGTTCTTTGATGGATGATCTCATTCATGAGTGTAAGCAGTTCTAGACTGTTCATGACATCTGGGCATATTTGAGAAAGAAATATGTTGGTACTAGTGTGACTAGACTTCGACAATTGACTATTAAGTTTAATACTTACAAGAACCTCGAAATTACAATATCATACAACATGTGAGGATCATGTCTGCTGTCATTAGAGAACTGAAAAGATTAAAAAATAAAATTTATTTTTCAATGATCCATCATTCTGGTTAAAGTCAAACAAGGATAGATAAAGTAGAAGATGATATTGTTAGAAAACTATAACGAGATAACATGAAATGGACTTCACTAGAATTGTGAGATTGAAAATATTGATATACAAGATATGGATGATTCGATACTTATTTTTATTTATTGAATATAGGGGAATAACTATATTCTTTTTCTTATAATCAAATTTTGTTCTATTGCATTTTCTTAACAAGGTTTTAACAATGCAACATTTTGTTACTCCAATTTTGTTATTGTTATTTGTACTCTTTTTTCCTTAATTTGGTATCTATCCCAATGAATTTTTACCAAACTATATTTTTAACGAGATAATTATTGTGCAAATAAACATCAAAAGGAGAGTGTTGTAAAATTATGGGATAATTATTGGTGACTATTTAGTATTATAAGAATACTTAGACATATTTTATTTACTCCAGAAAAGTGTATTTTTTTTCAAATTGTAGTTTTCACTAGAACTCTATAAATATGGATATATTGTTATAATAAATACACACAAAAGTCTATTGACTTTCTCTATTTTCTTCTTTTTTCTCTCTTAGTTTATAACCAATTAATTTATTTTCAGATTTTTTATAAACGATTTGGTGTTTGAAACAGTTTCCAAAATTAAAATTTAAACTAAACCACTTCAAAGTGATTTAATCCAGTTAAAATCAACAGATCCACTTGAATGGATTTTGAAAAGCGATTTTGGTTTGGTTACGTGGTTTGGTAATTTCCTTGTTCAACTACAAAAATAGTTGCGAGCTAATTTAATTTAGCACTCTAATTCTCATAATACTAAATGAATTATACCGCCTTATTAGATTCCCATGATATTGCTACTATTAGATTTGCTTAAATCATATTGTATGTATAAACCTAGATTTTATGTGTCTATACATTTTGAATCTTTTGTATGTTATATTCTCTAGTAAATATGTGGAGTTTATATCAGTTAAAATAAAACTCCTATAAAATTATATTTACGAGATTGGAAAAAATTATTATTTTAACAAGGTTATTTATAACCAATAAATGAATAAATTTCAAATTTGAAGTGCGTTTTATACTTTTACTAGTTGTACATATATTATTTGTTTTGATCAAATTATGTGTATGACTTTTAAATAAAGAAAACCATGAATATGGTCACATGTTTATATGTATGTTCATCGTAATTCCAAAATTAACATGTATATACGTACAAACATTAGCATTCCAATATATTTTACCCCTTCAGATACTTAATATTCAATTGTTTGGGGCTGGAATTATTTTATCGTTAGAAATTCATTATCAGAGTTATATTTATGTTAGGTAGGTACAATAATAATATATTGAACGCTATCAATTTTACTAATGATGCTTGAAACATTAATGAGAAGACAATAACCACTATAAATTGTTTTTGGCATTAAATATTGGTTTTGAATCAAAGTCGAGGAAGATGAAGGCATTCATATATTACATAAAGTCATTTCTAGTTTACACTATATATAGAAATGTGATGAATGTAAAGCATCTTTTGAATTATTCAAATTACGGCTACAAAATCACCTATTGATGAAGTATTTAAGGGTTACTATATATGCGCCTCCTGTTGATGATTATTATCCAAATGATAGCTGTGCTTATGAACTTTTTCTTCATAAAAGCTTGTTCAAGCGACATAATCTAAACAAATATTTTCTACGAAACGAAAAAATATACAAAACATGAAGAAGATAAAGGCCTCCATTGGTTAAGTTCATTTTGAGATTGTTGGATTTTTGATACCTAATAAATCCCGGGCTATGATCTTAACGTGGGTTAATATTATTTCATAGGCATAGGCCGATGAATGAAATAAATCCAACAACCAAGTCCATGAGCTACACCAGGCCCAATTGTATTCCCTTATGGATGGCTTGAATCTTGACCCGTTTACCTTTTTAATGGTCCAACTTAAAGTTTAACCCTAGAGTATATATATGGCTTTAACCCTAGCCACTTTCTTATCATCGTATTGTGTGATTTTGAGAGAAGAAAAAGAGAATCCCTGCTGCCCCCCTTTGTGTGAGAAAAAGTCTCTAGAAGTTTCCAGAACGCTTGTATGACGTGTGCAATTGGTGGTTTCCTTCATAGTATGCCTTAGTGGTGTCTTCTTCTAACTTTTGTGACCACAAATCATCATCCTTTCTTATCCTATGTGGGTAAGATTGAATAGCAACCAAGGTGAATCAATTGATTGTGGTTTGGAGCCGAATGGACTGGTTGTTAGTTGAGAAAGGTGCATTGGACTGAACCCGAAAATTACCGACTTGAAAATCTTTCAAGAGAGCTTCCACAACAATTGGTATCAAAGCTTCAAGGTGGTGGTTTTGACTTGTGAAACGTACCAAACATGTCCAGAAATCGCAACAGAAATCAGATCGAAGAAGTTGTCTAAAAACTGTCACAATCAGTCTCTGTTTTTCGCATTTTTTGATCAATCCAGAAGGAGTTTGGAGAAATAGAGACTACTGGCATGACGTACAGGAGGAGGTGCACTCTGCAGGGAGGCGCGTGACAGTCAACTCCGGCGCGTGTGTCCCACGCACAAAGAGGAGGAGACGCGCGTGAGCGGGAATTTCAAAGAAGTCCCTTTAGGCAGTTTGTTCCTCATATTATTTGTGACCTTTTTCGTGTTGAAAGTTTTCTATTTCAGGGTACGCAGTAGAAACTGGACAGCGTTGTTCTTTAGGTGTTCGAGACTTGATCGTGATTTTTTGGTTGCTGCAGTTTTCAGAGACTTTAGGACGAATAGTGGTGGTCCTAAAATGATAAATTTGCAACTCTCGTAATTTACGGACTCAGATAGGTCCGCTCTAGTACATTGGCTTAACTCAATTTAAATTTTAGCATTAGCAGATCATCGTGTCGGGTGATCGTTAGGGATTGGGGGTTGTCATTGCTTGGCAACCATTGCTTGTGCTAGAAAATTTAGGAATTATTTGCTCTATTTTTGAAGAGTTGACTTTGATTGCAAGTTGGTAGTTGATTTTGTGCTTATCTGTCATATAATCACTGTGTGAGACTTATTGTGTAAAAATTTGAAATTTTTGTTTATATACCTTCGTGTTTGCATTAATTATCCAATTAGAACACCTGGACTTGATCCGTTCAAATATTCCCTTGATCTAAAATCGTGAATCTTACGAAATCCTGAGAATCTAGAACGGTGTACATTACGACTTTAGGATTACTTTATGTGACCTATTTGTGATTTGGTTGTTCTGTTTTTTATTTTCTCCTTAAAAATGTTTTCACACTTTGAAGTTGGAATTTTTAATGGGAAAGGGGATTTTTCAATTTGGCAACAAAAGATGAAAGGTAAATTTCAAAGGTAACTTTTTGGTCCAACAAAAAGTTTCAAAGGTCATAAATGGTAAATTTCCTGCAAATTTAACAGAAGTACAAAAAGAAGAGTATGATGAACTGACATACAATTCAATTATTTTACACCTATCTGATACTGCTTTGAGAAAAGTAGGAAAACTGGATTCTACAAAACAACTTTGGAAAAAGTTGGAGGACTTATATTTGCTTAAGTCAACTCCTAATAAATTGTACTTGCTTGAACAATTTTTCAGCTTTAAAATAGATCCTTCAAATGATCTTGATGACAATCTGGATGTCTTTAACAAGTTAGTTAAAAATATCGTTAATTGTGATAAAGAGGTATCTGAAACGTATAAGGCTATTATTCTGCTTAATTCAATGCCTGATTCATATAAGGAAGTTAAGAACGCAATTAAGTACGGTAGAGACACCTTAACACCCAAGATTGTCATAGACTCGCTTAGGAGTAAGGAGATGGAGATTAAGGCTGAAAAAGAGGATAAGAGGAGTGGCGAGTTACATATGATGAGGAGTAGAATGAAGTTTAAGCAAATGAATTTGGGCAGAACTCAAGACGGTAGTGATTCGAGTAGTGACTCGAGTGATGAGGGTAGTAAGAAGAAGGGCAAGTCTAGTGGTAGAAGGTGTTACAATTGTAGCAAGTTTGGACACTTTATTAGGGACTGTCCCAAGAAGAAAGATAAGCTGAAGGGTAAGATGAGAGGTGAGACGAATTTGGTTGATGGGTCGTGTTATGACCCCAATGAGATTTATTAAGTATAAAACTAGTCACTGCATATGCATCTGTGTGTGATCATTTTCTGCATGTGTGTGATTGTCTAAATTTTGTTGCATGATTATCTGCTACATTTCAATATGTTTGATATGTGTTTTTGCATGAATTTGAGACATTAGGATTACTTGGTGTCTAAATTTTGTTGCATGATTATCTGCTATATTTCAATGTGTTAGGTATATGCTTTTACATGAATTTGAGATATTAGGATTACTTGGTGTAATTGCTTGCATGCATAGTGGGTTAGGATGCATTAGCAATATGTTGTGTACCTTTTGGTAAGGTGGAGTATAGATGCCTAGGGGTACATGATGGTTTGTATCGGGGATGTGGAGTGTGTGATCAAATGTCTAGAATCCTTTATCTGGAAAGAGATCCTGATCAGGTGGAGTGTGAGAGATGCACTTCTATCACTTCTGTTAGGTAGAGACCCATTATCCACGTAATTTGGGAGAAGTGATGTGGAGATAGAGGATTATCCCATGGACTTAGGATCTATTGTGACTTGCCAGTTAGACATGAGTTGAGTGATCTGTTTAGTGCGCTTGGTGGGCGATGAGAGGAGATATGTGTTCTCGAGGTGTAAGCAACACGGAATGGGATATGACAAGTGTGGTGAGATCTTTTCTTAGGGTTATTTATGCATGTGTAGCATATGTGGTTGCTCGTGGTTTGATTGACTTTGTGTTAATCTATGGTTCTATGTGAACGTATTTCTGAAAAGATCTGTGTGTGTTATCCTATAGTATATTCTCATCGCACGTGTATTTGCCCTTGATTGTTTACTGTTAAATATTTGTTTTTACTTAGGTGTTTTTGACCTTAGCCCCAATGAGTACATGGAGCAGGTATGGTATGTGTTTTAAGTTGGAAACACGAGATAAGGTCTGTGATCCAATTTTATTGGCTACCTTAATTATGCAAGTGCTAATTGTGTGTTTTGATTGCTTGTATATTTATTGGGTATCAAGGTGGAGATTTGTTGGGTTTTTGATACCCAATAAATCCAGGGTTATGATATTAACATGAGTTAATATTATTTCATAGGCATAGACCGATAAATGAAATAAGTCCAACAACCAAGTACATGAGCTACACCCGGCCCAATTGTATTTCCTTATGGATGGCTTGAATCTTGACCCGTTTACCTCTCTAATGGTCCAACTTAAAGCCTAACCCTAGAGTATATATATAGCTATAACCCTAGCCACTTTCTTATGATGTATTGTGTGATTTTGAGAGAAGAAAAAGAGAATCCCGGCTCCCCCCTTTGTGTGAGAAAAAAAGCCTCTAGAAGTGTCCAGAACACTTGTATAATATGTGCAGTTGGTGGTTCATTCATAGTATACCTTAGTGGTGTCTTCTCCTAGCCTTTGTGACCACAAATCATCATCCTTTCTTGTGTTACATGGGTAGGATTGATTAGCAACCAAGGTGAATTAATTGGTTGTGGTTTGGAGCCGATTGGACTGGTTGTTATTTGAGAAAGGTGCATTGGACTAAGCCCGAAAATCACCGATTTGAAGATCTTTCTAGAGAGCTTCCGCAACACTTTTATATACACCGGTAATAAGCACGTCTTTTAAATCGGATGAATAATATGTATAACATTTTTAAAGTGCTGATAGTATTTTTAAAAGTAGTTGAGGTAATTCATATTGTTAAAGGAAAAATTAAATTATATATATACACGATTGCTCTTATTTTTTCATGTCAAAATCAGTATGTTTTTCCTTTCTCAAGCATGGAAAAGAACTTTTTGATTGTGTCCTTAAATAACGTGGCTTGAAAATTACTTCCCTGAAAATATTATTAAAAAAATAATTTATTAGTCTAATAATGAAACCTCTTTATGAAAGTATTGATTAATTTTGACATTATAATACTCCCCGGTCACACAAATCAGTTTTAAAACATCAACATGTCCGATCTTGTTTACAGTAGATCTCAATATAACATTTTCAAAAAATGGATACTTTTATAATTTACTGTTCTTCTAATGCATTCAGGTGTCTTATAAAGATATAATTGCAATCTTTGTTTGGTGACATCAATCCTACAAATATGAAAACAAATTTTAAGATTTAACAAAAAAAGTATACAATAACAATTAACAAAATGGAAAAAAGTTAATATTTTTCATATTAAACACATGATCTGACTCGTTGTGTTGATCTATTGATGAATTCAATCTCATTTCTGTTAATATTTTTTGACGATGATTTATTCTTCTTTGATGTTTCTAGCATTCAAAATAAAAAAGTAATTAATCTGCCAGTTTAATAATTTATTTATCAATGTTGAAAAAAAAAATCATAGAGCAAATATAAGACATATCATACAAATATAAGATCATATAATGCATATCTTTATCAAGAATATGATTGTGCTCAGATACCAGTATGATGTAGCAACATAAGCTAATTATATTTAACAATTCAAAATTCTGTTTAATATCAAAATTTGGGTAAATGTGAAAAAAATTTCTCAAATGATTTTATTTAATATAAAAATCAGTCAAAGACCAATACAAAGTGATGCAGAGGATCTGGCATATAGATCTCCAGCCAAATATGGCTCCACAAATTCATTAAAATGAATAAAAAATAATGTATATTTCCATGAATATGATGAGACAATTATACTGTCAGGTTGCCACATGCTTAGGATGCCCAAAACGGATGTATATATACAGTTAAAAAGATTCATGGTAATAGATAAATCTAAAATAGAAATTTTACACAATTAAATCAACTATATTAGAAATTAATTTGAAATGCATACCAAACTTATCTAATTGCCAAAAAATATAAATAAAAATAACTTTGCAACACTCATCAACTCTTAAGTAGCTTATTGTCATCATTTAGACAGACATAACTCAAAGAATTAAAAAAATAAAAATCAAGAGAAAAAGAACAGCATTATCTTTTTGACATAATCAAAAATTGCGTCAAAGACCAAAACAATTGGCTTTTCTTTTCTTTTCTTTTTTCATTTTGCAAAATTTGTCTCGCGCAACTTGACTTCTCCAATTTCCAACATGAATACATCCATAGACATAAGCATCATATAGACTCTTTACGAGTTTTTTTGAGAAGCTCTAATCCACAACAAATTGCTTTCATTGACAACAGTTCTAGAATAAAGAAATTATGTTGATTTTTATAGATATAATGATCTTAATTATTTTTGTTGCATAGTATATGTACTAACACAAAGTAACTCCGCATCTCCCATCTCATTTATTTACATTAATAATAAATTATAAAAATAGCCATCTCTCAATCCATTTCACAAGTTCTCCATTCGTTAGTGGCCTCAACAAATTCTTTCCACCTTCCTTCATCGTATGTCTCAATGTATATTGGAATTTTTAATCAATTAATGTTGTGTGTTGATGGTTTAGAATTTCAACACATATTATAATATTAGAATAATTTATTTAGTTTCATATAATGATAAGAATATAGTGAAAAATAATTGAGGACTTAAGTGGGAAAATGAGCAAAGATTATAAATGTTTATTGCAAGCAAAGATTATAAATGTTTATTGCAACTAAATGATATTCCCCTTTTATCTAAACCTAGTTATAGTGGGGATTCATATGTAACTACAAATAAAGCAACCTTTAAATAAGGGTAAATATAACATAAACTTTTTTTCAAATTATGCCCTCATTTGGCCCCATTTTTTGAAATGAAAATAAGTGGAATAGTATTTCTAAGAAAAATGAGTGGTTGAAAAAGAAATAAAAGTTTTCAATTTACGTGTAATATTATTTTATAAAAGATTGTGTGATTGAAAATAGAAGAAAGAAAAATGAAATAAAATTTAATGGGAGCCTATACGGGGGCTATTAGTAACATTCTAAAATCATTAATTTTATTATTTAGTTGTTAGGATACATCTGAAACAACTAAATAAAACAGTCATTTACGTAATGGAATATGGATATTATTTTTTTAAATTGACTAATTCAATTGAGGGAAGAAATTTAAGTTATACTTTTATAACAAAAGCTATTAATAAAATTTAGTATAATATTAAATAGATTAATTTTAGAGAATTATTGACAAATGGAAAAGAAAATGCATTTTTTAATTTCATATTGAATAAGTAGAATTAATGTTATTTATTAATTATTAATAAAACTAAAATTAAATAAGGTATATTGGCATATAGTTAAATAAGTAAGAAATTAATGTTATTAATTAATTATTAACAAAACTAAAATTAAGTAAGGGTATATTATGTATATAGCTAAATATGTAAACGTAAATTGAGTATTTAAAAGTTTCTCGTCAATCCTCACTTTTAATAAATCGTAGATTTTTTTGTTATTTTTTAAAAAAACACTTACTTGTGAAATGTCAAGTAAAAATATTCTTAGTGTATATGTATTCTGAACTTATATTTATTAATCAAACATTATGTTTTCTGTACATGGGTCCTAAAGGAATTTTAATTTTAAATAAAATTATTATTTATGCACTTAACAAAAGTTGTTAATTTGATAAAGTGTTTATTGAAATAAAAGCAACACCCCAACTAAATCAAAATAGAAAAATAGATTTATATAAGAATTAAGAAATAGAAATTTGTTGATTCGGCAAGTCTTAAAGAGTGTCTGAATATCAGTGTTTTAAAAAAAACATAATGCTTGACGATGTGTGGAAACCAAGCTTTGGTCGATGAGCGCATAGGCCAGGCTTAGGCGTAAAAATGCATTTTTTTCTATTTTAATATTATCTTAAATTTTTAATCTATTTAAAAATTATTTAATAATACATACAAACTATAGTACCAAATAAAGTTTTAAGAGATTAACAAAATAGTAGTGCTAATTAAAATATTTGAAGAATATTTAGGGGGTGTTTGAGCCACATTATTTTGATAATAATGCATTCTTGAATAGTGTATTGATAGGAAATGTGTGGTTAAAAAATAAGAAAAAAATTTTGAATTGCGTTTAATATTATTTTATTGAAGAATGTGTGGTTGAAATAATGTCAAATTACTGTTTAAGAATGTATTTTTTTTGAAATAATGTGGCTCAAACAGGCCATTAATTTTTATTAATTAGTAAAATATAGGATATGATTAATTAACTTAATAAAATATAAATACAATTTATACAACAATACAATGCACTACATTCAAATCAAATATACAATACATTGTAGTCAAACAAAAGGTACAATACATTACAGTTAAACCAAATATACAATTACTATAGTCAAACCAAAGGGATTCTTATCCCACATCAAAAGTTTGCAACAAATTCCTTGAAAATGTCCTCTATAAATTAGTGGATCAATAAGTGGGTAAACAACTTATTGGATCTTTCAACTTATAGGCCTAAAAGTTGAAAAATTTATAATGTGGTAATTACACAAAACCCTAGGATTAAAATGCTGATTCATAAATCAGATGGAAAGTTTTTCTTTTCAAAAATCAGATACATCATAAGTAAATATTAAATATATAATTTTCATCTCAAAGCCTAATACCATTTTCTCCATCTTCATCTTCTCTCTCGTATCCCTCTCTACTCTCCACAGAACACAAACAGGCAGACAACTCACAGCCACCATTTTCTCCCTCCAAAACCCCAAACCATCAAAACCATCTTCGTTGTGCAATGGGGAGCCACACGAAGCCGCAACACAATAACGATGAAGTAGGTTTGTCAAAGATCCCGCTGCAGGGGCTTTGTCGCTACGTGGCTGTGAGATCGCCGCATGCAGCGATGGTGGTATAGATCTGAGTCTTGCGGAGCACAACGACGAGACATAACAGATCTCGTCGATCATGACTGCAACAATTTATGCACCGTTGCCAATTTATTTCACAGTGGAATCTTATTCCACGGCAGTTAATCGAGATAAGGTACAGAGCAATATAGTAGAGAGAGAATGGAGGCCTCAATTTTGTTGGAAGTGGCGACGACAGTAGTGAGGCGATGGCGGTTGTGGGGTGTTGTCAGTTTTGTTGATAGATCTTGCAGTTTTTTCTGATTTGTTGGTAAATATTGCAGTAGTAGGTGTCGAATGTGCAATTTTTTGTTTTTTATTCGATCTATTTAGCGGTGGTGGTTTTTGTTGCTGCTGGTTTGTGTTTAGGAATGGCATTGGTGACACGATTTGGTGTTGGCGGTGGTGCAGTGCTTTGGAGTGGTAGAATGGGATGTGGTGGTGATGTCGATGGTGGTGACGATAGGCAGCGTCGTTGGTGGTGGTATGCGGTGCTTTGGAGTGGTGGGATGGGGCGTGGGAGTATGTGATGATTTTATTGGTTGACTGAAAGTCAAGACCAATAAATTTGTTAATTTGTGACCAATGTGATAATGGTTTTGGCGGTGTCATTAGTGATGTGTTGTTAGAGGCAGCGTTAAAGTGGTGGTTGCAAGTGTTGATGGCGATCACATATTATTTGATTAATTGTGATAAGTAAATTGGTTAATTTGTGAACAATAAATAATATGTAGTTAACGAAAAAGATAAATTGTGATAAAAAAATAATATGTGACCTAAAAAATTAATAATTTGTGATTATCTAATAATAAGTTGTGACCTATAATATTTGTGATCTACGACCTATAAATTTTCAATCTATGACCAATGAACAAAAATTGTGACCTACAAAATTTTTGAATTGTGACCTTAAAATAATATATGACATTAAAAAATCTGATTTGTAACGAAAAATAATACGTGGCTAATTAAATTGTAGATCTGTTACCAAATTATATAAATCTGTGACTTTAATTTATTTAATTAACAAAATATATAATTAATTAATTAAATTATAAATAAATTTTAATGATATCTAATTTTTGAAATTTTAAACTTTAATTCATATTTTTGAAATGGACAATAGTTATCATCTTACTTATGAAATTTTCCCATTTTTAATCATTAATAATTTTTGGGCCTTTCAATCCTATTGTCCTAAAAGTTGAAATCTTTAGTGTAAAAAAATAAATAAAGAAATAAATAATAATGATGATGATGATGATGATGCGCGTCAAGGCGTGCCTAGGCTCAATCAACACTTTTGTTGATTGCTAAATTAGCGCACAGGTCCCAAGCATGACGTTTTTGTCACACCTCGAGCTTTGGCGGTAAATGTGCACTATTTAAAACACTGCTAAATAAAAGACGTAGTTGAAGATAATATCTATTTTTCTCTATGACTTTGATCTATAACTTCAAAGTCCTATCAATGTGCATTAGAGATAAAATTTTAGAGATATATTATCCATTTTACTTGTGGAATTTATTTATTTTTTAATGTATTCATAATTAGATTGAAGATATTCGTATCAAAGGTTTACTACTTTACTGTAAGGTGAATTCTATTGAGTCCATGTTTGGTCCTCATTTTTAAAAACTTATATTTTCTTTAAATTTATTTTTAGTCGCAGATTTCATATGACCACAACCATCATCAACCTTCCCATTATATATTTTATTAAATTTTATTAAAATATACTAAAACTTTAATTTTTAACTAAACTAAACAGGAAGTAAATTTAACGATCACTCGTCCATTTTGGGATGCTGGGTTCTTACAAAGTTTTCTTAATATCGTTATATCAATAAACATTTGACAGATTGGACCCATCATCACGTCATAGATAGAAAATATTGTGTCCTTGTTTAACCTTTATTTTATTTTATTTTTTCCAAAAATTCATTTTCAATCACATTCTTTCATAAAATAATTTTACGCATAAATTGAAAAAAAATTCATATTTTTTAACCACACCTTCTTTAAAAATTCACTATTTCAAAACACAATTTCTTCAGGAAAAATAAATAAATAAAAGAAGTACTCAAAACGGGGACTGTATTAAGTTGCCCATTGTTTTTATCGGTCCACCGTTGAGCAGTATTTGAGGGGTCGAAGTCGGTGGCCCCAGCCATTGAAGATGGTAAAGTTTGAATGACAAATCGCAGTTTATTCTTAAAATGTTAAACAAATTACAAAAGTTGTGTTTATCGCAGTTCTTCTTTGAAAAGTGAAACGAATAAAAATAAATAATTGTCTTTAAAGTTGTGTTCAAACTAAAAAATTGTGTTTCAATTTTGAA
>NC_036256.1:3271627-3359509 GCF_002742605.1 Olea europaea var. sylvestris | reverse complement strand
ATTTATTTAGAGCATCTCCAATGCATTTCACAAACTGTTATTTAAGTGACAAGTAAATCAAAAGACTTTCGGTTAACATGTCATTGATGCATAGTGAATAGACTCAAATCTAAAATTAGTCTTCAAGGAATTTCATATGACAATCGAATAATGATGCCATGTGTCTTTATTTTTCTTAAAATAAAAATAAAAACACAGCTAAATCTGCATAGAAAAATAAATCATCAAAAGATTAGGAAATAGAAATTTGTTGATTCCGCGTGTCTTTGGATCTAGATAGGGTTAATGATAGTGTCTATTTTTCTTATCAAGTCAGTGTGATAAAGTCTCTCTCAATGTAACTCAAGGATAATTTTTCAGACGTGACGTTAGCTATTCCATGATTAGATTGGAGATAATTGTATGGAAGGTTTAAGGTGAATGTAACAATCACTCCGTCAAACTTGGTAGGCTGAGCTCTTACATAGTCTTCTTTATATTGTTTTATCTAGCCCCAGTAGTCGTCAGACATACTGACTCCCCATCGTCATGTCGTTGATAGAAATGGAACATAGATTCCTCGTATCAAGTTGCCCATTGTTTTTCAACTACTTGAGTCACTTGACCAGTCCACCGGTTAGTAGTATTTGTTGGTAAAATTTGGTGGCTGGAAGAAAGCAAGGTTTGAATGAAAAATCGTAGTAATTCTTTGAAAAGTTAAAGAAAGTACACAGTTTGTGCTCAAAAAAAAAAAAATTGAGTTTTTCATTTTGAAGTTTAAGGCACTTGGATTAATGACCACGTCAAAAGACATATGTAACATTCATAAGGTACTTTACACAATATATATCAAGTCTTCGACAATGGCACTTCTTTTTTTTACGGTGATGGTTTGTTTGAGGACTTGAGTGATTTTTTTTAATTTATTTATTTTATTTTTATTTTTTTTAGGAATTTCTCAATTGAGAATGTGACGGATTTTAAAAATTCTTTTAAATTTAAGTATCCTCAATTGAAATTTTAATGAATTTTAATGAAATCCATTAGAATTTAGATGTCGCCAATTGACATTTTAATGAAATTCTTTAAAATTTTGGTATTCTCAATAACTTGTAGATTTATAAAAATTTCTTTAATAAAAGAATTTTATTTAAAAGATTTCGACGGATCAAGCTTAAAAATACATATATGATATAACAAAATCTTTTGAAATTTCACCGTTACGAGATTCGCAGTAGTCTAATTAAGTGGACTCTCCATCTATGGGATGGTCGTGTATTTTTAGGTGGGCTATCTTCTTTGTGGTCTGAACTTGGATCATTAAATTCCCATGCATTTTTTTTTTTTTTTTCATTCTGCAATTTTAAAATATAATATACATTTTGGTCTTATATACAGTTGAGAGCGTAAACTCTTGTTCGTCCGTCTTCGTCTTCATTCCTAGGACCTTTTCAATCTTGGCTGCAGTCAAAGTATCTGCCTAAAATACTAATAAATCTAAATTCTCTTAATATTACCCGCAAAATCGTTGCTCCATTTCACTCTCGTAGATCTTACTTCCTACTTTTTTGTATTAGTTAAGGCTGCACATCCGATGGTGATAAAACTGAATACTTAATAATGAAAAGTTACGATATTGTAATATGATTGTGTCGTTTTAATTATAATGTATGCAACATCTATTTATTTATTTATTAATTTTTTTAGACATGGGTAAACCGATATCTTCAAAGGAAGGTAGGGAATGAGGAAAAAGACAACAAATAAATGGATTTTAAAATGATCAGAATCGTCTTCCCAATATAATGCACATATAATGAACTTGACGATAACAAATAAAATTAAACACGGAATGAGAGTTTTAACAATACAATATAATCCTTCGTTTGACAAAATTTATAAATTATTTGTAAATGGTCAAGATTTATTTTCAACAATATATTTTAAAGGATCCACAAATTATGCACCATTCATTTATATCTATTTATCAATAAGACCTATTACGCATCGCCACCAAGACTGTAGTGCAAGTGTACATGGCAACCACGTGGAGACGTGAATCAAAAGGAAAAGTCAAAGGTTGACCAAAGTCAACAGACTGAAACCTACTCAATAGTTGATGTCCATCATAGTCGAAGCCCTCCATCCCGAAGTCCCTCCCTCATAAGGGCTTCGAGCTAAAAGCAGTTCCCAAAGAGATCCTAGTATTTGACGAATGATTGATGTAATAACTTACAGTCCAATTAAATCAAATCTTGTCAACCTAATTAATTATGTACACTGACACACTCTAAAGGGCAGTTCCTCTTTCCCCTAACTTAAGTGCAACCTTTGACAAGTGGATGATGGGAAAGCTACAATAAGACGTCCTAGTGGATCGGAAAAAGCCATGTCTGCTTCATTCGATGATCAAAACTACTATTTTAACACCATAAATACCAACCGCTGTAAAACTTTGAATCAAATGCAACTCTTTACACTTAAAGCTACATTTTGTCTTCTCTCTTGTTTATTTCATATTCTTGTTTATCCGAGTATAGATTACATTGCTTTAGTTGAGTTATTTGTGATTGATCATTATTATGCAATTATCCATAAACATATGTTCGATTTCTGCACATTTTTGTCAAATGTCATAAAGCATTTCCAACGTTTTTATGCGGTCAAAACGTGTTGAAATTTGTTTGCCTGGACGCAAATGGATTTGGGGTCTGTTATCCATGTCACTCTAATTAAAAACAAGGTCAACGGATTGGTGCTATCTATGAAAAACCACACATTCAAACATGAGAAACCCGTTGAAAAAAAAAAGCTAATCAGAGAATAAATTTTGGGTGAATTTTCTACATTTGAAGAGAAGTTGTTCATGATGAAAGAATACACAAAACCCCAAGGAGAAGCCATTTGGAACAGAGTTCAAATTGTTCCTTGAAAAAGGAACATCATTTACTAAGAAAAAACCATTGAGAAAGTTGTATTTGAAGAAAAGATGTTAGCATACGCTTCGATAATAAAGGGTCATAGCCTCGAAGGGCTAGGAAACACCATGGGGAAGAAGAACCCTCACTAGTTGTCAGGCTCACCAGGGAGATGGATACCATGGCTGCAAACATGAGAGGTATCACCCAACAGAATATCGCCATGCAAAAGCTACTTAGGAACATGTAGAGCCAGGGAGAATACCCAATTCCCCTATATGTAGCCCAAGAAGATACTTTCCTCCACGGTCCTCCATTCGTTCCACAAAGGAAGTACTATCGTGATGAGGAAGAAGTTCAAAGCCAAATGGCAGATTACCAGTACTACACTAGGGAAGAGGCTCCCCATGAGAGAGAAGTTGGAATTGATACTT
The DNA here is from genome assembly GCF_002742605.1 of Olea europaea var. sylvestris. Taxonomy (NCBI): domain Eukaryota; kingdom Viridiplantae; phylum Streptophyta; class Magnoliopsida; order Lamiales; family Oleaceae; genus Olea; species Olea europaea. Next base: position 3,356,178 of record NC_036256.1, on the reverse strand, counting down.
CCTCCAGCTACGCCACTAACCGGCACAATGAGGCTCCATTCAATTTTCCTTCTAACTACAAAACAGAGAAGACGCCTTAGAGATCCATAAGTGTCTTTGATAGGTTGAACCCTAGGAGGCCTAGGAATAAGCATTTCAAACTGCCAAAGGAGCTTAGGAATAGGCAGGCCCCACCTCTTCCTACACCTAGAAATAGATAGTAGTGCCTGCCTTAGTTTGAGAGACGGAATGAAAATACCCAAGGCAATGTTCCTCAGGACCCTTTGCTTAGAAGTAGGCATCAAATGATGGTAGAGTAGGCCAGAAGTTAAGTAGGCACATCCCAACCACCTCTTGGACTTCAGGTTAGAGAGGATGAAGATTCCGACGAACCAAAGAGGTCTTACGACCTTGATGACAATGACGAGAACTTACTTTTCTCTCAATGACTAAGGAATGTCCCTATCCCAAGCCACTTCTTACTACCTAAACTTCCTAAGTATGATGGAAGAGGTAATCTCGAAAAGCACTTCAACTTGAGAGGCTAATCTCCTATAGTAAAATGTAGGGCCTTTTACTTGACTCTGAGTGGGGCAGTCTAAGTATGGTATGCTAGAATTCCAGGAGAAACTATTAAGAGCTAACCAAACTTCAAAAGGGCTTTCCCTAAGCTTTCGCGACTAGAAAAGAGGGTGAATGACCTATACAACGTCTCCAAAAATGAGTAATAGTTAGGAGAATAATTGAAAAGTCCCATTTCACCAATGAGATGACTTATTATATATAAGGTATTGATAGGAAAGCACTATCGTCCTTGAGGAGAGGGCTGGACACGAACTCTCTTTTAGAAAGACGTACAGAATAAGACCCCACTAGTTATGATGCCCTACTAGAAATGATAACGCACGAGATCATCAATAAGAAATTGAAAGATCATCACAATAGGGCCAACAGAGAACTCCCACCTACTTAAAAACACCAAGGGAAAGGTACCACTTCCCATTTGATAGATCACCGGGTTGGAAACTCGACCATCCTCAACGCAAGGCTGGAGCTAGCGACAGTGACATTAAATGTAATACCTGCTTTAGCTTATAAAGAAGTGAACTACAGCGTTGAGATACACCTAAGAAGGTCTAGATAACAAATTCCTTGAAGGGAAAGGGGTAGAGGACAAAGCGTTGAACCTAGAAATAGGGATGAAGCACCCCTCTATTGCACCTATTACCACTCCTACAACCAATACATTGGCTACAAGGATATTACCTTTACACCTCTAACACGATAGTCTAAGGAGGAATAGACGTCCATGAGGGAATGCATCCTCTCCTAGGTAGGATCGACAACCTAAGAGAGACGAGAAGAGGCGGCACCTTCGGGATAACGCTCCTTGCAGGTGAGAAGACGGTTGGGAAAGGCCTAGGAAAGGCCAAAGGCAAAAAAGGAATCCTTCAACCAACACAAGTAAGAAATATATTCAATTTTTGGAGGCCTATATGTTGGGGGGAAACTAGAAATGCACAAAGGAATTATGTAAAGGAGGCCAAAGATCCCCATATGGCAAGCTTCATAGTTAGTAATAGTAGAACCTAGATCGAAAGCAAGTTCAACCCATTCTTTAACACAGGATAATGCTGCTAGCCTACACTACCTACATTGTGAAGCCTTAGCGGTAGCAATTGTTGTGGCACGAAATGGTCTCAAAAGAACTCAAAAGAATGCTAGTGTATGATAAAAGTTCGGTCAATATTATATTTGAAGCAACATTTGATAAGATGGAGGTGGACCATGAGCTGACCCCCATGAACTCTCCATTGTACAACTTCACTGTTACAGCATCATCTCGAGAGGAAAAATTACTATGGCAATAGAAATGGGAATGACACCATTGACTGCTGACTATTTTATAGAGTTTTTGGTAGTGGACAACCAATCCGCCTACCATGGGATATTGGGAAGACCAGTTTTAAAGGAGTTGTAGGTCATTCCTGTTGGGAATATACTTAACGTACGCAGCGAAAAATAAAATAAATTTTGATTCTCATAAGGATTCATCTTTGTGTTTAGATAGAAATTGTAATAAAAAGTCGTACATTTTTTAGATCTGCAAACTCGTTTGCTTTTTCCTTGTTCCAGCAGCTTTGATCTGTCACCCACAGCTGTCCACTTGTCCACCCTCTAATGGTGATCCATACAGAGAACAAGATTGTAGGATTAGAATTTTTCATGTGCTAGCAAGAATAATGAAAAATCTCTACAATTTTTGAAAACCCTAATCAGAGTTATATAAGCCCAAACAGGCTTCGCCTAACTCGATCCAACATTTAATTAACCCATTTAATTAAATTCGGTTTGTAAATTAATTAATCCAATTAATCAATTCAAGCCTATAAATAGGCAACCCAATTAATTAATTTATCCAACACTTGTTAAATTAATTAATTGATAAATCACAATCTTTCAGTTCTCTTTTTGTATACGACCCATCAGATTTTCAATCACGATGCCTAAAGACGTGAAATATTATTTTGATCTAATCAAAATTGTTAAATTAAAACACTTTTTAATTTATCACCAATTTACACTCGCCGTCCCAAATTGACATCAAGCAATGTGTCAAGATAATACATGTGACGAAAAATATCATGTAGTATGACAAAACCAAACTCATTCGTTTACCGTGAAACTATAATCCCTTCGTCAATATGATCCGATCAATTACGAGATATAGAAGTATGTCAATCTCAATTATCGATCATATCTTTTACTCCACTTTAAGTCAATATAAGTCGAAAACTCTTTTTCGACTTTTTAGTACACTTAGGTCAAGGATTTCGTTATCAACTTAATTGAATGAAATGCAGATCATAATCTCTTACTATCTAAGAGTGACAAATTCTCTATTGGTTATTCACAACCTTCATACGATTCTTGACATATCCGAATAATGTCGTATTAGCGGCCCTTAGTAGAGAAACATCCAACACCATCAAAGCATGACTGTCCTCATATATGGTACTATGACAACCTCAAGTCAGAGGACCAATCCCATTATCGAACGTTAGAGATTAATCACTGACACTCGGATAGTTATCCATATGAAATCTCTAGGCGAGTCTCCAATGTTTTGTTCTATAACAAAACATCCACGTATTCATTCAAGCGTCACCATACATTAGTTTTTGAAATCAGCTACTTACTTCACAAGTAAGAAATGCTACACGTGATGGTCTATCCGTAATAACGATATTCATATCTCATTATTACTTATGACCACGAACTATTTAAGATTCAATCATATATAATTTGTATCTCACAATCACAATTCCTTGTGATTAACAAATTACAAAGATTTGAATCTACGGACTCTATTATTTAATTTAATTGTATATTAATTAAATAATAGATCTGTCATTAAATTACATTAATTATTCATTAAAAGTATTTATGTCCAAGGTTAATTGGACCTAAGGCATAACACTTACAAACTCCCACTTGCACTAGATCCAATCATTTATGTATCCAATATTATAAAAGTCTACATGACGATCATGTTTATACTGCGAGAACTCTTTATCAATGGATCTGCAATTAATTGTGCAAATTCGTTCTTCTCTTCTCGTCATTTCTATGTATTATCTCTCTGATAAAATTATACCGCCTCAATACATGTTTGGATCATTGATGAGACCTTAGTTCCTTCGATTACGCGATAGCTCTATCATTATCACAATACAATAGTATGTGATCAACGATATTAGGAGCTACTCCAAGTTCATTAATGAATATCTTGATCCACATTGCAACTCTTTGCTACTTCAGAAGTAATCATGCATTAGGTTTCCGCTATTGAATCAACGATTGTTCATGTTTGGAACCTTCCCAACACATCGTTTAAAAGTAAACTAATTTATCCATATAAAATCTTCTAAAGATTTTATCTATGTAGATTGGGATGAGTACAGGAATCCTTTAGATCTATCTCTATAGATTAAGTTGCTTTTCTCATATCGTTTATGAATAAATCTTTTAATAACAATTATTTCAACGATTGAAACATAGGAATGTCATTTCCTATAATATTAGGAATGCAAAAATGCTCCCACTATTCTTGTAAACACACAATTCCTCTTCATATTTGATAAAATCAAACATTTTTATTTTTCCATCAAATCGAAGATTTCAGCTGCAAGAGACTTATTTTAACCCATAGTCACAGTATGCAACTATTGCAACCAAAATCCAAATGGTCCTCAGCATGGCTACAGGCGATAGGTTTCATCAAAGTCAATACATTGTCTTTGTTTGTTACCTTTTGCTACTAGTCTTGCTTCCTATGTATGGATATTCCCATCCATGTCAACCTTTTTTATTGTAAACCATTTACAACCTATGGGTTTTATCCCATCAAGAGGGTCGACCAAAGTCCAAACCTTGTTCACATACGTCGAGTTCATATCGGGTTTCATGACCTCTTGCTATCTCTTTTAAGTCAACACTTGACTTTATTTTTGTGCAATTAGTTGGTTCATCATCCTGGATCAGTAATACCTTATTAGTAATCATGGATTCACACCTTCTTCAAGGTCGAATGATCCTATTAGATTTAAATGGAGCTGTCATATCCTCAGGAGTCTCTACTTCCTGATCAAGAATATGTCCTATATTGGATATGGGATCAAACTTGGATTCATCTACATGTTTAACTATATCTGTGAACTCTTGAATTCTTTCAAATTCTATTTTACTCCCACTGTCCTCCTCTAGAGTAAACATTTTCTCTAAGAAGACGATATGTCGTAAGACGAAGCCTTTTTTCACGATAATAGAATTTATATTCAAATATCTGCTTTGAATATCCCACAAATATGTATTGATCGGATTTAGTCTCAAACTTATCCGATTCAAGGTGCTTCAAATAAGCGTCATGGCCCCAAACTTTCATATGAGATAAATTGGGACTATTACCTTCCATAACTCGTATGGAGTTCTGTTAACCAACTTAGATGTCACATGATTTAATATATTGCACACAGCAATCAGTGCATGATCCCAAAACGACTTTGGGAGATTTGCATGACTTGTTATTAATCACACTATATCTAATAGTTAACGATTCCTCCTTTTAGATACACCACTATCCTGTAGTGTATATGGAGGAGTCCACTGTAAGAGAATCTCATTCTCTCTTAGTTAATCTAAATTTTATCTTTAAAATACTTTCACTTTGATCAAATCTTAATGTGAGGGTATCTTTACCTATTTATTTCTCTACTTCTAGCTTGAGTTCTTTAAACCTTTCAAGAACTTCATGCTTGAATTTCATCAAGTATACATGATAATTGATGACATAAGAGAAACCTCATCAAACATTAATTGACATAGGTCCATATACATCACTATGTATTATGCAAATATTTATGCAGACATTTCTCCCTTTCAAATAAAAGGAGATTTGGTCATTGTGCCTAATAGGCATGATATGTACTTGTCAAATGATTCAAAATCAATTGACTCAACACACACCTCTATATAATATTGCATTTCATCTATATGACAAAGTCTGCCATGCCAGATTTAGGTAATAATTAGATTATTGCATTTTTGCCTTATAAATTCTATTCTCATATAGAATCCTTAGTATTAAAGAATATAAATGTCATTTTGTAATTTACCATAACTATTAGAATCTTTATCAAGATAAACAAGAACAACAATTGTCCTCAAAATTAAAATAGTTCATGTCCTAACATGATATTCATTTTAATGTTCTAGTTATGGTGGGTACAAAGCGACATTTCTCTAATTCCAATACTAAACCAAAAGGTAATGGCAAGAAGTATATTCCTATAGGCAATGCAGCAATATTTGCTCATCTTCAACGTGTAGGTCAACTTCTCCCTTTTGCAGTGGTCTATTTCTATATAGTTTCTCCATATTTATATAAATATGAGATCCACGTCTGGTATCAAATATCTAAGAAGCTTATGAAGTAGGTGTAAGCTTTGAAATATTTCTTCCAATGACCTTTTCATTCTATAATGAAACCAAGAGTCATTAGATTTGGCATTGTCCTTTGCTTTGACGGTCTTAGCCATATTGGACGCTTTCCCAAAGCCCCTTTAGACTTCCTCTTAATATCCTTAGAGAAATTAATGGCTTGTCCACTTATAACTTTGATATTGGGCATGACAGTCTTAAGTAGGTTAAGCAACTTAATGATTGTGCATTTGAACTTACTCATATTATAATTCATAATTAGTGTGAATAACTTTCTGGCAGAGATTACAGAGCTAAGTCAATACTTGGTTCATAGTTCATGATTGAACTCAATTTAGACACTTCTCATGTCAATCATCTTCAGTACATGAGCATTGATTGAAGATTTCTCTGTCACTTCGCATTGGTATAGTTGTTTGGAAGTCTCATATCCTTTCACACATGATTATTATCATACAACTCTTTGAAATGAAAAATCATGTGTTAGCATCTATACTCTCATGTTACTTTTGTAACTCAGGTGACATAATTGCAGGTATCACATACGTTGTAGTACTATTGTCATCACTGTGTTTATTATAGCAGCGACCTCTTTCTTAATCAAGTCATCAGCAGATGTCTCTAAAAAGGACTACTCAAGGATATAACCAATTTTCTCATGTTTGAGAACAATTCTCAGATTGCAATATCAATTAAAAAAATTTTGGTTTGGTTGTTGGAATCCAGCATGCCACCCAAATACACATTGTTACTCATGATTCAATAAATATAAATGACAAAAAGAATAATATATAAAATGCATCAATTAATTTAACATGAAATTTTATTCAATTAATTACGCTCTCACTGTTTAATTCAGATTTATGACCCTCTCAAATAAATTTATGGAGTACTTGACTCCCAGTGGGTTGGGATCTCATCTGTTATACCAAGACCTTGAGTGTACTCAACAAGCCTTAATATAACATTTGGGTAGATACTATTATCAATTGTATCTCCATACAATTTCAGGTCATCAAGCTGACAACTATTTGTCTTCACACATCTTATATGTTAGCTTAACATGCTTCCAAAATTTATATCTTTGAGTGTACTCAACAAAAGATAAATTTTAGTTAAGTCGGACCCATCATTCAGAAATATCTAATATTTCATAGTGTCAAACATATCCCTAATAAACCAGGCTTGAGTGTACTCAACAAGCTGATATGATTTGATACTTTGATTTTTTACTATAATGATGGAAGGCGAATATTAAATTCACTTAATATTTTAATGAGGAGTTTTGCATTCAAAATTATCATCAACATCAATATAATCATATATATATACAATTTATTACGCATTAAACATGCAAATAAACATATATATAATATAATAATAATGTGGACGATTATGTACTATTACTATCTAATCTTCGTGAACCTTAAGGAAGACTAGTTGGTCAATTCCTAGGGGGTATAACATTGAATCAGTATCAATGCACCATCTCCATGGTTTCCTCCTTTTCTTGTGTCTTCAATTAGTCTAGTTACAACCTATATCATATACTAGTTGGCAGCAGGCCTAAAAATAATTGAACTCGCAGGTCCATAACAATAATAATAACAATAACGGACTTCTAGGTCCAAAATAATTAAGAGCTCGCAGGCCCACAATAATAACAAGAATAACGGGCTCGTAGGTCCAAAGCAATTAAGAGCTCGTAGGCTCATAAAATAACAAGATTAAAATTAACAATTCAACACATCTACATGATCGAATCCATAATCGTCCACTAATTGCCCATATAATATCTAATATTATATGCAAATATGTTTCTAATTTCTAGCAATTAAGGTCGTCTAAACTCTTTTAGACAAATGGATCGGAACAATTAAATAATTAATTAATCATATTAATCAATTAATTTAATTAGCGAGCATATTTAATTAAAAAAAATTTAATTAAATGTACCAAATCAGAGTCTCTAATTTCACAATTAAAGGGCGGGACTATTTAATTAAAATTAAATTTTAAATAAATATCAAATTAGAGTCCAACTCTAATTTTAAAACTCAATGCGGTTAAATTTAATTAAAATCAAATTTTAATTACATAACATAATTAGAGTCCAACTCTAATTCCAAGATTTTAGGGCGAAATTATTTAATTAAAATAAAAATTTAATTAAACAACATATTAGAGTCCAACTCTAATTTTAAGAAACATTTTAGGGCAAGACAATTTAATTAAAATCGAATTTTAATTAAAGTCAAATTAGAATCCAAATCTAACTTCTAGAATATAATCGGGTGAATAATTAATTAAAATCAAGTTTTAATTAAGCAATAAATTAGAGTCCAACTCTAATTTTAATTGAATTAATATTTTAATCTAGGATAACACTACTAGATAAAATAAAATTCAATTTAGGGTCAAATTTAATATTTAAGTTAAAATCTATTTTTAACGAAAATATAAAAGTCATCAATTTTGAATAAAATTTTAATTTGGGTCAAATTAAAAGTATGGGTCAAACCCATTTAAAATATAATTTTAAAACCATTTTAAAATTCAAATTCAAAAAACATTTTGGAAATTGCAATTGACCCAAGTTTAAAATTACAATCAAAGGCTCCCAATTTCAAAATATTTCGACACTAGTCATTTTCTAAGAATTACAATCTGATCCCCGAGAGAAAATAGCAGGCAAGGGCTCCCCAATATCAAATATTGCAAAAACTACCCTTTTAATAAATTGCAAGATGGGGCCTGCAATTTCTTAAATTGCATACCAAGCCCCCAACTCCAATTTACAGAGCCCGATTTCTGAAAACCTAGAGAAATCATAATTTCTTCTTTCTTTGTGATGCCGTCCTTTGGCTCATGCGGTGGATTCCTACTGCACGCAACAACGGGCTCGCTTCCGTCGCAAATAGAGCACCTCTGAGCTGCCGCACTGCCAATCCTGTCGATGACGACAAATTGCTGCCGACTCCACTGCCTATCCCACCTTTCTTTTTTTTGTTTATTATTTTTTTCTATTTATAATATTATTTATTTTCCAATCCAAAAATTATGTTCTCAATTGCTAAAATAAGAAAAACAATTAACTTTTAATTGTTCCAACATGTAAAGCAATTTCTAACAAACACAAACTTGGCTTTGATACCACTGTTGGGAATCTACTTAACGTGCGTTGCAGAAAATAAACTAAATTTCGATTCCCACCAGGATTCATCTTTGTATTTAGATAGAAATTGTGATTAAAAGTCGCACATTTTTCTAGATCTGCAAACTCTTCGCTTTTTCCTTGTTCCATCAGCTTTGATCTGCCACCCACAGCTGTCCAATTGTCTAGCCTCCAACAGTAATCCACATAGAAAACAAGATTGTAGGATTAAAGTTTTTCTTGTGCTAGCAAGAATAATGAAAAATCTCTACAGTTTTTGAAAATCCTAATCATATTTATATAAGCCCGAACTGGCTTGGCCTGACCCGGTCCAACATTTAATTAACCTATTTAATCGAATTCGGTCCGTGAATTAATTAATCTAATTAATCAATTTAGGCCTATAAATAAGCAACTCAATTAATTAATTTATCTAACACTTGTTAAATTAATTAATTGACAAATCACAATCTTCTAATTCTCCTTTTGTGTGCGACTCATCAGGTTCCCGATTACGATGCCTAATGACATGAAATATTGTTTTGATCTAATCAAAATTGATAAATTAAAACACTCTTTTAATTTATCACAAATTCACACTCGCCATCCCAGATTGAGATCTAGTAATGTGTCAGGGCAATATATAGACAGAATATGTCACATGATATGATAAAACCAAACTCGTTCGTTTACAATGAAACTATATTCTTTTCATTAATATGATCCGATTAATTAGGAGATATAAAAGTGTGTCAATCTCGATTATCGATCATATCTTTCACTCCACTATTAAGTCTATCTAAGTCGAAAATTTCTTTTCAACTTATGAGTACACCTAGGCCAAGGATTTCGTTAACGACTTAATTGAATGAAATGCAGATCATAATTTCTTACTATCTAAGAGTGAAGAATCATTTATTGGTCATTCACAACCTTCATACGATTCTAGACATACCCGAACGATGTCGTATTTGCAGCCCTTGGCAGAGCAACATCCAACTCCATCAAAGCATGACTGTCCTCATATATGGTACTATGACGACCTCAAGTCAAAGGATCAATCCCACTACCGAACATTAGAGATTAACCACTGACACTCAGATAGTTATCCATGTAGAATCTCTAAGCGAGTCTCCAATGTTTTGTTCTATAACAAAACATCCACATATTCATTCAAGTGTCACCACACTTTAGCTTGTGAGATCAGTTACTTACTTCACAAGTAAGAAATGTCACACATGATGGTCTATCCGTAATAACGATATTCGTATCTTGTTATTACTTACGACAATGAACGATTTAAGATTTAATCATATGTAATTTGTATCTCACAATCAGAACTCCTTGTAATTAACAAATTACGAAAACTTAAATCTACGGACTCTATTATTTAATTTAACTGTATATTAATTAAATAATAGATCTATCATTAAATTACATTAATTATATATTAAAAGTATTTATGTCGAAGGTTGATTGGACCTAGGGCATAAAGCTTACAATTACATCCATTCAACATATGTGCATAAAATTCCTAATTGAAAATGATATCGCCACTACTAGAGGCGATCAAATAAATGCAAGAGAGTGCTATTTGAACTCCTTACGAAAGGCAGAACCTAAAGACGTCAATATAATTCTATTAGATATTTACATGGATGATGTCCTTGAATAATGGGAATACTTCAAAATGATAAATGTTGTTGAGGAAGGGAAAGTTATTTAACAAATAGCTAAGTTTGATGAACTGGATCCTCACAACATCGATTGCTAACCTAAACAGTCCCGGTTGAGGAGTTAAAAAGTTTTCCAGTGGATCTCCAATATTCCTCCAAGTCCTTGCAGGTTGGAAAAGATCTGCCAATGGAGACTAATGAGAAGCTAAGTACATGGTTTGCATTAACCTAGAAATTAGTTTCCGTCGATTAAAAATTGATCATAAGGCTGCCTTGCATCGAAAAAAAGGATAATCTCAACCCAAAAAAGGTACGAGGCTCTAAAGGATGAAGTGAAGAAGTTGATTAATAATCACTTCATTAGAAAGGCCACTTATCGAAGTGGAGAGTATGCATTAATTTTTCCAATCTCAATCAGGTTGCCCTAAGGATAGTTTCCCTTTTCCATGAATAGATCAGCTTTTTGACTCCACTGAAAACTTCACGGATGCCTATTCAGACTACAACCATATCCCCATGTACCATGTTTATGAAGAACATATGTCTTTTATAACAGGTAGAGGCCTCTACTGCTGCAAGGTGATGCCCTTTAAGTTGAAAAACACCAAGGCCACGTATTAGAGACCAGTTAATAAGATGTTCGCTGATCTTATTGGTAAAACAATGGAGGTCTATATAGATAACATGCTGGTAAAGAGCCTTAAAATAAATGATCATGTGAAGCACTTAGACGAACATTTTTGAATATTAAAAAGGCATAGGATGAGGTTGAACCCTCTTTAAATGCATGTTTGTATTTACCTCCAGAAATTTCTTTGGTTACATGATCAACCAGAGGGAAATAGAGTCTAATCCTGAAATGAATGAAACCCTGATTGTAATAAAGTCATCCCAAAAGCCTAAAGAGGTACAAAGCCTCATTGGACATGTAGCAATCTTGAGCTGCTTAGTCTCGAAGGAAACTAATAAGTGCCTTTCCTTCTTCAAGGTTCTAAATGGAGGAAATAAGTTCTAGTGGTCAAAAGAGAATGAAAAGGCCTTTCAAGGGCTGAAGAAGAACTTAGGATAGGCCCCCTCCTCCCCGAATCTAAACTTGACGAGCTACTGCAGCTATACTTAGCGGCATATACCAATGTCATTAGTTCAGTGCTCGTGAGAAAGGAGGGTGATCATCGACTGCCCGTCTAATATGTAAGTAAAGCACTTTTGGCGATAGAGAACCGCTACCTAGACAGGGAAAATTGGCTCTCTTTTTGTTGACTGCCTCTAAGAAGTTGATGCCATATTTCTAGGGCCATTCATGTCCTAACAAACTTCCTACTTAAGCAAGTCTTGGAGAAACCTGATATTTCAGGAAGAATGATGAAGTGGACTATAGAACTCAGTGAGTTTGACATTGTTTTCAAGCCAAAAGTAGCCATCAAAGGCCAAGCCCTAACAAACTCTATGGTATAATTCGCCAACATTCTAAAAATGGAAAAGAAAATGGAACCCATCAAACCCCCCTACCTAGAACTTATTTGTTGATGATTCCTCTGAAAAAATAGGCTCAGAGATGAGTGTATTCCTAGTTAGCCCACAAGGATATGAGCTTAACTATGCGATAAGTTCAAGACTACCAGCAATGCAACAGAATATGAGACCTTACTAGCCGACATTGAATTGGCCAAAGAGATACAAGCAAAGAGGCTACTTATCAATAGTGAAAAATTTTGCTTAAACTGGATAAAGAAGATATTTGGTAACACTTGAAGTCTATGTATTTATAAATAAAATAAAAGAGAAATTGACTTAAAGGTTACATTCGACAATGTACATTTTGTTTGTGAAGAAAAATGATAGATCAATGATGTTGTGCATTAATCATAGGAAACTGAACCAGTTGACTATGAAAAACAAATATCTCCTTTCTCAAATTGAAGACCTCTTTAGTCAATTGAAAGTTGAAGCAATATTTTTCAAGATTGATTTGATGTCAGACTATTATCAATTGAAAGTGAAGATAGATGACATTTTAAAGACGGCATTTAGAACTTGCTATGGTTATTACGAGTTCATGGTAATGCCTTTTGGATTAATAAATGCTCCTACTGTATTTATAGATTTGATGAATAGAGTATTCCATCAGTATCTAAATCAATTTTTCATTATCTTCATCGATAACATTTTGGTATATTCAAAGAATAAGAATAAACGTGAAGAACAACTCAAAATAGTGTTGGAAACATTACAAAGGGAGAAATTATACACCAAATTCAAGAAATGTGAATTTTGGTTTGATCATATAGTTTTTCTTGGTCATGTAGTTATGGCGCAAAGGATTGAAGTAGACCCTTCTAAAGTTGAAACGATAACCAATTGGCTTAGATCGACGAATGTAGGTAAAGTTCATAGCATTTTGGGACTAGCGGGTTATTATCGGAGATTCAATTCTCCAAAATAGCTGGGTTGATGAAATTACGAGAAGTGCTTTCAAGAATTGAAATAGAAATTGATTACTACTCCAGTTTTAGCTATACCAGAAGGGTCATATGGATTCGTTATATGTAGTAATGCATCCAAACAAGGTTTGGGATATGTACTAATACAATTTGGAAAGGTGATCGCATACGACTCAAGACAACTAAAACAACATGAGCAAAACTATCCTATGCATGATCTAGAGTTGATAACAGTAGAACATGCTCTAAAGATATGACATCACTACCATTAGGGAGAATGTGAAATATTTATCCTAATCATAAAAGCTTGAAATACTTTTTCACTCAAAAAGACTTGAATATGAGACGGGGAAGGTCGTTGGAGCTAGTTAAAGATTATGATTGCACTATTTATTATCACTCGAGTAAGGTTAATGTAGTTGCAGATGCTCTTAGTAGGAAGACAGTGGAACAACTAGCTATTTTACACACAACTCGTGTAGTGGCTAAAGGAGTTCGATAAATTAAATTTAGAAATTGTCATTCCATCAACTTAAGTTATTGCAAGAATTGCGGCATTTACAAGGAAGTTTATGTGAACCAAAGGATGAATGGGTAAGAAAAGAGATATTAGATGAAGCTCACTATGCCCCATATGCTACACATCTCGATGGTACTAAAATGTATTGAGACTTTCGCGATATATATTTGGTGGAGGAATATGAAAAGGGATATTGGTCTCTTTGTTGAGAAGTGTATCGTATGTCAGCAAGTTAAAGCAGAACATCAAAACCATTAAATCTATTGGAAACTTCAAAGTGAAAATGGGAACAAATAGCCATGAATTTTTTGGTAGGATTTTCGAATTTAACAAAAAGAAACAGTGCCATCTGGGTAATTATAGATAGGTATTCAGCTCATTTTCTTCCAGTAAGAATGAACTATAATATGGATTAGTTTGCTCAATTATATGTTAAGGAAATTGTTAGGCTGCAAGGAGTCCAACGTCCATCATTTCAGATCGAGATTTAAGGTTTACTTCTAAATTTTGGAAGAGCATGCAAGGAGCTATGAGGACAAAGTTAAGAAAATTGTTAGGTTGCATGGAGTTCTAGTGTCCATCTCAAATCAAGAATTAAGGTTCACTTCTAAATTTTGGAAGAGCATGTAAGGAGCTGTGGGGACAAAGTTAAATTTCAGCATTGTCTATCATCCTCAATCTGATGGACAATCTAAAAGGACTATTCAAATTTTAGAAGACATGCTCCTAGCATATGTTTTGAATTTGGGAGGTAGTTGAGAATCACATCTATCATTAGTGAAATTTGTATACAATAATAGCATTCAGGCTATTATTGGCGTGGCTCTTTATGAAGCATTTTTATGATAGAAGATGTAGATCGTTAGTTCAATGGGGTAAAGTCAAAGAAAAATCAAATTTTGGGTCCGAAAATTATTCCAAAGACAGTGCCAACAATTGACAAAATTAGAGACAGAATGAAATCTGCTCAAGATAGACAAAAAGCTATACAAATCGACTAAGAAAATCAATAAAATTTGAGGTCGGTGAGAGTGTTTCTAAAAGTGGGAACAATAAAAGGGGTTCTTAGATATGACAAAAATGGGAAAGTTGATACCTCGATTTATAGGTCATTTTGAAATTCTAGACAAAAATTGAAAATGTGGCATACCGTCTAGCATTGCCACCTGGATTATCAGCAGTACATAATGTAGTCCACATATTGATGTATAGAAAATATGTGCATGATCATGAGTACGTAATAACTTACGACTCATTGGAAGTTCAAAAAGATCTCACTTATGAAGAGGCTCATTTGGAGATTATCCAAAAAAAAGTACATGCATTAAGAAATAAGGAAATTGTCTTGGTTAAGGTTCGATGGAAAAATCATGGAGTCGAAAAGGCTACTTGGGAAAAAAAAGAGACAAAAGCTAAGTATCTAGAGCTGTTCGACTAAATAAGGTAATTTCGAGAGCGAAATTATTTCAATTCTGTTAAGCTGAGAATAGATAGATTGAAAAACTACATTTTGTGTAGTTATTTTGAGCTTGAATATTTTGATATCTTTAACAACTTAATATTCATCAGGCCGTTCTTCAAATATTTTTTTGAAAGGAGAAGCAAGAATTTCAGTATTTCTATGTGGAACTACAATCTCTTGCAAAGGAGATGAGAAGATTGAATATTTTCTCCAAAAGGAGTTTTCCAAGTCTTTCGTGGAATATTTGTAGTTTGAATAATTTTTTCTTTGTTTGATTTTGAAGAAACTTTTTCTCTCTCTGAAAAAGTAGGATTTTTTGTTAAAAACTTTGAAATACGCCCATTCATAAAAACTTAAATCTTCTGAAAATTCATAAAATTCTTCCCAATAAGATTATTGTTCTTCTTTTGAAAAACTTTTACGAAATATCTTTTGAAAAGTTTTAATATTAGGAGTTTGATCAGTTTTGAATTCATTTCTTTTGTCAATTCTTAAAGAAATAACATTTGTTTGATGATCAAGTATTTCATTTTGAGAAGAAAACATATTAGAAAAAGTTGGAGATTCGGGATGTTCTGATTCTTCTTCTTTTTCAGTATATTGAGGTTTCAAAATATTTGGAGTAAAATCAACACCTGTAAGAGAAGATATTGAAAATCTAGCAAATTGAAAGGAAGTTCTAGGATTATCCTCAGATCGGGAAGAATAAGATCTTTGAAACCTAGAGGAAGATCCTTTAAAAGTCATTTTGACATTTCCATTAGGAAAAGTAAGAATTTGATTAGGAATTGTTTAAATAGGACCAGGAATAGGATTTTGAAGATTTTCAAAATTCCATTCTAGACACGAATGAAAGATAAAGATTGAAAAATAAAGATAGTAAAAGAATACAAAGATTTCTCAAACTATTTTGAGAATAATTTATCTCCAACTAAATCAACTCTCTTTTGAGAACTAAACTGAATTAGCTCTAAGGAGATCTTGAACACTTGATTTTCTTTTATACTTGAAATTTTGAGCTTCGGACATGAAAACTTCAATTTGGAGAAGGAATCTTGAATTATTGCACCTTTTGAAACTTTTGCACCGTCCATTTGTAAAAGTCATTCAACCACAAGAAAAGTCTTTAAAGAATCTCTTCTTTGTCACCCATTTTCAAAAGTTGATATCAACTTCAAGACGTAACTTTTGACTTTGTCTCCTTGATTGAAAATCACCTTTTGAATTTGTTCACCACCTTTTGCAAGAAATGTTATCCTTCGAGCATATTATTGATATTGAATAATTCTTCATCATCATAATCTGAATCATTTCCTTGATTGGGTTCCTTACTTTGATAGATTAAATTATCAAAGCATTGTTGAGACATTGATATTTCATTATCAAATATTTTTTGAATTAGAGGAACTTGAGTTTGAGTCCATTTTTCTTCATCAGTAAAACTAACATAATGTTCATTATAAAACATTAGTTTCAATCTTGAACAATCAATATTTGCACCAAGCTTTATCTTTGCAGCAAGAATAGATTTTGATCTGATTTTTGTAAGAATTTCTCTTGTACGATTGAAAGATAAAGATTGAAAAATAAAGATAGTCAAAGAAAATAAAGATTTCTCAAACTATCTTAAGAATAATTTATCACCCGCTAAATCAACTCTCTTTTGAGAACTACACTCAATTAGCTCTGAGGAGATCTTGAACACTTGATCTGCTTTTATACTCGAAATTTTGAGTTTCGGACTTGAAAACTTCTACAATTTGGAGAATAAATCTTGAATTATTGCACCTTTTGAAACTTTTACACTGTCCATTTGCAAAGTCATTCAATAACAAGAAAGGTCTTTAAAGAATCTTTTCTTTGTCTCCCATTTTGAAAAGTTGGCATTAACTTTTAAGTTGTAACTTTTGACTATGTCTCATTGATTGAAAATCACCTTTTGAATTTGTTCACTACCTTTTGCAAGAAATGTTATTCTTCGAACATATTATTGATAATGAATAATTCTTCATCATCATAATTGAAGTCTTCATCATCATAATTTGAATCATTTCCTTGATTGGGTTCCTTACTTTGATAGATTAAATTATCAAAGCATTGTTAAGACATTGATATTTCATTATCAAATATTTTTTGAATTAGAGGAACTTGAGTTGAAGTCCATTTTTCTTCATTAGTAAAAATAACATAATGTTCATTACAAAACATTAGTTGTAATCTTGAGCAATCAATATCTGCTCCGAGCTTTCTCTTTGCAGGGAGAATAGATTTTGATCTTATTTTTGTAAGAATTTTTCTTGCACGATTGAAAGATAAAGATTGAAAAATAAAGATAATGAAAGAATACAAAGATTTCTTTAACTATCTTGAGAATAATTTATCTCCCTCTAAATCAACTCTCTTTTAAGAACTATACTCAATTAGCTCCGAGGAGATTTTGAACACTTGATCTGCTTTTATACTAGAAATCTTGAGTTTCGGACTTGAAAACTTCTTTCATTTGGAGAAGGAATCTTGAATTATAGCACCTTTTGAAACTTTTGCACCATCTATTTGCAAAAGTAATTCAACCACAAGAAAAGTCTTTAAATAATATTTTCTTTGTCTCGCATTTTGAAAAGTTGACATCAACCTTAAGTCATAACTGTTGACTATGTCTCCTTGATTGAAAATCACCTTATGATTTGTTCACCACTTTTTGCAAAAAAATGTTATCCTTTGAGCATATTATTGATACTGAATGATTCTTTATCATCATAATTGAAGTCTTCATCATCATAATTTGAATCATTTCCTTGATTGGGT
The DNA here is from genome assembly GCF_002742605.1 of Olea europaea var. sylvestris. Taxonomy (NCBI): domain Eukaryota; kingdom Viridiplantae; phylum Streptophyta; class Magnoliopsida; order Lamiales; family Oleaceae; genus Olea; species Olea europaea. Next base: position 3,338,141 of record NC_036256.1, on the reverse strand, counting down.
TCTTCATTTTATAGATTAAATTATCAAAGTATTGTTGAGAAATTGATATTTCATTATCAAATATTTTTTAAATTAGAGGAACTTGAGTTTGGGTCCTTTTTCTACATCAGTAAAAATAACATAATGTTCATTATAAAACATAAGTTGCAATCTTGAACAATCAATATTTGCTCCGAGCTTTCTCTTTGTAGTAAGATTAGATTTTAATCTAATTTTTAGAAGAATTTCTCTTACATGATTGAAAGATAAAGATTGAAAAATAAGGATAGTGAAAGAATACAAAGATTTCTCAAACTATCTTATGAATGATTTTTCCCCCGCTAAATCAACTCTCTTTTGAGAACTACACTCAATTAGCTCTGAGAAGATCTTGGACACTTGATCTACTTTTACACTTGAAATCTTGAGTTTCGGACTTGAAAACTTCTTCTATTTAGAGAAGGAATCTTGAATTATTGTACCTTTTGAAACTTTTGCACCATCTATTTGCAAAAGTAATTCAACCACAAAAAAAGTCTTTAAAGAATCTTTTCTTTGTCTCCCATTTTGAAAAGTTGACGTCAAGTCCTAACTTTTGACTATGTCTCCTTGATTGAAAATCACTTTTTGAATTTGTTCACTACCTTTTGCAAGAAATGTTATCCTTCAAGCATATTATTAATACCGAATAACTCTTCATTATCATAATTGAAGTCTTCATTATCATAATTTGAATCATTTCCTTGAATGGGTTCCTCACTTTGATAGATTAAATTATCAAAGCATTGTTGAGACATTGATATTTCATTATCAAATTTTTTTGAATTAGAGGAACTTGAGTTTGAGTCCATTTTTCTTCATCAATAAAAATAACAAAATGTTCATTATAAAACATTAGTTACAATCTTGAACAATCAATATTTGCTCCGAGCTTTATCTTTGTAGCAAGAATATATTTTGATCTGATTTTTGTAAGAATTTATCTTGCACGATTGAAAGATAGAGATTGAAAAATAAAGATAGTGAAAGAATACAAAGATTTCTTAAACTATCTTGAGAATAATTTATCTTCCGCTAAATCAACTCACTTTTGAGAACTGCACTCAATTAGCTCTGAGGAGATCTCGAACACTTGATTTGCTTTTATACTTGAAATCTTGAACTACGGACTTGAAAACTTCTTCAATTTGGAGAATGAGTCTTGAATTATTGCACCTTTTGAAACTTTTGCACCGTCCATTTGTGAAAGTCATTCAACCACAAGAAAAGACTTTAAAGAATCTTTTCTTTGTCTCCCATTTTGAAAAGTTTACATCAACTTTAACTCATAACTTTTGACTATGTCTCCTTGATTGAAAATCAGCTTTTGAATTTGTTCGCCACCTTTTGCAAGAAATGTTATCCTTCGAGCATATTATTGATATTGAATGATTTATCATCATTATAATTGAAGTCTTCATCATCATAATTTGAATCATTTCCTTGAATGGATTCCTCACTTTGATAGATTAAATTATCAAAGCATTGTTAAGACATTGATACTTCATTATCAAATATTTTTTGAATTAAAGGAACTTGAGTTTAAGTCCAATTTTCTTCATTAGTAAAAATAACATAATGTTCATTATAAAACATTAGTAGCAATCTTGAACAATTAATATTTGCTCCAAGCTTTCTCTTTGCAGCAAGAATAAATTTTGATCATATTTTTGTTAGAATTTCCCTTACATGATTTTTGAATATGATTTCTTTGTCTTCGGGACCATAAAATTTTGAAGAGATATTTGAATTTGGCATTGGAAGATTACTTGACAAAGTGCTACAAATAGTAAATTTGTTTGGCTGGAAAATACTCTTTAGTAAAAATAGTATCATTGAATTTAACTTCTTCGACAATCCATTCAGGAAGAATGGTTGAGAATTCTATTTTGAGAGTTTTGACATTGAATTCAAAGAGATGATTAAAAACTCTTTTGAGAGAGCTATGAAAAAGAGAAATATCTATTTTTGAATCAATATATATTGAAGAAATAAATCCTCATTCAATCATTTGACGAAATTTTTTATTAATGACATTAACGATTGAAATACCCTTGAGGGTAAAATAAAGATTATGATAACTTTCACAGGTTTCAAAACCATTGAAATAAAAGTTATAAAATATTCTGAAAATAATATTTTTGAATTTTTGATCACAAGTAGGGTCTCTATTAATAATATTTTGATAAATATTATCAGAAAGTTGTGAGACTTTCTTCATAAGATTTCTTCTGTTCCTTTTTAATAGGAATATATGCTGAAAAGAAAATTCTTTTGAAGGATGTTGAAGAATAAGTCTTTCATCTTTTTAAGAATTTTTTTGAAAATTTTTGATTATTTCATTACTACTTTCAAAAATTTTAGCAGTAATTTTGAGACAATATCCTTATTGCTTCTTTGATAATAAGTAGTAAGAATATCATCAAGATTATCTTTTTGAAATTTGAAAAATTTTGCATGAGTTTTAAACTCGTCGAATTTTGGTTCAGTTCCTAAATAGGAATCTGATTTAGAAAATTTACCTTTATTCAAAGAATTTGATTCTTTGATTGAGAAATATCTATATCTTGAGAGAATTTTGTCTTCAAAGGATTTTGAAGAAGATCCTGAAACGATAAAAAAATTTGTATTCATCTTTCTTTCCCTAATATTATTTTCAGGAGATAAGTTATGCAAAATAGTTTGATTCTCTTTGAATAAATAGTGTTCTGAGATAAAGATAAGTCAAAATATCACGTTATAAAGAAAATTTTTGTTTTGAAATATGTGAAGCTTTGAAAATTTGAAAGATTCTTTTGAGGACAAAGTTTTGACAATAATTGAAGCAGTAGGGTTAAAAATTGATAAGCATGGAATATTTTTGAAATTTTTTTTATTTTTTGGACAACTAATTAATGTGCACTCGTGACTCCATGGGTCAGGGTTCTTTTGTAATTTTTTTAAAAGATGAGCACAAATCACCCTTACCTCTTTGATGAAGTCGCCAACATAATTGACTCAACCAAGGAGTAAAATCTAGACTTCTCTAAATTGGAATAATTGAACCATTTTGAATATTATGACCTAAAAATCTTATCTTTGTTTGATATAAAACAATCTTTTTAGCAAAAACTGCTAAACCATTTTTCTTAATTACATGCATGAATGTATTGATGTGTTTGAAATGTTGTTTTCTACTTTCAGAAAATATAAGAATATCATCAATGTAAACAATAATGAAATTTGAAAAAGAATTGAAAATATCATTCATGATTTTTAGAAATTCAAAAGGAGCATTTTTTAGACCAAATGGCATAACATTCCATTCGCATTGATCGAAAGGAACATTGAATGCAGTTTTGTACTTATCTTCTTCTCTAATTTGAATCTGCCAGAAACCTGACTTCATATCAAATTTTGAGAAGATACCAGCTTTGAATAATCAATTCAAAAGATCTTTATTTTGAGAAAGTGGATATCGAATCCATTGAATGGCAGTATTGAGAGGCTTATAATTGATAACAAGATGCGGAGTACCTCGTTCAATTTTAGCCAAATTATTGACATAGAAAGCTGAGCAACTTCAAGGAAATTTGGTCGGACGAATTAAACCTTTGTCAAGTAAATCATTGATTTCCTTGATACAAAAATATAACAATTCTTTGTTCATTTGACTAGGATGAAATTTTGTAGGAATATTTGATTCATGAGAATCAGAATTGTATAGAAGAGATACCACATGTTTCTTACAATCCTAAAAAGCATTTGGAATAGTAGAACAAATCTCTTTTTCCATTTGTTTTTGAAGATTGAAATTTTTTCTTGAATTGAAGGATTTGTAATTGTTCTTCAATTATTTGAGATTTAATTTCTTCTTTGAGAAATCGAATATGATTTTTTTTTAATTGATATTATTGACTATTTTTAAAATTGATACTTCTTTTAAGGAATTAACATCTTTATAAACATGATGATTTATAAATTTGAAACAAATTTCTTGATCAAAAATCTTTGTAGTTAAACCTTTTAAAGTAGCTAGAAAGGGATAAATTTGAACAATAATTGGAGTACCAAGAATTACTTCTTAATTCAAATCTTTTACAAGTTAAAAAATATTTTTAAAACAAATATTTGAATTACAAACATGAGCTCTTGAAAGTTTATATTGAATATTGAGTTTCTTACCATAGCACCATAAAGACGCTCAGTAGTTTTTTCAAAATTTTTTGTAGGTACCAATCCTTTACGGATACAATTTTGACAGCTCCAAAATCAATAAGGACTCCAGAAGTAAATTTGAATTATTTGTTGACTACAATAGTCATATTGTAGTACCATTTTTTAAGTTGAATACGATTAATAATATTAATCATTTCTTCTTCAGATTAAATATTTGAAGGAATGAGAGGATTAAATTCTTCATTAGAAGAACTGAAAGAGGATGAATAGGAGGGAGCTTTTGACTTTAGCTTTTTATCTTGAGTTCTGAGAAGAGAAACTTCCATTTTAACATCTTTCATTTGACGTTCAAGAATAGAAATTTGAGATTTCATAGAATTGACTTCTGATTTTAAATTAGAACTGGAAGATTTTGAAGTTTCAAAACAATTTAAAACATTTTGCATATTGAAAGGTTTAGCTTTTGACTTTGAAGGAAGAAGGTAATTAAACTTATTTTTGAGTTGTGGATCTTCAATGTGATCAACAATCTCTTTAATAAGTTCTTCTTGTTTAATAAAAATATTAATAGTTTTACAACCACAAAGTTCTTTACTTTGACTTGAAGATAATTGAAATTTTAACTAGATTCAACATCTAAATCTTCTTGACGTTGATAAACATGTTCAAACTCTGAGTTAAACTCATCATCAGAACTAGAATTTGAATTAATAGGATTGAGAAGTTGAAGCTTAACATCTTCATCAATTTGAAGATTATTAATCTTGCTTATGAGATGACACTTATTAAAATAATGTCCAAATTTTTGACATTTCCAACAAGTAACATTACTTTTTTTTTTGAAAATCTTTTCTTTTGAAATTTCTTTTTAGAATAATTTTTCGAATAGGAAGGTTTTTGAAAATACTTTTGTTTTAAATAAACTTTTCTTTTTGAAAAATTTTTTGATTTTGTTTTTTATGGAAGAATAATTTTTTTAAATCCATATTGTTCACAGAATTATCCAAGTTCTTTGCGACTATCTAATCTTTCTATTTGCAGTTTGGATTTAAGTTTGAGTTCATTACAGAGTGCTAATCCTTCTCTGTTAATGAAACAAATCAATTCTCCATACGAAAGATTATCATATGAAATGTTATTTGAATATTCCTTTTTGATTAAATTTTTGAATCTTTTAGAAAATTAGTTTGGAAGTCCAGATAAAAATCTTTTTTTCCAATAAGCTTGATTGTAATCTTTTCGCAAAATTACATGTGTTAAAAACATGTCTTTATGCCATTGAAAATCTTTTAAACTTGAACAACTTTAGTTAATAAAATACTTGAAACTTTTTCTAAAACGTCTGTTGGAGATATAACAAAATGTTTGATAATACAATAAATTAATGTATTGAAACTATCATTTGAACCATCAGGTTTGAAAGCTTGAGCAATTTGAATTTTATCTTGTTCAGAAATATAATTGAACCACCAATTATTTAATTGACCAGCAAAATCTTGCACAATATTGTTTGTTGACTCAACTGGAGAAATTCCTTCTTGAATATAAGCGTCATAACAAGCACCCATACTTTCAAGAATTTAAAATATTTGATATTGAGTTAAACCATTTATATTCCAGATAGTTATACCGCTACCAAAAAATGTTGTAGGCATTTTAGCCTTTTGTTCGAAAAGTAAATCTGGAGGAGTATGTTTTGGATAATAAGAAGGGACTTTTGAAAATTGAACTTTTTTGCCTTGAAGTTTATTGATTTGAGGAACTTCATCTGCAATAAATTGAGATTCAATGTCGTCAATAGTATTGAAGTTATTTGAAGTAGAGGATGATGATGTTTTTGATAACTGAGTTGCAAGTTCTTTTAGAACATTAATCTCAATTTTTAGACCATTTTTTGGTTTAGCCTCATGCCTGTTTATTAAAACTGGCTCTATTGGCTTAATACCTTTTGAAGATGATGATGTCTCAGGTTCAGAATTTATATCAATTCTGTTAAGCTGAGAACAGACAGATTGAAGAACTACATTTGTGTAGTTATTTTCAGTTTGAATATTTTTTATATCTTTAACAACAAGTTGATATTCATCAGCTCATTCTTTAGATATCCTTTTGAAAGGAGAAGCAAGCATTTCAGTATTTCCATGTGGAACTACAATCTCTTACAAAGGAGGATGATAAAATTGAATATTTTCTCCATAAGGAGTTTTCCAAGTCTTCCGTGGAATAGTTTGAATAGTTTTTTCTTTGTTTGATTTTGAAGAAACTTTTTCTTTCTTTGAAAAGTAGGTTTTTTGGTAAAAAAATTTTGAAATACGCCCATTCATAAAAACTTAAATCTTCTAGGAATTCATAGAATTATTCCTAATAAGATTCTCGTTCTTCTTTTGAAAAACTTTTAGGAAATATCTTTCGAAAAGTTTTAACATCAGGAGTTTGATCAATTTTGAATTCATTTCTTCTGTCAATTCTTGAAGAAATAACATATGTTTGATGATTAAGTCTTTCATTTTGAGAAGAAAACATATCAGAAAAAGTTGGAGATTCAGGATGTTCTGATTCTTCTTCTTTTTCAATATATTGAGGTTTTGGAATATTTGGAGTAAAATCGACACCTGTAAGAAAAGATGTTGAAAATCTAGCAAATTGAAAGGAAGTTCTAGGTTTGTCCTCAGATATAGAAGAATAAGATCTTTAAAACCTAGAGAAAGATCCTTTAAAAAATCATTTTAACGTTTCCATCAGAAAATGTAAGAATTTGATTAGGAATTATTTGAACACGAACAGGAATAGGATTTTGAACACTTTCAAAATTTAATTCTAGTAACGAGTTTGAAGATTCCAAGGAATTCTCTTGGGAATCATAGTGTTTGAATGAAAAGGATTACATTCAACCAAAAGACTTTCATCTTTAGGAGATGAACGTAAAGCACCAATATTAAGTTGAGTATTCATGAGCTTGTAATATGTATATTACAGCAAAAGCATTTGAAGGATCATCGAAATCGAGATTTTTTGTTTGAATATGAAGATTTAGAGCATTAAGAATAGCTCCATCATTGAGATTGATAGAAAAATTCGGATAACAATTTGAATAAATTGGACCACTTTCTAGATTTGACTCTAGAACAAATAATAATGAATTTTCAAGTTTGAGAAGTCTCTTATCTCGAAGAGTTAAGAGAATAGGAATGTCTAATCCAAGTCTAAATAAAGGTTTGACAGCAATTTGAACTAATCTAACATGAAGATATTTAAATTTTTTCATGTGGGATTCAATTGATTCTTTTGAAAATAAATTAATATGTGCATTTTGATTTTTGATCGACAATATTTGTTCAAAAGTTTTGATAACATAATTTTGAGTAAAATCCAACTTTTCAATTTCATAGATAGAATTATTTTCTACCTTTGGAATTATCCAGTTATGCAATCTTTGTTCGATTTGAGCAATTTGAAGTTAATGACTATTGAAATCATTTGATGCAAATGTTTGATCAATTTCTTCTTCATTTTGAAAAGCATTTGACATACTTTCAGATCCACTTCTAGGCCTCTGAAATCAATTTGAAAAATAGGACATAATTAAATTCAATGAAATTATAACAATTTACCACTATAAAAACAGTTAAATAAGATAGACTGATTTTTACTAAGCCTACAAATGGGACTACCCTAACACGCATTCCCCTGCTAACAATGGACTGACCAATGTCTATTCAGCAGACATCTCGAAATCAAATCAGGTTCTGCTATTTAAACAATATCTATAGTGATAAATCACTACTACCTCACCTCACTCTGTTACGGCTCTCTATTACCAAAATGGGCCCAGATGGAGAAGAGTAGAAGTGAAAATGGATCCAAATGTTTGAAATGAAGATAATTTTATTGATATATGAAAATTGAAATACAAATATTGAAATGAACTTTGAATTACACGATTGAAAGATAAAGATTGAAAAATAAAGATAGTAAAAGAATGCAAAGATTTCTCAAACTATCTTGAGAATGATTTATCTCCCGCTAAATCAACTCTTTTTTGAGAACTACATTCAATTAGCTCTGAGGAGATCTTGAACACTTGATCTGCTTTTATACTTGAAATTTTGAGTTTCGGACTTGAAAACTTCTTCAATTTGTAGAAGAAATATTGAATTATTGCACCTTTTGAAACTTTTGCTCCGTCCATTTGCAAAAGTCATTCAACCACAAGAAAAGTCTTTAAAGAATCTTTTCTTTGTCTCCTATTTTGAAAAGTTGATATCAACTTTAAGTCAAAACTTTTGACCATGTCTCCTTGATTGAAAATCACCTTTTGAATTTGTTCACCATATTTTGCAAGAAATGTTATCTTTCGAGCATATTATTGATATTAAATAATTCTTCATCATTAAAATTGAAGTCTTCATAATCATAATTTTAATTATTTCCTTGAATGGGTTCCTCACTTTGATAGATTATATTATCAATGCATTGTTGAGACATTGATATTTCATTATCAAATATTTTTTTTGAATTAGAGGAACTTGAGTTTGAGTCCATTTTTCTTCATCAATAAAAATAACATAATGTTCATTATAAAACATTAGTTGCAATCTTGAACAATCAATATTTGCTCCGATCTTTCTCTTTGCAACAAGAATAGATTTTGATCTGATTTTTGTAAAAATTTCTCTTACATGATATTTGAATATGATTTCTTTGTCTTCGGGACAGTAAATTTTTAAAGAGATATTTGAATTTGGCATTGGAAGATTACTTGACAAAGTACTCCAGATAGTAACAATTTGTTTGGCTGAAAAAAACTCTTAAGTAAGAAGAGTAACATTGAATTTGACTTCTTTGGCAATCCATTCAAGAAGAATGGTTGAGAATTCTATTTTGAGATTTTTGACTTCGAATTCAAAGAGATGGTTGATAACTCTTTTTAGAGAGCTATTAAAAAAGAGAAATATCTTTTTTTAGATCAATTTATATTGACAAAATAAATCCACATTCAATCATTTGACTTATTTCTTCATTAATGATATTAATAATTGAAATACCTTTGAGGGTAAAATGAAGATTATAATAACTTTCACAGGTTTCAAAACCATTGAAATAAAAGTTATCAAATATTCTGAAAATAATATTTTTGAATTTTTGATCACAAGTAGGGTCTTTATTAATAATATTTTGATAAATATCATCAGAAAGTTGTAAGACTTTCTTCATAAAATTTCTTCTATTCCTTTTTAATAGGAATATATGCTGAAAAGAAAATCCTTTTGAAGGATGTTGAAGAATAAGTCTTTCATCTTTCTGAGAGTTTTTCTAAAAGTTCTTGATTATTTTATTACAACAAAAATTCCAGTAGTAATTTTGAGACAGCTTATGATACCCTTATTATTTCTTTGATAATAAGTAGTAAAAATATCATCAAGATTATCTTTTTGAAATTCGAAAAGTCTTGTATGAGTTTTAAACTCATCGAATTTTGTTTTAGTTCCTAAATAGGAATCTGATTGAGAAAATTTACCTTTATTCAAAGAATTTGATTCTTTGCTTGAGAAAGGTCTATATCTTGAGAGAATTTTGTCTTCGAAGGATTTTAAAGAAGATCCTGAAACGATAAAAAATTTTGTATTCATCTTTCTTTCCCTAATATTGGATTCATGAAAATCAAAAATGTATGGAAGAGATGTCACATGTTTCTTACGATCCCAAAAAGCATTTGGAATAGTAGAACAAATCTCTTTTTCCATTTTTATTTTTTTTAAGATTTGAAATTTTTTCTTGAATTGAATTATTTTGTAATTATTCTTCAATTCTTTGAAATTTAATTTCTTCTTTGAGAAATCGAATATGATTTTTCTTAAAATTGATATTATTGACTATTTTTGAAATTGATGCTTCTTTTAAAGAATCAACATCTTTATAAGAAGAAGGATTTGTGATAAAAAAAAATCTTTATAATTAAACCTTTTAAAGTAGCTTGAAAAGGATAAATTTGATCATATACACACATTCTATAGCTCGTATTAAATAACATAAATTGGGTCAAGAAGAAATTATTTTGAACTAGTCATATCTGAGTTATTTTAATAGAAAGAAAAGTGTTATAAATCCTATATTAATAAAAAAAAAAGTTATATATATAATAGTAATAAAAATATTAATACTAATAAATGTAATATCACTTCAGGCATATTTTCTTGGAATTTGAAAACAGAAATCATTCATTAATTTATATAATAAAATTTTTTAATTAACATTTTTAATTCCCACGCTGAACCTTCCCCGTGATTGATTGGAATATTAATTCTCACACTTAACCGTCCATCATGACTAATTTGAAATAAAGAGTAAATTAATTAACCTGTTGACTTTTCAAACCTAACGTTGGACGTTTTGAATTGATAGTTAATTTGGCAAGCATACAAGTGACACAAAGTGGATATTATATATATATAATATGTGAAGTTTTTTCCTTTATATATGCAATTTCACACGTTAACACACACACACACACTTATAACAATCAGTATTATTTTATTTCATTAGCCACTTCAAAATTTCAGAAATTGGATTTTCATTCTCCTACAAACATTCTGTCAGGTTTTAATTATTGTCTCAAAGAATATTTTCAAAATTTTTGATATCAATTGAGGTAAGAATACACTGTACAAAGTGTTAAATTCTTATTTCTTGATATTTATATAAATTTTAGCATGAAAAATAGTATAAGGTCTTAGGGTCGATTTCTATGTTAAATCATATGGGATAGACTGTTAGGCCAAAAATGTAAATCCTACGGGATATAGGAATTCTTAAAAATTCCTTGAGTCATTGGATATCACGATCAATTTGCTCTAAATCTAATAAATGTGGGTATGTTATGTCATTTTATATTTATATCATGTTAATATAAATATGTACGTATTTTTACTGAGTATTTTCAAAATAGACACCATTACAATAACCTTTTAGATTAGAACGGGTCATGTAAACGTGTGAAAGATTGATTGAGTGATGCTTATGGAGTCGCCAAGTAAAAATTGTAGAAATGATTATTGCCAAATTTTATTTTAAGAACATCTTTATGTTTAATTATGTGCACTGTATTTTTTAGTTTTCTTTTGTTGTAATCGAGCTTTGGACATTCTACATTCAATTTGAATTTCTATTTAAAATTTGTCGTACTTCAATATGTTAATTTATATGAAAAATTTTATTTAAATTGTTAGATTATCTTTATCAATTTATTAATCAAATAAAAAAAAAGAGAAAATTTTGTTTAAATTAGATAGAGGAGATATTTGGTAACACTTCAAGTCTATGTATTTATAATTAAATAAAAGAGTAATCGACTTGGGGTGTTATAGGTATTGACCTTGTAGGACCCTTACCTAAAGGAAAAGGCAGCGACAGCTTTTCTATCATTGCTATTGACTATTTCACTAAGTGGGTGGAAGTAGAGCCACTGGCTAAAATAACCAAAGCAAACACTTCCAAATTCTTGTGGAAAAATATTATTTGTCGGTTTATCATTCCCCACTCAATCGTATTTGACAATGGGCAACAGTTTGATAACAAGAAAATCAGGGATTTATGTGAAGAACTTGGAATCGACTAACACTTCTCCACCCGCAACATCCCCAGGCCAATGGGTCGGTGGAAGCTGTCAACAAAACTATCAAATACACCCTCAAAAGGAAGTTTGATACCTCTAAAGGGGCATAGGTTGACGAGCTATCCCAAGTCTTATAGGCTATTCGAACTATTAGCAAAACTACAACAGGAGAAACTCCTTTATCTATGGCTTATGAAGTAGAGGATATGAGTCCGATAAAAGTAGGTATACCTTCTCCTCGTCGCTTACAGTTCAATGAAATATCCAACGATGAGTTGAGAAGATGGGAGCATGACTTCCTCAATGAAATGAGGAATGAATCCGAAATAAAATTGGCTATTTACCAATGAAAAATGACTCAATACTACAATTCTAAGGTCAAGAAGAAGTCACTTCGTATAAACGACCTTGTGCTGCAAAGGGTATTTATTTCCTCTTAAAAAATGAGTGGAGACTCTTAGCCCCAATTGGAAAGGTCCTTATCGTATTAAGAAGGAGCTTCAACCTAGAACTTAAAAGATCAAAATTTTGGATGGAAATGCATAACCTCATCCTTGGAATACAGCACACGTAAGGAGGTATTATCAACAGAGACGTATGTAAAAGCTATTAATCCATGTAAAGTTTGATAAATTCAATGAAAACAGCTTTGTTTAATTCTTCTTAAAGAAAAACACTTCCCATCTACAAAAGTCATGCGAGAAGCCTCTGCTAGGATGAACCATTCATCGTGCAAGGAAGAGTGGGCACTTCGATGAAGAGTTGGATCTCAAGGGGGACTGCTTTCCTATTCATTTAGGTGGATAAAACATGCATTTGATCGACAAAAGTCATGGGAGAAGCCTCTTCCTGAATGAACCATCCACCGGGCTGGGAAGCATGGGCACTTCGACAAAGAGTTGGATCCCAAAGGGCACCACCTCTCTATTCATCGAAGTAGATAGTACATGCCTCCTATTGATGAAGTCCTCTGCTCGGATGAACCATCCACCAGATCGAAAAGTATGGGCACTTCGACAAAGAGTTAGATCCTAAAGGAGACTACCTCCTTATTTACCGAAGTGGATAGCACATACCTCCCATTAACAAAAGTCCTCTGCCTAGATGAACCTTCCATAGGCCGAGAAGCGTGGGCACTTCGAAAAAGAGTTGGATCCGAAAGGGGACCACCTTCCTATTCACCAAAATAGATGATACATGCCTCTCACTGACAAAAGTTATGGGGGAAGCCTCTGTATGAATGAACCCATCCAATCCTGTGCTGAGGAACAATAAAGTCAAGAAATACGCAAATTCGTAACACTTGTATAAACTTTGATTAAAGGAAATATTAATAAAGGTTAAAGTACGTGGGAAGCAGTAACACATTGAAAGATAATGGTATAAATGAAATCCAGTAAAGTAACACAAATGTAAGGGAAAAAATTCCATTCATTAAAAATTCATAATTACAAAGAGGCAAAAGCCATTTACATCGAAAATACAAAAATAAAAAGCTAAAAAGCTAAGTAGGTGGAGAAGGGGGAGGAGCACCAATGGAGAGAATGATGGCACTGGGGCCAACTACTTCTGAAGTTGCATTATTCCTGCCAGCCTCATCATCTTCAAGTTTTAATACTTTGCTACCATCCGCTAGAGTCCGAAGCTCTCATTCTTCCAAGAATTCCAACCTCAACTTAGAAGTGTTGAAAGTTGAGTGCAACTCAATCCATTCCACCACCTAAATATAAACAAAGCTCCTTCAGTATCTGGCAAAGCTGTGATACTCCTCGATTAAGTGAAAAGTGGCTATACACTGCTTTTGAGCATCATTGCCAACAGATTGGGCTTTCCCCTAACATATTACACCTCTTCAGTGAGGCCAGTAACTATAAAGTTAAGTTCCCCCACTTGCTATTTCAAAGCAGCATTTTCCTTATTTGACATCTCCAAGGCCTCAACAACTATTTTCTGATGTGCATCAGAAGTTTCCACTGGCTTAATTAGAGAAGCTACTTCACTCTGAGACAAATGGACTTGTTTTTTAAATTCTCAATCTTTGCTAAGGTAGAAGCGAGTTTCAGGGACTCTTCAGCTTGCTGCTTTTTAGCCGCATCGGCATTTGCCTTAGCTTTCTTGGCCGCTTCCTCAACCTGAGAGGTCTTATTAAGAAATTCTTTATTTTTCTTCTGAAGGTTTTTAAAGAAGACTTCAGCCTCTATAGAGATTTCAAATGCCCTCCATGTTTGGCTCACCATTGGGGTAAACATATTTGTCGAATCACTGGATTCCACAAATGTCTTCCACCTATCAGTCCAGTATTTATGAAATGTGGTAGAGGCCTTTTGGACTTTTGAATGTAGCATGGATAATATCTCTGGAGCCAGTTCATTGCTCTACTTGGACAATGAGAACTTGGTTAGGGAAGGGCCAACAGTAGTTATCTTGGATGGAATTTTGGCTGCCTCCAACTCGTGTCATAATCTAGATAATCCTCCCTTATGGGTAGGACACTTTGACCTATCCTAATGGCATAGACAAGGTCGACGATGTTGGTTATGGTTACCTCCATCTTTGAAGCTACTACTTTAATATCAGTCTCTCCAACAAAAGATGAAGAGGTCATGAAAATTCAATATAAAAGAAAGATAATACTTGTTGGCGGATACTTACAAAATCGAAATACAAAGCGTAAGTCGTCGGAGTTCTTAAAAGTCGCTAAAATGTTCAACGGATGGAGTAAATCATCGAGAGTTTTTGGGAGTTTGATTTCATTTTTTTGGCAAAGTAAAGAATGATTTTCCCCAAAATCGTAGCTTTTTATAGGCGAGGGTCATCAACCTCAACCATTGGATTTGGATCCAAACCATCCAACCATTCATTTAAGATTCCATCTAAGCCATCAACAACGTCTACCATTTCATATTTCATGGTTCAGACCAAAGCATATGACTCGCGCGCATACGCGTCTGCATCCCAAAGACTCACATGCAACATTCATCATTACTCATTAAATGCGACGATAGTTGCATTTATGGAAAGTTGAACCCTCTAGTTGTCTTTTCTTGAAAATGCACAAGACAACAAATCATTTAGGCAGAATAATTGTGGGTGCTTTTTTTATCATCATTTAAAAAAAAAAAAATGCATACGACTTCAAGAGTAAACACATTATAGACTTAGCAAATCACAGAAGCACTCCACTTCAAATCCAACATTGATAGCTTTGGCTAATGGACTCCGCTGCTTCAAAAAATCCCTTCAACATGAACAGCTTCAGCCAAAAAACCCTCAACTGTTCATCGACAGTTTCATCTTCTCCAAAGTAGATAGCTTCGACCAAAAGGACCTCAGCTGCTCTTAGAAAAGTTAACAATTTCAAGGTATACGACCTCAGCAAAAATAATTTTAAATAATTTCAAGTATTATATAAAATATTTAATATTTCAACTTGAGAAATGATCGTGTTAGGCAAGCGAAACCCAACAGGAGAAATTAACCATTGTGAGAAAAAAAAAATGAAGAAAAGTGATCACGCAAATCGAATTATATTTTCAAACAAAGTTCACGCATTATATAAATAATCATACTTGGACATAGGGGATTATTGTTACGCCTCGCCACAGTGGCTTTAGTCCAAGCATAAGCGACAACCACATGGAGACACGAGTCAAAAGGAAAAGTCAAATGTTGACCAGAGTCAATAGAGCGAAGCTCAGTCAATAGCCGAAGTCCATCATAGCCAAAGCCCTTTATCCCCAAGTCCCTCCCTCATAAGGGCTTTGGGCTAAAAGCAGTTCTCAAAGAGATCCTAGTATTTGGCAAATGATTGATGTGATAACCTGCAGTCCAACTAAGTCAAATCTTGTCAGTCTAATTAATTATGTACACTGACATGATCCAAATGACGGCTCCTCTTCTCTACACACTCAAGTGCAACCTATGGCAAATGGATGATTAGATTGCTACGATAGGACGTCCCAATGGGTCAAATAAAGCCACGTGAATCAAAACTACTATTTTAACACCATAAATACCAACCATTGTAACACTTTGAGTTGGAGGTCAAACTGATTTGTATATTTTGTTGTTTTCCACGCAGCTAGATAGCGATTAGCGGAAATGGATAATGACATACATGACAAATAGCATGTTTTCTACAATAACTTCAAATATAGTATGATCAATTGACTCCTCAACAAAAGCAACAAATGATTGTCCTATAGAATCTTTATAGGAATAATTAAGATACTTGTTGTGAGAATGATTTGTGAAAAATTCAAACAATGCACGGACAAACTTTACAAAACTTGCAAATAGTAAAGAAAAAATATTGAGGGAGAAATCCTTGGAGCCGAATAAAAAGGTGGGAAACTATATATAAATTACATAGACTAAATTTCATTCATTTGGTATTGAGTTTATTATAATGATTAATTATTTCTTCATTTTTTTTATGTGACATAATATGTGATTCAAGGTTTGTAATTTTAGGCTTATTGTTGAAGAAATCTTGGAAAAATCTTTAATTTCGGGCTAAGAAATCAAACAAGCGAATACCACAAGATCCAAGGCTCGACCCACAACTCTAACCACCTAGGTTGCCACTATGGTGTCCACTCAAGTATGGAAATGAAGATGGTGATTATGCAGCCGATGGAAGAAAAAGTAGAAGAAAACAATGGCAGAATTTCTCAAAGAAACCCCCAAGCTGGCTGCCTCCTCTTTCTCATTTTCTTTCCACTTGCATACACCCAAATTCAAACTCAATGGGAAAACAGCTAAGGCCAGTGTAAATAACCCCCAAATTAGGTCACTCCAATTATGTGACAAGTTACTCTCTAAATGCGTCAAGTTTTAATGGGCCAATAATAATTCAAAGCCACCTATCAATTACCCAACTCAATAACCACTACTTGAGCTAAACTCATGGGCATTCTAAAGTGTTCAAAGTTGTTTCCGGATCGAGCCATCACCTTGGTGTCGATAAAATTTCCGACATCAATTTTTCATTATCGTTCCGATTTATTGGGTATTAAAACCCAACAATTATAACATGTTATGGTTTTAGGCTTAAATATAAATTATTTTCAATACATTAACAAGTCACGTATTGCTTCACTTGTATTTTAATTTTAAAATGCTTATAAGAATAATGCTTTTCTACTATTAACAAGTCACATGTTTCTCTGCGTCTCAGACAAGCTTATAAGAACCATTTAACCTGAAAATTGGATAGTATTCTTCTTTTACATGTTTCTTTTGCATTAGAAGTAACATAAAAAGTCACAATATTTATTATAGTGTATTTCATTGTATTATTAGAACTTACGTTGGCTTCATTTCTGTATTATACATAGTTAATTATGGGAATGCCTCATTTTTGGTAAAAATCGAAGACAAGACTTGCCAGTGCTACCAAATCCAAATGGACACAATATCTCATGTGCAAACTTACTAGTAGTGGTGGCATCGGCTCAGTCCTTAACCTCACGAGCTCGGCTCGTGCTCGTGGCCCACGAGCTCGTGGGCTCGTCCTTTTTTTATTTATTTAAAAGAAAAACACAAATAAATGAAATAATGTAATGAAAACACTTTTTAAAAAAAAAATAAAAAGTGTTAAAAAATATAAATAATTTAATGAAGACACTTTTTTATTTTTTTATTTATATCATATTATAATATTTTTTATAAAGTATAAAATATTTATATAATGAAAACGAATTGTTTTTGAAATAGATTTACAAAAGATATATTTTTTTTAATTTCTTTTTAAAGTAGATAAAATGTAAACCCTCCTCTTTTATCCAGACTTGGGACCGGCTACATCAATTTTAAGTAGACGAAATTAAAAATTGTATACGAACAACTTGCTGTAATGTGTACAATTTTTTAAAAAAAATTAAATTTAACGATTAAAAAATAAAGAAATTTTGATTAATATAACTAAATTAAATATCACTTACCTGACAATATGCAATTTCAGCGTATTTATCTTATAGTCGAAAATGAGCGTCATGTCAATCCTTCACGCACATTAACGCTTCCAAAACATCCTTTTTCAATCGGCTCCTGATATCAGTTAAAACCCTTTTACCTGCACTAAAAGCAGACTCCGAAGCAACAATGCTAATCGGAGGTATCAGCAGATCTTTCGCAATTGCAAAAACAATTGGACAATGTCTTCATACTTTCACCAAAATTTAATTACTTCTTCTGAACTTTTTTAATTGTTCTGTCTGTTGGTATATTATGATTGAAGTAATCAATTAATTCAGCAGCCATCGCATTTTGAGTTTCAACCGATGTTTGACGAGATGCAAATGTAGACGATATGGCACTAGATGAACACATTGCAGTTGCATCATATCTAAATGTATTAATGAATTGAAATAAATTTATTATTTCGACATCATCTTCGTCAATTTCAGTAGAAGGAGTAGGTGCAGAGAGTACCCGACTAACATTCGCACTTATTCTTTCCGCATATAAATCATACATTCCACATAATATTTGCTCTAAATTCTTATAAGTGATAGGTGTTTCAAGTATTAAAACTTTATTGATTTGATCAACTACGTATTTAGTTCCCAAAATATTATATTGGGGGTCCATTACGCATGTTAAAGGAAATAACATATGCAGCTCTTTCCAATATTTTCTAAACTTTAATTCCATAGAAATTATAATTTCACTAAAAGCAGAATCATTTTTATATTTATGGAATATTCTTGCAATTATATAAAGACGTTCAAGCACTATACAACTTGTGGGATAATAAACACCAGATAAAATCTTTGTAGTCTCATAAAAATATGTCAAAAATCGTTTAACTTTCAAAACTAAAATCCAATCGGATTCATTTAATATATCATCATCATCACTTCTAACATGTCTATTGTTATAAAAGTCAGTTATTAAATTTTCGAAAATTCACATGACTTTAATAACAAGTAAGTAGAGTTCCATCTATGGCCTACGACGCTAACAAATGTTTTAACAGTCGTCACCCCTAGTTCGACACAAAAATCTTCAAATGCTTGTTTTCTACTCTGAGAGATCGTAATATATACTAATGCATTCCTAATTTTTTGAAGTTCATCATTTACATGTTTTAAGTCATCTTGCACAATTTAATTCAAGATATGACACACACAACGAATATGAAACAAATACCCACCAAAATCAAGTTGAAGTATCCTGCACATTTTATTGACGACTACCTTATTAACACTAACATTATCAAAAGTAAAAGACCGAATTTTAGTCTCGTAATTATATTCTCTGATAATAACATTATATAAATTATTAGCATTATGAAGAAACTCAATAATTCTAAAAGCAATAATTTTTTTATACATGCACCAAAATAGGTCTATATAGTATTCGGTTGCAGCTATATATGCTCTTTTATTAACCATTTCCCATATATCAGAAGTTAAAGATATAACACTCTCATATTGTTACAAATTCATAATTAATTGTTGTTTTGAATTATTGAAATATTGTATTGTATCGGCACGAAGAGTGTTTCGACTTACCCCAACGTACCTCGATTGCAGATATTCTTTTACGAACAAGATGAAGTGTTGATTGTCTACAATAGCCAGAGGCAACTTAGTGGCGGCAACAAATTTCATCACATCATTCCGGTTCGAGTATTGTCCCCCCGAATACACCCACGTGAATAGGGGTGAAGTTGTAGAACCGGCACCTGGACTGCCAAATTACAATTGTGTTTGACCAGTTGGAAGAAGTCCATGTCTTATCGCATATATTTTGTAGTGGCGGTTGAGATGGGTGGTACCAATTCCGTTTTGCCTGTCAATCTTTGTTGGCAGTATTTACATACTGCTTTAAATTCTGCAAGGTTATCGACGACTTTTCCCGTTGAAATCAACTTAAAGTGAACATTTTGCTTATTTTATGCCCTTTCGCTTTTCCCTCGCATCTGGGATGTTTAATTCGACATCTTCGTCCTCATGTTCCACTTCGGGAACGTTAATATCATCCAGATCAATTGGATTGTGGCTTCCCTGATCGTGAATGTAAACATCTTCACGTATGGGTATGTCATTTAGACCGACAAATTTATTTGAAAATTGACTTTGCGGCGTCCTAGGCGATTCGTCATGATGTGGCACACATCCAGTATCAAATAAGTTCTCAACAAATGAGCGTTGGTCCATTTGTTTAATTGTTTATGATGAAATCCAAATATAATAACTAGAAAAATATAAATGTAGTGAGATTGTGAGAATTGAGAATTGGATGAATTGAAATTGTAACTAATAAACTGTAAAAATTAAATTGATATTGTATATTATGCAACACAAAAGAGTAAAAACTCGATAATTGATATAATAAAAGAGAGTTGAAGTAGTGATTGAGTAATTGATATGAAAAAAAATGTGGATTAAGGGATATTTATAGTAGAAGGGGAAAAAATAAAAAATAAAAAATTTCAGTGACCGTTTGGTCACTGAATTGGATATTTATAGTAGAAGGGGAAAAAATAAAAAATAAAAAATTTCAGTGACCGTTTGGTCACTGAAAAAATTCAGTGACCAAAACGGTCACTTTTTTTAAAAAGTGACCGTTTTGGTCACTTTCTTTCGCTCGTCGTTTGAACGAGCCTCAAGCCTCGTTTTGGTCACTTTCTTTGCCGCGTCCTTTGAATGAGGCTCGTGGCTTGTTAAAAATTCGTGGCTCGTTCAAACAAGCCGCTCGCCTCCCGGCGAGGTCTGCTCGTGCTCGTAAGCCGCCCACGAGCCCTATTTTGACAAGTCAAGCCGACGAGCAGCTCGGTCCTTTTGACATCCCTACTTACTAGCGGTTATTGCAAAGAGAAAGAACAACTCATGTTATTATTGCTTATAGTATTACAAGATATAGATGTAAAAGAAAGTATAGTCTTGGCTCATGATCCAAAAATAAAAGTTGGGTGACATAAACAAAAAAGAATACTATCAAAGGGAGAAACCCAAAGCACAAAGCACAAAATATGGGGAAGATCATTCCGAACTTCAGTAAATTTTAATAATAAGCCATTCAAAAAAAAAAAAAAAAGGACAGTTGGACGTTTTGTGAATTTTGAGTATTCGAGCTTTTAATTTTTGGGTTTTTGTTTTTATTTTTATTTTTGAAATAAAAAAAAAAGGACAGTTGGACGTTTTGTGAATTTTGAGTATTCGAGCTTTTAATTTTTGGGTTTTTGTTTTTATTTTTATTTTTGAAATACACAGTTGAATAAAAATACAATCTTCAGACTTCCGTACATTATTATTACTTTTGAAAATAAAAATGTCACTTGTCAAACAAAAAATGACACACCATATCACTTCTCTCCGGGTTTTGACACATTCTTACCTCTATCTGTAGGGTAGATTAACGTCACACATGGAGCTCCATGAGCTCAGTGTCACCCCAAAAAAAAAAAAAAAAAGAAAAAGAAAAAAATAATCTTGAAATTCTCTTATCAAGACAACTTGTTTCAGAGTCTGAATAGAAATGGTTGTCTTTCTCGATTTATCACTCTGTTTCACCCTTTTTTATTAGGTATATGCATGAGATGATGTACATGCTTGATTCGGTTATAAAATTCCAAAAAATAGTGAAATATTTCACTTTTGAGCAAAAAAAATATTGCTTTCATTCATGGAAGTAATTACAATATATTACTTTTGAAATAAAAAGTGACCCTTACTCCATTCCTGCCTTCGTTAGGAATGCGGGCTGAGAAGACTCATTCTAACACTCTAACTCAAGACAGCTCAGGCATAGCTCAATCTCAATCCACTAAACAAGCTCTACTCTTTCGTTCTTGCATCATAAAATAAAAAAAAAAAGACCACCCAGTGAAAAGAGCGGCTCTCCAACAAAAGTACAACTACTATAAGCTCCCCTTTTCCTTGCTAATCTGGCTCTTATCCTTACATAGAACTAAGGCGGTAAGGGTCCCTTTCTTCCACTCCTGCGGCATGAACACGTCATATTCGTAATAACTTATCAAATTACAACGTATTAACCGTTAATGCACCTTTCTTTGATAATATCTCAGGGGCATGGTCTCGTTTTAAGCTAAGTTTAATCTTATGTAACAGGGAAAAATTATTTTAAAAACTCTTAACATAACATTGTAAGCATAAATATGAATTAAACTTAGCTTAAATAAGTTCAATTCTTAACTACAAAACATGAACGATAGTGCGTGGCATTATAATTAGAAAGTGACTCTGCGTGTCATTTTTCAACAAGATTTTAATAAAGTGCTTGGCGAACTGTTTGGTAAAACCAACAAATTTTGAAAGAAAAAACATTTATCTCAAGGCCACATACATAACAACGTATATACCTTGAAAACATAACTATAAACTAAAACCAGTGCAATGGTATTCCAAAAAAACTTAAAAAATCATCTCCTTCACCATCTAGATCAGTTGACCAAATACACTACAATGATAAATCAATGTTAATAAAAAAATTTGACGTATTCTGGACATCAAAAGTATCATGAAAAAAATCCTCAATCTTCATGTCACTTCTATAATCATAACTCGTGCCATCCTCTAGTTGACACTAAGCATTAACAATGGCATAATTTTCATCTATAGGGATCCATTCATCATTTCTTTGATGAAATACTCGACATACTTAAAAACATAGTGGCAAAATCACCACCGTAACGAAACAAAAATAGAAAAGAATAACACAAAACACTGTAAAATATTTAGTAGTATAAATTAAAAGCGAATCTAAATAAAATATCATTAGAAAGAAAACTACGTGTTCTTTTGTTGTAATAGTTTGACAAAATGTTTACAGACAATGGTTTAAAAGTACCATTTTCTTTAATGTTTTGCCCTTAAAGAAATTGATATGAATAAAAAGAGACGAGGAATAGTTCCTGAAGAGAGTTTAATGGCTTCAACTACTACGTGCTTCCTTATAACCTTTGTGCGAGAGATATATATATATTGAGATAGATTTTTTATATATCGAAATGACAAAGAATCAAGCAAACAGAGTGCAGCATACTCAAGTCATAAGAATGTTGGGAATCTACTTAACATACATAGCGGAAAATTAAAACATATTTTGATTCCCGTCAGGATTCATCTTTGTGTTTAGATAGAAATCATGATAAAAGTGATACATTTTCACGATTTGCAAACTCCTTTGCCTTATCTTTGTTTCAGTAACTTGGATCTGTTTCTCACAGCTGTCCAATTGTCCAGCCTCCAACGGTGATACACACAGAGAACAAGATTGTAGTATTAGGATTTTTCTTGTACTAGCAAGAATAATGAAAAATCACAACAATTTTGAAAATCCTAATCATATTTATATAAGCCCAAATGGACTTAACCTGACCCGGTCCAACATTTAATTAACTCATTTAATTAAGTGGTAATTACATAAAACCATAGAGTTAAAAACTAGGGTTCAAAAATCATATGAGTAGTTTAATAGTTCAAAAATCAGACTTTCATCTTTAAATTAAATACCAATTACACCCGAATTTCATTCTAGTCCGTCTTCTCTCTCTATCAATTATAATCAATTTTCTCTTTCTCCATCTCCTTCTCTCTCTCTATCAATTATAATCAATTTATTCTCTCTCCATCTCCTTCTCTCTCCTCACACTTTCCCCACCTCTCTCTCTCTCTCTCTCTCTCTCTCTCTCTCTCTCTCTCTCTGTGGCAGCTCAGGAGATACTTGACTCAATCGAGTTTTCTCATTTTCATCAACAGCGTGATGAATCTATAACACATATCGATCTGTAAATTATGGAAGAGCAAGCATATATTGGCACTGAACCATTAGCCTAAATATTTATATCGCCACCCACCCCTTTTGTAGCATTCCTTCAAAAATTATATTTATATCGCCACTCATTCACCATTTCATATCTATCTAATCAACGATCTTATTATGCAGTATGTTGAGACTTAGTCAAGTCCCCAATATTCTCCAAACATTTTATTATGAAATAAGAACATAACTAAATTTTATGATTTTGCTAATTTTCTTCTAGAAAACCCCCATAAAGGCAGACAGCTCTCGAGTCAATTTATCAAAGTATTTTGCACTTCAAATGCCATGAAAGAAAGCCAAGCTTTTAGATTCACCTCAAAACCAGTCCAAACAAGAACATTAATCCAAACTCATCTTTATAGCTAAGTTTTATGATTAAATTAAACTTGTGCAGTGCGATATCAACTCGCCCCCCAAAGGACAATGGTGGTTGAGGATGGTGGTTTGTGTGTCAGATGGCATGGGTGACCTGATTTGGTGGTTTGCTTTTTTATTGTTTTGGTGATTGGTTCCTGTTAATGTGATGGTGGGTGCAATAGTGAGGGATGGTCGGTGGTGTTGTAGTGGTTTTGCCCGTTGCTGTCGGGTGGCGACGATGGTTCTGGCAACGATACTGTTGGAGACAGAGGTTGTCACAAGTGTTGGTGGTGGTCACATATTATTTGGTTGATTGTGATCATTAAATTGATTAATCTATGACTAATTGAGATCGATGAAAAAGATAAATTGTGACCAATGTGACCAAAAAAAATATTAATTTGTGACCGTCTAATGACTGTGACCAATGCATAAATTATGACGTATTAATTTTCGATCTGTGACCAATGAACATATTGTGACCTATAAATTTTTTAAATTGTGACCGCAGAATAATTTGTAATATTTAAAAATGTGATTTCTAATCGAAAAAGAATATATGACTAATTAAATTATGAATCTGTGACCAAATGTATAGATATGTGACCTTAATGTATGACAAAATCGAATAAATAAGATACTAATTCAATCATTAAATCTGCAATTTTTCCCTCAACCGTGAATAATTGTCTTTTGTTGTGTGAATAATTGTGTGGGTTTGGGATGTAAATATGTATTTTAAGGAGTTTGTTCAAGTATGGAATCTGGATGCTTAATTTTAAGGATTTAATTGCAACAAAATCCTTTCTCTCTATCTTTGTCTCTCTCTTAGTTTTGAAATTAAAAACTTGTCATCTTAAAACTGAAATATAGCATAGTTAATGTAGGAATTATGAAATTTTCCCTTTAATTAAATCTGATCTGTGAATTAATTAATTCAATTAATCAATTCAGACCTATAAATAAGCAACCCAATTAATTAATTTATCCAACACTTATTAAATTAATTGATTGACAAATCATAATCTTCCAGTTCTCCTTTTTGTGTACGACCCATCAGGTTCCCGATCACGATACCTAACGACGTGAAATATTATTTTTATCTAATCAAAATTAATAAATTAAAATACCCTTCTAATTTATCACCAATCACACTCGCCATCCCAGATTGATATCTAGCAATGTGTCAGGGCAATACATGTGACGAAAAATGTCACATGGTATGACAAAACCAAACTCGTTCGTTTACCGTGAAACTATAATCTCTTCGTCAATATGATCCGATCAATTACGAGATATGGAAGTGTGTCAATCTCGACTGTCAATCATATCTTTCACTACACTATTAAGTCAATATAAATCGAAAACTCTTTTTCGACTTATGAGTACACCTTGACCAATGATTTCGTTATCGACCTAATTGAATGAAACGCAGATCATAATATCTTACTATCTAAGAGTGACGGATCATCTATTAGTCATTCACAAGTTTCATATGATTTTTGACATACCCGAACGATGCCGTATTAGCGGCCCTTGGCAGAGCAACATTAAACACCGTCTAAGTATGACCGTCCTCATATAAGGTACTATGACGACCTCAAGTCAAAAGGACCAATCCCACTACCGAACGTTAGAGATTAACCACTGACACTCAAATAGTTATCCATGTGGAATCTCTCGACGGGTCTCCAATGTTTTGTTCTATATTAAAACATCTACGTGTTTATTTAAGTGTCACCACACTTTAATTTGTGATATCAGCTACTTACTTCACAGGTAAGAGATGACACACGTGATGGTCTATCCGTAATAACGATATTTGTATCTCGTTATTACTTACGATCACGAACAATTTAAGATTCAATCATATGTAATTTGTATCTCACAATCACAACTCCTTGTGATTAACAAATTACGAAAATTTGAATCTACAGACTCTATTATTTAATTTAATTGTCTATTAATTAAATAATAGATCTGCCGTTAAATTGCATTAATTATATATCAAAATTATTTATATCCAAAGTTGATTGGACCTAGAACATAACACTTACAAAGAACATGGTCAAAATCACGCCAACTTGTGTTGCATATTATACACAATCTAGCTGGATATGAAACGAGACTAGACAAAGTCTATAGTGTTAGCCTTTATGTTTATGTTTATGTCATTGTAATACCTGGGAAATAATAAAACCAAACATCCATGTCTTAAAATAAAAAATGAAAAAAATAAATAAGATAAGAGGGTTAAATAAATCAAATTTACAATAAACGACCCAGAGACATATTAAAAAATAGCTAAAAAATTCTTACCATGTCATTCAGAAACTCCTTAGGTGTATACAACTCGTACCATCACAATTTAGAATAAATTATAATATCACTAAAGTAGAGACAAGTTCAATAACAATGTTATCATCATCAAAATGTTTACCCATGCGTCATAAAGAGAAAATTCGTATACAATGAAACTTACAAAAGAAAAGTCACATAAAAATCATACTACTTACGTATTACTTTTCACAATTCCATTCTCGAACGAACTCAAATGCATCAACATCAGGTTCGTAAGGACACAAATCAAGTCACGAAAGCTAATGTACCTTTCCCAACACGTTTTGAATTACCGACACTAGAATCATATTCATTAACCTAAAGAGATTGAACAATTACAGTAGGTTTTTTTATCCTCTTAATTGAAAGGCACATCATAAGTCATCATCAATAAGTACAGAAGCCTCACATGCAGGCTGCATATTACAAAAGAACAAAAAAAATGTAGAATTAAAGTGTACAAAAATATAAACAATTTCAGATGTTAAAAAAGAAGACCTCTTGAACTTTATGTTCAGCTAAAATAGATGCTGCAATTTCATTAACTTTTTGATAATCTTCATTAACGCTTCAAAATATATACATTGAATTGAACTTGGAATTCAAACTTATACAGTTAGTTTAAAATGAGAACATATGACTGGACTTTGAGCTCAAGCTCTGCCACACGTTCCAAAATGTTTCTGGTCGTGGCCGCACGTGCTGGATCCAACGAGAAAGAAGGTTAATGGATTTTTTTTGTTCAAATTATATATAGGTTATTGTTAAATGTTCAATGAAGGGCAGTGCGGAGCAGGTGGACAGGAGCCTCTTTTCCAAGCAATGAAATACAGGTTCAATTCTTTTTAATAGCACTCCTCCTTTTAATTTATAAACACCGTAAATAATAACTAAATATTAATTTATAATTGTACCAAGCTTCAAAACTATGGCATGAAGCTCATATAAGAAGGGTCACTTTTTATGTGAGAGGGGATCAATTCCATGTACTCTCACTTTATTGTTTAATTTTTTAATACAATAAATAATCAAACAATTATATATTATTAATTTTCATTTTCGATATAATTTCTTTAAAAATTTATTCACTCAAATTATTATTTCATAATTTATATAC
Source organism: Olea europaea var. sylvestris (assembly GCF_002742605.1). Classification (NCBI taxonomy): domain Eukaryota; kingdom Viridiplantae; phylum Streptophyta; class Magnoliopsida; order Lamiales; family Oleaceae; genus Olea; species Olea europaea. Next base: position 3,310,743 of record NC_036256.1, on the reverse strand, counting down.
TTTTTTGTTTAATTTTTTAATACAATAAATAATGATTAAACAATTATATATTATTAATTTTCATTTTCGAAATAATTTCTTTAAAAATTTATTGACTCAAATTATTACTTCATAATTTATATACTTTTATTGTTAGGTTTTCTCAATTTATTTTATAAAATTTAAATTTGGATAATCTAAGTATTGCTTTTTATTCTTTTAAGAGTTAAAAAAAAAATCTTTTGAGATTAAAAATTATTCTAATTCTAAAAATTATTATTTTTCAAAATTTTGCATAACCTCCGCCTAAGCCTGGAGTTTATCTTTACCATTTAATCATACTTTATGTATAAATTTTACCTTATTTCGCTTAAGTTCGTAAAAAAATTAAAACTTGATTATGCATTTATGATTGCAAAATGTATTTTTTTTCCCTCATTGTTTTGAGTTGTATTGGATTATATTTTTAAATGTCTATGACTTTTATATTTTAGTGGATTTATACATTGATTGAATTTGTTAATATTATTTTAAATATTAATAACAATTTTACTATTGCAGCCGTCAACGGTCAGTGGCCGCCCTAACTGATTTAATATACTGGATCCGCCATTGGGTTTGGTTGCAAGTTTCACTAAAATACAAAATTATGAGAAACACAGTGAAATAAAAATAATATAAATAACATAAATGATAAATAATTGTTTCACAAACCTCTTTTTTTTCCTTTCTTAACCTTCGAAGAGCTTCTACATCCAAAAGATTTTGCCTTGGGTACTCCACTACCTTCAATTGACGAATATGTGGATGCTAAAAATTGTCACCATCATCATCAATCTTGTAAAACGTAATAACATGCTTTATATCGGGTTTGGAGTAGTAGAACTTACTTGAAATCCCAAGAATGATGTTGAATCACTTTCGATTTGATTGCTTGCTTTCTACACTGCTTTGTATTCACTCCTTGGTCAGAAACTTGATCACAAATGAAAAAGTTAGATGTTCATAACTCACAACCCAAATACCACTTTTGGAGATATAGAACTTCCAAATCAAGTCACCACCCTCATATGTTTTTCTCTGTATATTGCCATACGAGTTTTTCATGTATGTTATGTGTTTTTTGGTGGAGTGGGTGCATGTGGAAGTTAATGATTGAGGGAGGTTAAGTTTCAAATTTAATTTTCAACTCCTCCCTTCAAAATTCATTTTCATGCAAATCGAGTCAAGTCAACCCACATGGACGACCCGTTTAATTTCTTCCAACAAAGCCAAACTTGAGGCTTAGAATTAATAAACAATTCAACAATATATGCCTCTTTCTTCTCTTCACCAGTCGGTAGAACATCATTAACATCCAACAAAAAGAATAAATAGCAAAGATATTTCTGTAACAACAAAAAACAATAAGGAAGAAATAATAATAAGAAATAAAATATACATACATAAATAAGTAATAATAAAAAACAGAACTTCTTTTTACTTATCTTTAGAAAGTAATAATATGATTGTCCAATTTACTTGACGTGACATGCACATTATAAGTCCAGCAAAATATCCATGGGTGCAGTGCTATACTTCACCAAAGTTTTTTGAGCTTTTGCCGGTATGTATAGTCTCATATATCCATATTTTAAAGGAAAGAAAATACAAAAATTTCTTCCAAGGATCTGTCTTCACATTCCTTTACGTGAACACATCCTTAAGGGGCATCATAATTATACTGTAGAGCTCCTTGTTCATGGAAAAGATTCTGTATGATCACTTTCAACAAGACAAAGTATGAATCATCTACACATTTATGGTATGGGGTAGCAAATCGCAATGACGAAATATGGTAAATGACATCAATATTTACAACTTCATTATAATGTGGTGCATCACGCTGGCAATTGCCGGAAAAAATTCCAACATACTTTGTAAAAATGGTATGATACTGACAGATAATTGTCCTCAACAATTTTATTCTTCAATCAGTACTTGGTAAATTCACAATAACCCACACAACGAGGTCTAGACATTTAAAAAATTCTTCAGTAGAAAATCTAACAAACTTGTCAAAGATATTAAACCCCCGTTATTATTTAAAATTTTAATGGTCGGAATAGTGTTTTTCTAAGAATGTGTGATTAAAAAGAAGAAAAAGTTTTAGAATTACGTGTACTATTATTTTATTGAAAAATAAGTGATTGATAAGAAGAAGGGAAAAATAAATTATAATTTTAATGGGGACCAAACAACGGATAAACCACATCTCATTAAGATTTGATTGCTTAAACTGCCTTCAAATCAATATAGCGACCAAAGTATGTCTCACTAAACAATTTCCGATTTTCAAAAATCTTATCATCCAAATGTTAATAACCCTGTATGGCGAGTACAAGTTAACTTTCTCCTGTAACCTATACTCTTGATATATCAAATGGTCCCAATTCTACAAAATTAGAGTAAAAGAAATGATAAGTAAAAATACAAAAAAAGAAAAAGAAAAAATTGAAAAAAAAATGCTTTATCTACATGTAGTAATGTTATTTTCACTACTATATAAAAAAAAAGGAATGAGAAGGTACTGTAGTTAGGAACAGTGAATTCTTCCATTTTATCACACTGTAGCAAATTCTTTTTCTTTTTTTTTCCATTTCCATCGTGGGAGGAAAAACGACGTCGTGTTGTCTTTAATTATTTTTGTGATTGATACAGTAACATTTCACTTCACTACAGTATAAAAGAGGCAATGAGGAGTCCGTGCTGTATATATATTTTTTCCTTTTGTCATGTCCCTATTAATTTTCATTTCCTTTTTTTTTTTATCCCTTTTTACTCTGCATTTATAATACATCCTTACTATTCATATATGAAGTGTTTAGTTGCATTTTATTTCACTATATATATTGCCTTTTTATGTCCCTATTAATTTCCATTTTCTTTTTTTATCCCTTTTTATTCTGCATTTACAGTACAAAACGATATCGTTTCCCTACATTGAATGGCAAAATGAAGTCATTTTATTCCATTATTATGATAAAGAATTGAATATATATTATATATAATTATAGAAAAATATTAATTATTTAATTAATAATAATTAAATCTTGATTAATGTATGTTATTTTCATTCATAACCTTAATATTTGAGATGAAATTTTCTTTTCCAAAATAAAAAAAAAATCGAGATAATGACTAAAATCGAGAGTTCTAATCTTAAGGATTATTCTCTAATAAACGGAATTCAAATCAGATTTAAATTCATCGAGATATAACTAAAACAAAACTTAGTAAAAAATGAAACAACACATAAACGAAAACCTAAATGAAGGAATTTGCCCAAAATTGGCCCCACAGCTGCTGATTTTTGTTCATTGGCACATTTCCAATCAAATTTGACTAAAATTTCATAAAAAATGAACAACCTCAAAATTTATCTAAAAATAGGGAAATTGGAGTTCTTAGCTTCAAGAAATGAGAAAAAAATTCGAGCAGCACTGTTCTCCGCGCAACACTTAAAGATGTAGTGCCTCTCCATCCAAAGTGTGCACTCTCCGTGCGACATGGTCCACAATCCCCTATCAATTTTTTTTTTTGGTCATTCATTACGTGAAGAAAATGATGTCATCTCATTCATTTACTATACATTTCCCAAATCCTTCATGTCTCTGTCGATGTTCCTTTTCTCCATTTCTTCACGCCATCACCAATACCTCTACTCCATTCCCCACGCAACCAGGTTTGAGAGAGATTGTGGTCTCCATTATCATGTCCTATCCTCTAAGTATATTTAAGTGATTTCACCCCTGCCACTGCCGTACGAAGTCAGTTGTATCCCATTTTAAACCTTCATATCTCCATTCTTATCTTACTTTTAGATAAAAGCTCTGAAAATGAAAATCCATCTAAAATTGACAAAAAGCCTTAGTTTCGGAGGATTTGAGGTTGAATTTGGAATTATATATGGAGTTATTGTGCTGAAATCCAGTGCCGGGTCTAGATTTTTATTCACACAATTACATGAATGTGGATGCAATGATGATAGGCGTGACAACGATGAATAATGCAAATAAATTTATTGGTACAAATGGCAAGTGAGAATATGGGTCTGGGTGTGGAGGACCCAAATAAGAAGGTCCTCGAAGCTGTATACTATAACCAAGTCTAGAGAGAGCTGGACATAATAGGAACACGATAAATTCCTCGAAAGCCCTTCAACTATAAGTATATATGTGAAGATTTTTTTTCTTTGTTGAATATAATCGGGAATTAAGATTATTTCAGCTATTGGATTGGTTTCTTGAATTTTAGTTGATTTTTGAGTTGGTTAGTGCTATTTGATTTTGGAATTGAATTGATGATGACAATGGAATTTATGTAAATAAATAAATAAATAAAAGCTTGGAATGTTTTGGATATTTAGAGTATTTCTAGTTTTTGTATTTTGGTTATTGTGGGTTCACTTTATTTTAGTCGAAGGATACGATTAATTTCCATTTGTTAAAATCATGAGGATTAGGGAAAGTTTGCATATTATTATTGTATTCCACGTCCCTTAGAAGGAAAACATTTATGTCTTCATTTTTGAGAATATTAATTTTCATATTCTTTAATCAGTCTGGCAGTGTTGTTTGTGTGATGAATCAGAGGAACAAGCAAAGCTTATGACATAAATAAAAACTCGGTTATAACCTTGCACTGTTGAAGTTTTGGAATGTGGAATCTATCCGATAGAAAATATTACTTAATGCAGTAGCTTAATTTTGTATATTAAGTCATTATGTGATTGTAGAAGTTTGTTATTCCATGATTTACGGGAGTTGCTAACAAAGTGATTGCTTGAAGCGTAGTTAAATATTGTTAAGTGATATTTTTTTAACATTTAAAAAGATGAATGGAAATTGAAATTTGATATCAGATTCTTTATATTCCGGTGGACCTGTGTTGATTTTTTTTTTTGCCTTCTTTTACTTTTCAACGTTCGTATTTCATTGTGAACGGAAAAAGATTGAATCATTTTTGGGGTCAAAGACAGTTATCCAGGTAGTTGTTTCAAATTTTTATATAATTTTAGTTGTTTTCATTAAACGAGTAATAGGTAGCAAATTGTTAACTATTTCGGTGCTGACCATTCTGAAATCTTAACTCTCTATGACAAGAATAGGGATGGCAATTCGAACCGCCAAAACCGAAAACCGCGGTTAACCGAACCGAATGGGGCGAAAAAAATCGAACCGATAGTGCAATGGGATGGATATGGTATTTGATTTTAATGAATTGGTTCGGGGCGGGGCGTGTATGGTATTTACGCCATCGCCCCGAACCGAACCGATTAACCGTTAGAAAAAATAATAAATTAATAATAATTGGGCTTTCCATAATTTTTTGATTTTTTCTATGTTAACTACTTGATTTCTTTGACCCAAAATTTCTGGCACATTAACAAATTAAATTTAAACCCAAGTACCCAACCCTGAACCCTAACAGTCTAACACAAAGGCACACACATTTATTGGAAAATTGGAATCTCAACTCCTGTCTTATGGGTCTGCCGAGTACCAACCTTCGTCTCTTCCTCCACCCATTTGCATTATTTTCTTCTCCTTCGACATTCAGGCTTCTGCCACTGGTGAGCTTCTCATCTTCTTTTTTGATAATTTGAATTTGTCTATTTGAATTTGTTGTGAATTTTGCACAAGATTTGGCCAAATTATATCCAGAATTTTCAGTTTTTTACAATTGGTGGCCGCTTTAGAGATAAATGACTTTAATTTCTTTCATCTTTGATGACTTTTGGCCTAAACAACACAAACAAGAAATTGAATTCTTTAATTACAAAAACCAAAGTTTGGCGACGAGGATGTTGACGAAGAGGTACATTTTTTTGTTTAAATCTTCAGTTAAGAACATTATGGATTATTAATGTATTACTGTACTTACATTTCTTATATACTATATAAGAATCAACTTTGAGTATTGACGTATGCTAGTAAGAGTTGTGGGGAAGAATGAAGATTGAATATGAATTGAGGTTAGAGCTTTTTGAGTTATTGAATATTGTTTGTTAAATTTGGATTTTGTATTTGAGAATTGGGATATTTTTTGCATTTTCATTTGAGATATTGTTTGCTACATTGACTTAGTATCATGTTTTTGTTTTCATTGACTTTTTTCATACATTTTTCTTTTTATTTGATGGATGGACCAATTAAAAATAATTTATTTTCGTAGTAATTAACGTCCCGAACTGAGCCGAACCGAGATACGAACTGACTTTCGTGGTTATGGTACGATTATGGTATGGCCAAAAAATTGGCGGTTCGATGATGGTTTTGGCCGAACCGACCCCGAACCGAACCGTTGCCATCTCTAGACAAGAAAAAGCTTTACAGCATTTGGGAATGATCTAATATAGTGCTTCGAGATCCCATAGAAGATTGCCTAAGTTTTTTGTTTGAGTTCTTCGACTCAGGTATATTTGCGATTTTAGCTATGACTTTTTTGTATCTGGAAAATCTCAGTTTTTGGGTATATTTTTGTATCATATTATGATGCTATGGTTATTTTATGTATGTTGAAGAATGCTAAATATCTAGACAAAGATGTAATTCCTAATGATTCAAGCCCGATCGAGTGCTAGGTTAATAGATTTATCATTTTTCTTATCCATATATAGTTATCGAGTTATTAAACTACACATACCATTCTAATGTCCAGGTGGAAAAGTGTTGCAGAAGGCTGAGTTAAGCTTCTGTTAAATTGAAGGGTAAGCCTTGACAAATGATAACGAAGGCTTAAAGTTTGTGTTTAAAGCCTAATGTGAATAAACTCTCAAAGCACACGTGTTATGTTTTGGTTTTATTTAGGATTTTCACTGTTATGCTTTCCTTTTTCTTCTGCTGCTATTTATCTTCATTGGCTGCTTTAACATATAATCAATTTTTATTTCATGTTAAGAGCTGACCATTGCATATATGACTGTGTGAGAAGCGCTTGGCACAATCATAGGCACCAACCCATGAAAGGTTTAGTTATTAGGTAGTTTCAGGTACCGTGTTTTATGTTTCTTGGATTTATTTTCTTGTTCTAGGTGAAATTTTGTTGAATGTTCACTATTTCACTAGGCTTGTGCACAATAATCACTACCCAACAACTAAGAAGAATAAAGAATGGCAATAGAAGCTTCCTATCGTGGTGTTGAAAGTTGAGGAAATTTTGTACCCCAAAGCTGATTCTCAGGTTTTTAATTTGTCTTTTTTTTTTTTTTTTTTTTTTAATGTGGGTTTAGTTTAATTTCTTTAGGTGTTTTTTCCCCCACACTGAGGAAATTTTGTACTCCAAAGCTAATTCTCATGTTTTTAATTTTTTTTTCTTTTTTTCTTTTGCCATATTAAAGATGCAAAACAAGGATTATCTCATCCAAATTTCTTGACTTTATTCTTCATTCCACTTTCTAATTATTGGGCTAATAGCTGACTGTGTTCTTTAAGTATTGGGTTGCAAAGGTTTGTTGTTCCAAGTTCTAAGAAAATTTTATTGCTGCTGTGTGTGGGATTTTATTTATTTATTTTTTTTTTTAATATAGATTATCAGTGTGATGAGTTTTAGGCCTACTATTACTACTACATATAGAAATTCGTTTTTTGAAGATGGCAGTTGTGGCAAACTCTAGCTCAAAATTTGCAACGACCAGCCTTTTTAATCCTTGGATGTGTAATTGCTTTGTTTGGTAATTGTTGGGAGGTCTTTAATTTTTCCTTAATTGACTGGATGATGGATTTGGCACACCTATATGTTGATTTAGTTAAACGGATAGTTGAGTATTATTGTTTGAGGGCTTTTGAATTTCATTATGTTTGGTAAATTTTAGTTTAAGAATGATAGAAATTATGAAATGCAATTCAGTTTTTTGGATTATATTTAGCCTTTTTTAAGTGTTTTGGTTAAAAGAAAACTTTGCATTCAGTTAGACTTGGCTGTGATATATACATATGAATTGGCTTGGACATGGATGCGATGTGCATTCCCTATCAATTTACCACAGTTTATCATCATTAAGAAACATGTATTTGATACTTGGGTAAGTTAAAACTCCAAGTTTATTCTAGGGATATAGTAGGTATGGGATTATTAAATGTTTTTATAAAATTCGATTAGATGAATCATTTTATGAATTGTAGAATGTGTTGTACTGTCATCTTGTACATTATGATCAGCTCACCCTTTAGCGTGCTGATACTAATACTACTTTTACATTACTACTAATATGTTATCAATACTCATATTCAGTAGTAATACTATTTTTACGTTACTACTGAATATGTAAGACTGCTGAATATTAGCAACCTACCCTTTAGCCAGCTCATAGTAATACTTCTTTTGGTGGTTCAAGTGATCGTTGAAGTGATCAATGATTAAGGCTTATTGATGAAAATGATGAAGTCGATGTTTGACTATTTAACCTTTTATGCTTAATACACCTTTTTTGTTATTCCAATGATTACTTAACATTTTTTTATTAGCGATAATGATGTGAAAGTTGAAACTTTTAAATTTTAACTATTTAAGTTTTTATGTTATTGACATTATTGTTTTCTTCAATGTTATTGACTTATTTTAAATTATATAACTGGATTGAGTAAAATTAGATTTTGCTAATTGTAATTGAGTAATTCTGTGAATTTTTTTAATTATTTTAAAAAGTTTGCTTTTCATTCTTAAGAAACTATTGATTTTCTAGATATAAATGTTCAATTTTATGCTATTGAATAAATTATTGAACCAATTTATTGTTGAATATACTGTTTTAGAAGCTATTTTATTCAACGGCATAAGATTACCTTTACATTCTTATTGAATTAAACCTTGCATCATTTGCTAATAAGCTTAAATCTTTCTTACTTCTTTGAAAGTATGTATTTATTGTTGAACTCTACCTATAGTGACAAAAGTGGCAAGTTTGATCTTCAACAATTCCTGAGAAATCTACAATTTGTACACTAGTGCAAACACAATAAATACAAAAATAGTGCAACGCACGTGTTAAAGACTAGTATGATTAAAAGCTTCAAAATTAAAAAATGAGGTACTATTTCACTTTATCTACTAGAAAGGACGAGAAAGTCTAATGTACATCCAGACAACTAGAAAAACAAAACAAATTAAATGTGTCTATATATAAATGTTGGAGAATCTATTCGAAAAATAAGAAGCCTACCAAAGCCACAAAATATCATTTTCTATCACCATCTACATCAGCAATTCGTCGATGATGCATCAAAATGGCCACATGAAAATCGCTAGACATTGGATGGATGGGTAAAGCATGTTTTAGATTTTGTGCCCCAAATTATGGTGGATTTTTTTGGAAAATATTGTTTCCTTATTTTCACGTGTTTTTATTGGAAAAATATTATTTCCTTTATTCTACATTTTTTTATATTATTTCTATCTTTACGATACTTTAGGATTTGGCATGTCCCTATAAATATGTGGCTTTTCCTTCAGTTTAAGTGAAACATTATTGCTCAATTCCTTGATCTCTCCATATTGTTTTGAATAAAACATCAATTCCTCTGTTAATTTCTCGTCAATTACTTTACTTTAATCTTGTTCCTATCATTAAAATCTTGTCTACATCACATATTTTATTATTGTCTCATTAAATCTCAATTCTTGCATCCCCTCTGGGTCCAACAAGTGGTATTAGAGCAATTCTGGTAACTTAGTTGTTCCCAACAAGTGGTACCAGAGTTAAGCTGCAGTTCTTCATGATTTGATTATGATTTTTTAGAGATGAATACATTGAAATATGATATTCCACTATTAAATTGCAATACGAGATTTTCACTGTGGTGAGTAAAAATGAGGATTGTGTTAGCGCAGATGAAATTAAACGATGCTTTACTGGGTTTTGATAAGATACCTACAAATTGGACAACGAAGGAGAAGCAATGGAAGAATAGGAAGGCTCTTTCGCAAATACATCTTTACCTCTCTAACAACTATTTCAGGACATATTGAAGGAGAAAATAACTGCTGATTTGTGGTTGAAATTGGAGCAGTTGTGCATGACCAAAAGTTTGATGAGCAAACTGCATTTAAAGCAAAGACTGTATTCCCATCGCATGTTAGAATGAGGGTCCTTGGAAGACCACCAGGCCATGTTCAAGGAAATCGTTGTTGATCTGGAAATATTGGAGGTCAAGTATGATAAAGAGGATATGACCTTGATCTTGTTGTGCTTGCTGCCTGCTTAGTATTTTTTGTTTCGGGACACAATTTTGTACATTCGTGACACACTCACCATTGACGATGTTTATGATGCTTTATTCTCAAAGGAGAAGATGAAGCATCTGGTTGGAGCTACATCTAGGGATGAGAAAGCTCTGGTATTTCATGGTGATTAACGGAGGGGTAGATCGAGAGTGAACTTCAATAATTTGCATTGCTTCTACTGGAGAAGGAAAGGACACGTTAAGAAGGATTGCGATAAGTTGTAGGCAAAAAGTAACTTAACTGCAAATCGTGGGAGGCAATCATGTAATTCAGACAAGACCAATGTTGTCGAGGACTTTTTGGATGGCAGAGATGTGGTGTTGACCGTATCTGACATAGAGTAAGCCTGACAAGGAGTAAATTTTGGATTCAACATGCTCGTTTCACATGTGTTCCAGTCGGGACTTGTTTGAGTCATATGAGGTGGTAAAGAAAGGTGAAGTTGTCATAAAAAAAAAATAATAACTAATCTTGTTGGGTAATCGGTCAGGTCAGATTGAGGTTACAGAATGGGACAGTCAGAATACTTGGCCAGGTTCAACATGTTCCAGATTTGAAAAAGAATCTCATCTTGCTGAGTACTCTAAATTCAAAGGGGTATAAGTTCTTTGGTGGAGGTGAAGTTTTGAAGGTCTGAATGGGTGTCCGAATTGTATTGGAGGGACAAAAAGGTTTCAGTTGTACATCTTGCAGGGGCACGCAGAACCAATTAGGAGACATCTAGACAAGTTTGGTACTGTGGTGGAAATTCAATTTGGTACAATATCTCTTGTGATAGGCTTTCAGTCGATTCAGAACACTGCTAGGAAAAGCATCGGTGATTCCGCTTTGCTACCAACTTCAAGAGATACACTGTGTTCAAATGTTAGGTTTGGATCCATTGAGCGTGTGTACGGTGTTGGAGATGTTGAGAATGCTTTTGGAGTTTTTGAAGGTGAAAGTTCTAGCAAGAAGCCTTCTGATCAAGTATTGTGTATGGTTTCTGCTACAGAGTGTGTTTCAACTCTGTTTGGTCAATGTTAGCTCCTTGTTGAAATTTTGGGAACATGGGATTAGGGTTTGGGTATCGCTTGTGGATACGAGCAAAGAATAATGTTTTTTCTTGAGGTGAAGAGTTTTGGTTACTGTTTGAAGAGTTTGGTTATTTCAATATAGTCGGACATACTTTATAGGTGGAGAAATTTTGGAATTTTGTTCGTTGCACTGGAATTTGGTTTAAGGTAGAGATTGTTAGATTTTGTGCCCAAAATTAGTGAGGAATTTTTGGAAAATATTGTTTTCTTAATTTCACGCGATTTTATTGGAAAAATATTGTTTCCTTATTTTCACGTGATTTTATTGAAAAAATATTATTTTCTTTGTTCGGCATTATTTTTTATATTATTCCTATCTTTATGATATTTTTAAAGTTTGGCATGTTCCTATAAATATGTAGCTCTTCATTCAATTTAGGTGAAGCACTATTGCTCAATTCCTTGTATTCTCTCCATATTGTTTTGAATAAAACATCAATTCCTCTGCTAATTTCTCGTCAATTACTTTACTTTAATCTTGTTTCTATCGTTGTGAAGAGTCTACATTGCATATTTCATATTGTGTCATTAAATCTAAATTCTTGCATTCCCTCCGAGTCCAACAGCATGGCGACGTTAACAACACACTAAAAGAATAAGACGATATATCTGCTCTGAGAATATGCCAACATTTCTATTGACAAATAAGGTATTTCCAAGTCCATGGCTGAGAAGTGTTGGGTCATTTTTTCTAATTTCCAAATGCCGACTTATTTTCTAAGCCCTATTCGAGAAACTAGTGAACAGTCATCAATAACACACACTACAGTTACACAAAACGCACAAAATCTATAGGATTGAATAATCTATGGCACCATAAAAATATAGTAAACAAAACAGGTGCACGAAAATATATTGAGAACAACGAAAAATAAGAAGACAGAAATTTGTTTCAAAATATAACACGGTCGGTCCAAAGAATTTTAAGGTCTTAGACGATAAATTATTATGAGTCCCTTAATTAAAAAATTTTGTGCAAACGTAGCAATCCTCTTTAGCACGAACAGTGATCGACTCAAATCCATATTTTATATTTTTGAAAAATGAAATGAGCTCTTTTAAAATAAATAACTTATTTTTTACTTTCATAAGATTATAAGAATTAATTTATACATTTTAAAGAAACTCTAAGCTTAGCGAAATACTATATGGGAGATTTCTTTAATTTTTTTTTTTTTTCCTTTCCCAAATTTTGGAAGATAGCAAACCACAACAAAATATAGAAATAGATAATGTTATAATAAAACTCAAGAAATACACTAGTATTTTCAGATCTCACATAGAGAAAAGATCGACCAAGAACTGGACCAAACTAATAGTATATAGTTCAATCAATTGTTAGGGCTCAGAAATTAACATTGTACCCTTCTGTACAATGATAGAGACACCAAGAACCAACCCAAACCCACAAAAGGAACCTAAACGCAACTACTTCAAAGAGCCAAAATGAAAAACCCCCTTCACTGACTCCACTAACTCCTTTCAAAAGAATCACTAAAATTTACTGTTCACACAGAAAGAATCAATTTTCAAATCACAGAGAACTTGGAAGAAAAACACGAAGCAGACGAAACAGAAGAGAGGCAGAGAAAAGGACTCGTTTTAGAGAGTTCAAGGGTCACCAAAAAATATCACACTCAGTCAACTAGGGCATCCACCAAAGGTCCCTTATATTGAAGACCAAATCACCGTAGATCAACTGAGTGATCCAATGGCTTGGAGCAGCACACGTGGCCTCATGTTTGGGCTCGAGTAGTTGGGCATCTACCTTTGAATTATCGGGCAATGAAAATATAATACCAACTATTGGGCCAAGCCCTTTTCATCATAGCCCATTGGTTGATTTTTGGCATCACAATTCAAACAGATAAGAGTCTAATTGTAGGTCCATTTTATTCCATAAATCAGTACATGTGGAATGTTTGCGGGAGGGACCATTTTCAACCAAATATTATAAAAAAATTGCGTGCACAATACATATTTCAAGCACTTTCTCTTCTGATTTTTGTCCCCTTCCGAGCCATCAAACTCATCATCATGAACGACGAAGGATTCACTGGATATGGACGTCTTTAGCTTTTTTGTTTTTTTAAGGAAATTAAAATAGAATAATAAGAAATACTTGTTTATAGAGTTATTTTACTTTTAAAATATATAAGAGGATCATAATAAAATTGATTTTAAAAAGTACCTATTGTTTTTTACTCTCAATTCTCATTTAGTTCCATCATTTTGTTTTGTTTTGTTGTGATTTTTCAAATGAACGAAGGACCCAACTCTCAAAAAAAATAAAGGAATTTTTTTATTGGACTTTTGGGATTTCAATAGTTTCTAGGTGCTTTAAATCCTGAGGCCTTAGACAGTGTCCTGGGCCTAGAATAAATTATATAGTGGAAATTACATACATGATTTTTAACTTTTCAGTTCAAAAATCAGATTAAAAGTTTATATTAAAAAATTAGATAATAATTCAATTTTTAAATATTAATAATAATATTATAAAATTTAATTAATCTACCCCACCCCACCCCTCACCCATCCCACCCCATTTCACTCCTAAATCCTAAATCATTCTCCAATCTCTTCTCTTTCTATCTTTTCTCCTCTCTCTTTTCTCTCTTTATCACACATGGAAGACAACTGCTGTAGAACATCGACGAGCACTATCATTGCAGAGAGGCATTAACGGCTCACCGACACTATGCTTATAGTGGCACCATATGACACTGCATGCAATACCGCACCTAAGGACAATGGTTTTGGTGGTTTTTAGTGTGGTTATGGGGTTATTTCTTCTTCCTCTAATCTGCTGAGTTGGGTTTTTTGATACCCAATAAATTTCGGGCTATGATGTTGACGTGGGTTAATATTATTTCATAGGCATAGGTCGATGAATGAAATAAGTCCAACAACTAAGTCCATGAGCTACACCCGGCCCAATTATATTCCTTATGGATGGCTTGAATCTTGGCCCGTTTACCTCTTTAATGGCCTAACTTTAAGCCTAACCCTAGAGTATATATATGAATATAACCCTAGCCTCTTTGATATGATGATTGTGTGATTTTGAGAGAGGAAACTAGTGAATCCCTGCTGCCCCCTTTTTGTGTGAGAAAAAGGTGTCCAGAAGTATCCAGAACGCTTGTATAACGTGTGCAATTGGTAGTTCTTTCATAGTATACCTTCGTGGTGTCTTCTTCTAGCCTTTGTGGCCATAAATTATCATCCTTTCTTGTCCTACGTGGGTAAGACTGAATAGCAACCAAGGTGAATTAATTGGTTGTGGTTTGGAGCTGTTTGGATTGGTTGTTGGTAGAGAAAGGTACGTTGGACTGAGCCTGGAAAACCAACATTTGAAGATCTTTTGAGAGAGCTTCCACAACAATTGGTATCAGAGCTTCGAGGTGAAGGTTTTGGCTCGTGAAATCTACCAAAAATTGTCCAGAAAATCGGCAGAAACGCATCAGAAATCAGATCGAAAAAGCTGTCCAAAAACTGTTAAAATCAGTCTCCGTTTTTCGTGTTTTCTGAACAATCCAGAAGGGATTTGGGGAAACGGAGACCACTGGCGTGACATGCAGGAGGAGGCGAACCCTGCAGGCCGGCGCGTGTCAGGCGACGGCGGCGCGTGTGGTGGCGCGTGAGGACCACATGCAGAGAGGAAAAGGAGCGTGTGAGGGCGCGTGGAAGGGATTTTCGAGAAGGTCTGTTAGGCAGTTTATTCCTCATATTATTTCTGACATTTTTCGTGTTGAAAGTTTTCTGTTTCAGGGTACACAATAGAATTTGGACAGCGTTATTCTTCATGCATTTGGGACTCGATCGTGATTTTTTTGGTTGCTGCAGTTTTCAGTGACTTTAGGACAAATAGTGATAGTCCTAAAGTGATGAATTCGCATCTCTCGATATTTACGGACCTTCAGACGTGGTCCGCTCGGTATCGTGTTCTTTGTTTTTATTATTGCAGTTGAAATAAATGTGTAGAGTAATTTATTTTTTGCATTAGAGGTCATCGTGTGGGATGACATTAGGTTTGGGGTTACCATGAAGGGGTAATCATTGCCTGTTGCTAGACCTAGGAATTATTTGTTAATTATTTGCCTTAAATTCTTTGTGAATTTGCTGTCAATTTTTTCTACATTATTAGAATTTCATGTGACCTTAGGAAAGTTTACTGGACTATTCTATGTGAATTATATTCATACTTTACTTGTGGTCATTATTTGGCATTGTTGGCAAATGTGGGTCTAAGGTAAATGCAAAAATAACATATATTTTAATTGTGGTGAAATTTGGACATAGTTAAAAGAGATTGTCCTAGGATAATAATAAAAGGAAAGATGAGGATAGAGACAAGGCGAATATGACTTTAGGGTCGAGTAGTGATCCTAGTGAGGTTTATTAAGAGAATAAACCTGGTTCTTGTATTGCATCTGTGTGTAATCCTTTCTGCATGTATGTGGTCACTTAATTTTGTTGCGATGTTGATTTTACACTTTCAATATGTTTGATATGTGTAATTACATGAATTAGAGTGACTTATTACTTCGTGTAATATGTTTACATGCATAGTGGGTTAAGTTTTGTGGCATACTCTATTTGCTCTGTGAGTGGAGTGAGAGTGTGGCAGTGAGAAGAAAGTTGGGGAGCTGTTTTTCTCCTTTATCTTTGTGAGTCTGTGTGGTTTGTGAGATTATGTAAGGCAGCCATGTTAGGGTTATATTCTTCCTCTTTGTGAGCCTCCTTTGTGAGTGTTGTGAAGTAACCGACTCTTTCTTCGATTCTCTTTGAGAGTGCCACTTCACTATTTTCTTTGTGAATTTTTTGGGAGCATTGGTGAGTGGATTAACCTTTGTGGTCACCAAAAGGTGTTGTTTTGTCATAGTGAGTTTGAGATGCATTAGCAGTGAGTTGGATGTCTTTTGGTAAGGTGGAGTATAGATGCCTAGAGGTGCATTGATAATATGCACGGGGGATGTGGAGTGTGACATTTGGATCACGAGTGAAGATGTGATCAAATGTCTAGGATCCTTTATCTGGAAAGAGACCCTGATCAGGTGGAGTGTGAGAGAGACACTTTTATCACTTCTGTTAGGTGGAGACCCATTATCCACGTAAGTTGGGAGAAGTGATGTGGAGATAAAGAATTATCCCGTGGACTTAGGATCTATTGTGACTCACCAGTTAGATATGAGTTGAGTGATCTGTCTTGTGAGCGTGGTGGGCGATGAGAGGAGATATGTGTTCTCGAGGTGTGAGCAACACGGAATGAGATAGGATAAGTGTGGTGAGATCTTTTCTTAGGGTCATTTATGCATGTGTTGCATATGTGGTTGACCGTGATTTGATTGATTTGGTGTTAATCTATGGTTCTATGTGAACGTGTTTCTGAAAAGATCTGTGTGTGTTATCCTATAGTATATCGTCATCGCATGTGTATTTGCTCTTAATTGTTTACTGTTAAATATTTGCTTCTACTTGGGTGTTTTTGATCTTAGCCCCAGTGAGTACATGGAGCAGGTATGGTATATGTTTCAAGTTGGAAATACGAGGTAAGATCGGTGATCCAATTTTACTGGCTACCTTGATTATGCAAATGTTAACTGTGTATTTTGATTGCTTGCAGATTTATTGGGTATCAATGTGGAGATTTGTTGGGTTTTTTGATACCCAATAAATCCCGAGCTATGATATTAACGTGGGTTAATATTATTTCATAGGCATAGGCCGATGAATGAAATAAGTCCAACAACTAAGTCCATGAGCTACATCCGGCCCAATTGCATTCCTTATGGATGGCTTGAATTTTGGCCCGTTTACCCCTTTAATGGCCTAACTTAAAGCCTAACCCTAGAGTATATATATGAATATAACCCTAGCCTCTTTGATATGATGATTGTGTGATTTTGAGAGAAGAAACTAGTGAATTCCGGCTACCCCCTTTTGTGTGAGAAAAAGGTGTCCAGAAGTGTCCAGAACGCTTGTATAACGTGTGCAATTGGTAGTTCTTTCATAGTATACCTTTGTGGTGTCTTCTCCTAACCTTTGTGGCCATAAATTATCATCATTTCTTGTCCTACGTGTGTAAGATTGAATAGCAACCAAGGCGAATCAGTTGGTTGTGATTTGGAGCTGTTTGGATTGGTTGTTGGTAGAGAAAGGTACGTTGGACTGAACCTGGAAAACCACCATTTGAAGATCTTTTGAGAGAGCTTCCGCAACATGCTGCTTAGTAGGAGTTTTGGGGCTGTTATGTCAGTAATTTCAAATGGTGGTGCTGGTACTGGCTATACTGGTGATAGTGGTGTTGGCGATGGTGGTGAAGTGGTAGTGTTTCTAGTGGTGGTACTAGTGTGGTGGTAAGGTGGCGTGGCATTCGGATGGTGCCGATGGTGAATTGGGGGATAAAGAGCATTTGTAACCATTATATGGGTTAATTGTGACTAATAAATTGTTCAATTTATTATCAATAAATAATATGTAATCCACAAAATCGATAATTTGCGATCACTAAATAATATGTGACTTAAAAAATATAAGATTGTGACTAAATTTGTAATTGTGATCCACAACTTGTTAAATTCTAATCAATTAATTTGATAATTTATGATCGTGAAATAATTTGTGACTTATAAAATTTGTGATTTGTCAAAAAATAATACATGACCGATTAATTTTATAATTTATGATTGATAAATAAATTATTTCTATGAAATTTATTATTTGTGACCGAAAAATAATGCATAACCAATTGTGATCTATAAAATTTATTATTTGTGACTGTGATATTTTGTAATTGTGACTAATACATAAATGTGACCATAAACTGTTATTGTGCTATTAATATATTTAATTAATAAAATTTAATTATGACATGATTTTTGAAATTTTGAAATTATATCTTGAAACACCTTTTATATATATAGTTTCCAATTATATAAGTATCACAATTTCCTGACAACATTGATAATTCATTTCATAGAAATATGCAATGTTCAAATACTATATATCTTTGTAGGAGAATATTTGGATTCAAAAAGAGTAACTCTTCGAGCAGAGCTAAAGAAGTAGATACGGAATTCAAACCTTTTGACAGGAATCCATCTTGATGAACTCCAACGATAACTCCTATACAACAGTTGAAACTCCAAAAAAATGACAAAGTATTTTGACAGTCTAAATGCATTGGCAATTTATTTAAGCAATCTCACACCGAAAAAGAGAAGATGAGCTACATGCATTTGAATAGGATTATTATCAAGACATTCAATATATGCCAAGTTCAAGTGGATGTAAAAGCAGTCACCATAAAAGACATGGATGGAGCATCTAAGAGAAGAACAAATTCTCCTTCATACCAATTAGCACATTCCACTGCTTAAATTGTGCAAGGGGTAATAGAGAGAAAAGAGAAGAATTATACCTAGAAAGACAATTACAGATGATGCAGTACTTTGCAAAGCACTGCGTTCTCAACCTCAATTCAAGAAACTAGTGAACAGTCATCAATGGCACGGGTTACATTTAGTTTAATCAAACAAAGGTTTTTAGTTTGATTAGGCTTTTTAACTAAAAGCCACTTAAATCATTATTTTGGACCATAATCTAAAGGGAAAATTACAACCCTACAGGTACTTAAACATCACAATTCATAAATCAGGGTTGAGGTTTATTTATTCACAATTCGGGTATTATAATTATATAATTAACTACAATTCAACCTCATCCCACACCCACACCCACACCCACACCCCACCCCACCCCAATTTCATACATCTCTCTCTCTCTCTCTCTCTCTCTCTCTCTCTCTCTCTCTCTCTCGTAACAGATTAACGATCTAGCATCAACACCACTACAACAGGATCAGCGTCGCTGCAAGAGAGCGACCTATTGTTAAAATCTTTGCTTCTAGCTGGCCACGCGGCCTCTTCCCAATCCATACGACCTCTGCGTATGGCTTTGCACAAATCGACGGTGGTGGTTGTTGGAGTGGCCCTCAAATAACGATCGTCGCTGCACATGACTTCTCTCTCAACGCCGCTGTAGTGCGCTCCTCAGATCTACGATAGTTGTTGAAGCAGCGCTCAAATTGGCTTCTCTTGCAACTGTGGTGGTTGAAGCGGTGCTCAGATCAACTTCTCTTTTCTTTCTTTTTTTTGGGTCGTTAAAATGGTGGTTAGATTTGGTGGTGCGATGAATCTAGGTAGGATACAAGCAATAGTGGTGACGGTTGGTTTGGTCTGTTTGTGGTGGTATATCCTATAATGTTGATGGTGCGGTATGGTGATGGTAGTTTTGCAAAAATGGTGGTTGTGGCTGCGACGATGACAATGGTGATGGCAGTGGCAGTGGTGGTGTGTTTCTATTGAAATGGGTCGACATTTGTGACCTTGTGGCCTATTAGATAGTTAATATGCGAGCGGTTGGTGGAAGAAGTGGTGGTTCATGGCTGGAGATTCAATAGTTGTGGTTGTGGTGATTTTTGTTGACAGTGGATTGGATTTAGTGGTGGTGTTGTGGTGCTGTTGTGATGGTGGTGGTGGCGGCGGTGGTCAATAGTATGTAACCTAGTATTTGGTGTATGTGACGTGACCAAGTATTTCGTTATCTATGACCAATTATTTAATTGTAAACTAAAAATTTGATAACATGTGACTAAAAATTAATGTGACCAATAAATTTGAAAATATGTGACTGATAAATAAACTGTAACATATAATTTTTTTTATTTGTAACTGATGAAATAAACAGTGACTTATAAAAAAATTAATTTATGACCTCGAAGTAATCTGTGACCAATAAATAAGTTGTGACCTATAGTTATGTACTTGTGACCATTAATTGTATAATTTTGACTTATTATATTTAATGAATTAGCTAATAACTGAGTTTTGCATTTTAAAACTTGACACCTGAAAATTGAATTGTGTATAGTTGACACCTGACTTGTGAATTTTTCAAAATCTAAATGGGTTAATGCCAAAGGTCCGGATAAGAATTAATTGGAAGTATATGTAATCGGTTTATGAAACTCATTCGAATATTAGTTGCAGCGAAAATCATGTTATACACTCTCAAACATCTTAAATTGCACAAATACTACTAAATCAATTTAATTCTAGAAATTTTGGAAAATAACCATTCATAATCCACAACTAGGGATGGTAAAAATCCCTCCCCTCACTACCCCGCCTAGGGGCAAGAAATCCCCATGATGTTAGTTAATTGTGTTGGGGATGGGAAACATGGTGCGCGTATGTCCCAAATTTGTTCGAATCTTTTAATCTTAATTTTATATTTTCAATTGAAATTTTAACTAAATGGTATGCTAAATATAGTTATTTTAGTCCCGCTCAGTCTCACTTCTACCCCGTATTCACCTGCCTCTCGAAAATACCCAATAGTGTAGGACAATATTTTAATACGTACTTCTTCCATCCCATTGCCACTCCTATACACAATCTTTGACCACTAGTACTTGCCCTCCAACTACCATCAATAATGCGAGCTTTTTACGAGCCCAAGCCGAGACGAGTTTTTGCTCGACCAAAAAATTAAGCTCAACACGAGCTTCGGCTCGGGCCTTACCGAATCGAATTGTTTTTTTTTTTTTTCATAGCTACCGATTTAAGGTAGCTATTTAGCTATCTGTTGATGCAGCTTTATAGCTGCCTCAATAGGGAATTTAATAGGCAACAGATTTCCGCCTCAACAAGCAGCTTCATAGCTGCCTTAACTATATGTTTATAGTTTTTTTTTTTTTTTTTTTTTTTTTTGTTTTTCATTTTTTTTTTTTTTTTAACCCGTCTCATAGGTAAACAACGCACACTTTTAACTACAGATTTTCTGGGGATCACACTGTAAAACCTATGAAATTTTTGTGGATAGTGACCTACATTTTTACCTTCGAAAAATTCATAGGAAAAGATCTTCTCTTTAATTTTTTTTTTTTTTTTTTTTTTTTTTTTTTTTTTTTTGCTGTCAGATTTTTTTTATTCAACTAACCGGCCCGGGCTTGAGCCAATGCCCCAAAATGGGACTCGACCCGAGCCACCAGCCAAACTAGCTTGAGCTTTTCCCTGATCGAGCCACGGGTTGCCCGATCCGACCAACCAAATTTACATCCCTACTCCTACCTATACCGCTACCAACCACCACCTCCCTCATTTAATACCACAACAATGAGATCTCCGCTGTCAACCACCATCTTCTCTATCTTCATCCCCCACTACCTCCATCTACCACCACAACCTCCTTTCTCATTGGATTGTTAATCTGTTTTTAAATTTGAATATGGATCTCGAAACTAGATATGGTTTAAGATCTAAAATTAAACCACATTTCATCCGGGAGCTATACTAGCAGTGAAGTTCGTAGATTTGCATGATTTTGAACCATCGTAAATTCTAGTGTTTGCTTGTATGAGTTTAGCGCACAACTTTTATCACTTTTTGTGATTTAAGTTGTAACTTGTAACTTGTAAGTGGTTGCGCCAATGATGGTCTTGCGATAAAAACAATGATGAGTGGTGGACGTCAGTGATGGTGGCGACGGTGACAGAAGTATAACATAGCTTATTGGCAATTCTGGTGAAAAAAAGTGGTGGAATGTGTGCAACACGTCATGATACAAAATTATTGTTAAAGAAATAAAAAATAATAATAATAAAATATTATTTTGGTGAAAAAAATAAGGTCGGATAGTGCGCACTTTAAGATTATTTTTTTTTTTCAGAGTTTTTTAGCTTATTTGTGTAAAGAGCCCTAAATTTTAAATAGTTTAAATATTTTTTTTTTCTTTTTCAATGTAAATCAACTCTAAGTTTTTTGCATCTAATGTGGCTATTTTTTCCCCTTTGTGCCTGAAATTTTTGATTTATGCTCTAAAAGGTTGAGTAGAAACAATTGGTCCTCACTGTTGATCTTGTGGCTGTTTAACTGAACGTTTAAAGAGTTGTTTGGCCTTCACACTTGCATAACGTTTTAACTCTATGTGTTAGGGTTTCTCTCCTTCCTCTCTCTATCGTACCGTATATTCTTTGTGAATTCTTGACCTGTAATCTGAGTGATTTCTGAGATTCTACACTTGATGTATATTGTGAGAAATGTTCTTAGTGATTTGGTGTGATTTTGTAATGTGAGTTGAGGCGATAGGAATATCGAAATCTCTGACTTCTTCGTACATACTGTAATTTTTTGGTGATTTCTTAGTGGATCTAGAGCTCTATCCACTTGTGGATGCTCAACGGGTGAGTATGTATTATACCGAACATCCGGGCCCTTTTGTGGCGAAAAATTCTTCGTGTTCTTGTTTTACATTTCTGCAATTTTTCAATTTGTTGTTTCATTAAAGAAAGTGTTAAATGAGATCATGATACCAACAAGTGGTATCAGAGCCTTCTTCTTTAAGTTAATGTATTAGGGTTTGTGTTTTTTAAACAAAACGCCTGAAAATTGTTTTCTAAAATGCAGATCTGATAGTGAAATGGTTTTTTGGAAAAAGAAAATTAGTTTTTCTTGAAAGTTCTTCACTGATTAATCTTCGATCCAAATTTCTGGTTGGATCTCTGTCAAGTATTGAAATACCGTTGTATAGATCTATGAAATCTATAATAAATAGTTAATATTCTATTCGATTCAATTTTTTTCTGGAAAATCACACTAACTCGTTCTTGACTCGTAACGATCTGTTGTTTTTGGTGATTTTCGAGTTGACTCATCACTGAGTTCTGCTGGTTCTTGTAACTCATACTGAGTTCCTGGTGAGTTGGATCGACTCAGATCGATTCATACCGTGTTCATGCTGAGTCATTATAACTCGTTGCTACCCTGCATGAAAATTGAAATTCTTAGTCCATTTCTGGAATACTCTGAACTTTCCCTTTACTGTTAATTACCTGTGTTAATTTTTTGAAATCTGGTTATTAAGGTAAGTTACCCTCCAGTACTTTCCTTTGTCCAAGATCCCATACGAGGATCTAGGAATCTGAGGGAGTATTGGAATAAAGGGTTACCACCCCTTAAACTGTTTCAAAACTGAAAACTGCATTGATACTTTAACTCTTGTGATTCTGTTATTGCACTTGTCAAAATGTCTACTATATATAAACTTGAAATTGAAATCTGGAATGGCACTGGAGACTTTAGTCTCTGGCGTTAGAAAATGAGAGTTCTGTTGTTACAACAGAGACGTGCTGCTGCACTTGATGGTAATTGGCCTGCTGAACTAGTGCCTATAGGAGGAGAATTAGATGCCACTGCTTGGAGTTCTATTTTCATTCATCTTTCTGATAGTGTAATTAGGAAAGTAGGTGAAACTACCTCTGCTGAGGCTTTATAGACTAAGTTGGAAACCCTTTACTTAACTAAATCCACAACTAACAAATGTTATTTGTTGAGGCTATTTTATAATTTTAGATTTGACTCTTCCTCTGGATTGGAAGAGAACATTGATAGATTCATAAAACTAGTTCAGAATTTAGAGAACTGTGATGAAGAATTATCTGAAGACCAACAAGTTGTTGCCTTACTAAATTCTAAAAGTGAAAGATATAGGGAAATTAGAAATGCTTTGGAGTATGGAGGACAAGAACTCACAGTTGATATAGTAATCTCTGCTCTAAGGAATAAGGAACTTGAACTTAAAACTGATTCAAAAGATTCAAAGTACAGTGAAGGGTTGCACATAAAAGAAAAACTAATCCAAAATAAGAAAAATAATCAGTATAACTTTAATTCTCACAAGAAATGAAAATTTCAGAATTCTAAGTTCAGAGATAAAAATAAGAACCAAGTAAAATAAAAGAATCAAGTCAGAAAGTGTTACTATTGTGGTAAAACAGGACACTTGATAAAAGACTATTTTAAGAAAATTTCTGACTTAAAGAGCACACAAAATGCTGATGGTTCTGCAGCTGTTGTCTGTGCAAGAATGAACCTGATGTTCAAGGTGTTGTTCTTGTTAACACCTCTAATAGAAACCCAAAGGAATGGGTGCTAGATTTTGGATGCACCTTCCATATGTGCCCCATTAAAGATTAGTTTACTGAACTTGTTGACCTTAGTGGAGGACAAGTTCAAATGGGAAATAACATGAGTTGTCAGATAAGGGGAATTGGAAAATTGAATCTTCTGCTAAACAACAACTATATCCTTGAACTTGATAAAGTCAGATATGTACCTGAACTAAGAAAAAACTTGATTTCTTTAGGAGAACTAGATGAGAAATATGAGAAGGATTCATAAAAATCTTATAAGATTGATCCTTAATAACAAGGAAGTCATATCATCTCCTTAAATAAATGGCATCTATACTCTTTAAGCTGAACATTTATTAGGTTATGGCTCATCAACTATAAATTCAATTTTTGATAAGTCATTAATATGGCATAGAAGACTTGGCCACATGTCTGAGAAGGGACTGACTATTTTAAATAAGATGGGATGTTTTGGAAAAGATAACATTGAAAGGCTAAGTTTTTTGTGAAGACTGTATAATTGGAAAGCAGAACAAATTATCTTTTAAATCTGGAACCCACAAATCTACTGTTATTTTAGAATATTTACATGCTGACCTTTGGGGGCTAGCATCAGTAAATACTCTAAGTGGATTCAGATTTTACCTGCTCATTGTAGATGATTTCTCAAGAAAAATTTGGACTTTTCTTTTAAAACAAATCTGATACTTTTCAAAATTTCAAACAATGGAAATTAATGATTGAAAATCAAAGCACTTAGGACTGATAATGGCCTTGAATTCTATAATTCAGAATTTGATTCCTTTTGTAAGGAATCTGGAATTCTAAGGCATAATATTGTAACATACATCCCTCAGCAGAATGGAGTTGCTGAGAGGATGAATAGAACCTTATTGGAAAAGGTCAGGTGTATGTTACACAGTTCTGGACTTCCAAAATTCTTTTGGGGGGAGGCCCTGAAAACAACAACATATCTTATAAATAGAAGTCCTTCAAGTGCCATTGATTTACAAGTCCCTGAAAAATTGTGGTCAAACTCTATACCTGATTATAATAGACTTAAAGTTTTTGGATGCATTGCTTACACCCATCAGGATCTGTGTGAACCTGAAGATGAAACTGTGTCAATAAATCAATCTCTAGCTGATTACCAATTAACTAGAGATAGAAATAGGAGGAATAGATTCCCATCCTCTAGGATCAGAGATGATGAATTTGTTACATTTTTCTCTGTTCTTAACTCTATAAATTCGGAACCTTCTACCTTTGAAGAAGCTATAACTTGTCCTGATTCCAAGCTTTGGAAAGAAGCTATGAATGAAGAAATGAAATCATTGATTAAAAATGAAACATGGATCTTAGTGAATAAACCTAAAGATCAAAAGGTTGTGGATTGTAAGTGGCTCTTCAAGATAAAAGAAGGTGACTCCAGTATTGGAGATAAAAGATACAAAGCTAGGTTAGTAGCAAAAGGATTTACCCAAAAAGAAGGAGTAGACTATAACGAAATTTTTTCACCAATTGCAAAATACACAACTATAAGAATTTTGCTTACCTTAACTGCCCACTTTAATTGGGAACTTGATCAACTAGATGTAAAAACAGCCTTTTTAAATGAGGATCTTGATGAGACCATTTATAAGAGTCAGCCAAAAGATTTTGAAGAAAAATCTAAAACTGGAAAAGTTTGCCTATTGAGAAAATCACTTTATGGCTTGAAGCAGGCCCCCAGACAATGTATAAGAAGTTTGATTCATATACTCAAACCTTGGGTTTTGTTAAAAGCAATTGTGATTCATGTTTCTTCTTCAAAAGGTCAGGTGGACCTGAATCCATCTATTTACTTCTATATGTGGATGATATGTTACTTGCTTGCCCAACTAGATCTGAAATTGATTTTATTAAAGTAAAATTAAAATCTGAATGTGAAATGAAAGACTTAAGACAAACTAAGAAGATTCTTGGAATGGAAATAGAAATGAATAGGGAAGATTTCACTTTATGCTTGAAACAGTGTTCCTATGTGAAGAAAATACTTGAAAAATTCTCTATGACTGAATGTAAACCTACTTCTTTACCTCTTGCAAATCACTTTAAGCTATCAAGTGAACAATCACCTAAAACTGCTGAAGAATTTAAAAGAATGGAAAATGTACCATATGCAAACATTGTAGGGTCCATAATGTACCTCATGATTTGTACCAGACCAGACCTAGCTCATAGTATAAGTATTCTAGATAGATTCATGGCTAACCCTGGTAAGACTCATTCGCTGGCTATGAAATGGATTCTAAAATACTTGAAAGGTTCATCAGATATTGGTTTACTGTTTAAAAACAGCAAAGAAGGTATAGTTCTTAAAGGATACACTGACTCTGATTTTGCTGGAGACTTAGATAAAAGAAGATCCACTTCATCATATGTTTTCACTTTGTGTGATGGGTGCATTAGTTGGAAATCCCAATTACAAAAGTTAGTTGCTTTGTCATCTACAGAAGCAGAATATATAGCTACCTGTGATTCTGTTGAAGAGGGTATTTGGCTTAGAGGACTATTAAATGAAATTGGATTCATAAATAATTGTGTTAGAATTTATACTGACAATCAGAATGTTATTCATCTCAGTAAAAATCCTATGTATCATGATCGAACAAAACATGTTGATATTAAGTTTCATTTTGCGAGAAACATGGTTGAAAAAGGCTTGATCAGTTTAGTAAAAATTACAACAGAATTGAATCCCTCTGATTTAGGGACCAAAATACTGCCTTTAACTAAATTTAAAAATTGCTTGAAGATTCTAAACATCACTTGAAAGGTAGTGGGTTTAGAAAAATCAAGCTGTACTACTTTAGATATGTACAAACTAATTTTTTGTCTTTACAGGTAAATAAGAGCAAATGAAACAAGTTGGAAACTAGACCCTAGAAATTACCAAGAATAATTGGGCAAGGTGGAGATTGTTAAGAAATGGGCTGCCTCATATTCTTGGGCCTTAAGTTTGGGCCCGTGTTCTTATTGTGGAAAAGGGTTTGAACTCGGATGAAGAAATCGTAATTTCCTAAAACACGCCTCTTCCCTTTTAATTGTAGCTCGATCGTGGCTGTACACTTGACAACCTTCTGACTGTTGATCTTGTGGCTGTTTAACTGAACGTTTAAAGAGTTGTTTGGCCTTCACACTTGCATAACGTTTTAACTCTATGTGTTAGGGTTTCTCTCCTCCTTCTCTCTATCGCGCCATATATTCTTTGTGAATTCTTGACCTGTAATCTGAGTGATTTCTGAGATTCTACACTTGATGTATATTGTGAGAAAGGTTCTTAGTGATTTGGTGTGATTTTGTAATGTGAGTTGAGGCGATAGGAATATCAAAATCTCTTATTTCTTCGTACATACTGTAATTTCTTGGTGATTTCTTAGTGGATCTAGAGCTCTATCCACTTATGGATGCTCAACGGGTGAGTAGGTATTATACCGAACTTCCGGGCCCTTTTGTGGCGAAAAATTCTTCGTGTTCTTGCTTTACATTTATGCAATTTTTCAATCTGTTGTTTCATTAAAGAAAGTGTTAAATGAGATCATGATACCAACAAGAGAGTAGTCCAAATCTTATAAGTTGGTCTATATTTTTATCTTTTTTCGATGTGGGATTTTATCCCTTAATATGCCCTTGCAAGATAGTGACTTATTTGAGCAAACCAATCTTGAATCCGTATGTTCATTTATTGAATTTTAATCGAATTGAATCGCTCGTTAGAACTTAATGGGATCTAATACTATATTAAGGTTTGGGATTCCATCTTAAAATATCAACTTTGTTAAAATGAGTAGTTCAAAGCCTTATAAGTTGATCTATGTTTCCATCTTTATTCAATGTGGAATTTTATCCTTTAACAATATCCAACTTAAATGAATTATAAAGACCTAAATTGTTTCTGTGATTTTGATTAAGCTTATCTGGCATTAATTAATAAACATCATTGAAGGAGCTTATTGAATTCCATGATGCAAAAGCAAGAGATTGGAGGAATTCTTGGCGAGGAATTGTGCTTGCATTAATTCCAATTAAAAGTTCACAAAAAATGTGTTGGCATCTTTATATTTGTTAAGAAGAGATGTCATGTTGATGTATCAAAAATATACTTCGTGGATAATTATGGAGATTTGGGCACATCTCAACTCATATTCGATGTTCTGCTTAGACAAGAATAAAGAAGGAAAAAGTGATAAAATGTATCCCTTTTCTCTTGTCCATCCAAACACGCCACTAATATTTTTCTTACATATACTACGTAAAATAAATTAATAGAAAACTGCTATGAACATACCCTGAAAGATTGAGAAATTCATTTCAAGAAAATTGCTGGCCAAACTGCCTGGAGGACATGTCCAATGAAAACTCATTCATAAATGGTTAAATATGATTGAATTTGATAGTAGACAGCTTCATGCAACAACAAGGAACGAAAAAAATTAATAAAAAAAATGAAAGTTTCATTCGGCAAAAATTCAATTTAATCAGATAAGTTCAATTCACATCCAGACAAACGGACCAATAATTCTCGACTAGGGCTGTATAGAGAAAAAATTATAAAATTTAAGAACTCTTAACCCATTTGAAAGGGTATGTAAATATGAGTTTAATATATTTTGTGTCTTTATCTTTCTTCAATGTCTTACAAGGGATTAACGTACCAAATTAACTGCATCCGAAACAAAACAAGAACATAAGACATCCCAAAAATTTGTTTTTCTTAAATGATATGATTAGTTTAGTAATTTTCCTTGTTATTCTCATAAAGATCCTAACTATATAAATAAGCACTTGTTTGGTATAGCTTTTGTTTGTTAAAAAGCTACTCGAACTTTATTTTAACCATCATTCATCGAACCCACAATTTTTATTCAATTTTTTATCATACGATTTATGGAATCCCCCAAATTTTTAGTAACATCACACAGTCCCTAAATCATGTATTTTATGAATTGATGAACACTTTATAAAAGTTTAATTAAGTTGTTCAAGGTGTATATAATTTAATGGTATATATTATATCCTTGGCATAAGATGTACAAGATTAAATTAGTTTTTAGATCAAACGTATGATGCGTGATTTTTTTAAATAAAAATAAGTGTGACAATTAAGTTTGAATTCAAATTCTCGTCCTCTCTGAATCATTGTATACGTTTTGGTACTTCGAATTGAACACAAAAGTTAAATTGAAAATTAAGTGGCATTTTCTTTTGATTAAATGTAAAGGCCTAATGACTTACAATTTACATTAAGAATTTACTGATAAAATATATTTAAACATATCTGATATTAACAACGTTAGCAATTCCAATTTTCCTAAAGGAAAGTTCAGAGATCAAATTATGTATATAAAACGACCTTCAACTTCTCCAAGAAAACCCTTCAGAGAACCAAATTGAGTAATTATGGGAGGAGAAGAAAACTCTCCTGGAAGCTCCATGCATGGAGTCACAGGCAAAGAACAAACATTTGCTTTTTCTGTGGCTTCTGATCCAACGATACCCATAGATTCAACAGCAAAATTTGACTTACCAGTCGATTCAGAGCACAAATCCAAAGTTTTCAGAATCTTCTCTTTTGCTAATCCACACATGAGAACTTTCCATCTCTCCTGGATTTCATTTTTTATCTGTTTCGTCTCCACTTTTGCAGCCGCACCCCTTGTCCCGATTATCCGGGACAATCTTAACCTGACGAAAACTGATATAGGAAATGCTGCCATCGGCTCAGTTTCAGGCAGCATTTTCTCCAGGCTTGTCATGGGCGCAGCCTGTGATCTGTTAGGACCAAGATATGCTTGTGCATTTCTTATAATGCTGTCGGCCCCGACAGTGTTTTGCATGTCGTTTGTGTCGTCAGCCGGAGGTTACATCATCGTACGGTTCATGATTGGATTCTCTCTGGCAACATTTGTTTCTTGCCAGTACTGGATGAGCATTATGTTCAATGGCAAGATTATAGGGCTTGTGAATGGCACTGCAGCAGGGTGGGGAAATATGGGCGGCGGAGCCACCCAACTTCTTATGCCAATCCTCTACGAGTTGATACGCCAGAGCGGAGCTACACCGTTCACGGCGTGGAGAATTGCATTTTTCATCCCTGGATGGCTGCATGTGGTTATGGGGCTCTTGGTTTTAGGTCTGGGCCAAGATCTCCCTGATGGAAACCTCAGTGCGTTACAGAAGAAAGGAGATGTTCCAAAAGATCAATTTTCCAAGGTCACTTTCTTATGAAAATTATAATCAGAAAAATTCACATTTCAACATCATGAACACACATCCTTTAAGGGTTAAAAAAATCAGTTCTCCATGGAAATTAAGGTCCCGTTTTGATTTAATCATCTATCCTTTTTTATTTAAAAATCGTTATCCCAACTTTAATCTATTTCAAGTTGATCGTTCGGTCAATATCATCTCGTCAATTAACGTCATTTTTTTAACCACGCCCTCTTTCTATTTGCCAACTCAGTATTTCCGTTAGTTGGGACACATACGAGGGACTGAGTGACCCTATGTAGAGTGACTAATAACAAGATTTGTAACCCATATCGGGAAATTATTGAACTATCAAACTTTTTAATCAAGAACTTTTCAAGAATTAAACAAAAACGTCTAACAAGATTGAATATTATTTCTTCTTCAGGTTCTTTGGTATGCCATAAAAAACTACAGAACTTGGA
Source organism: Olea europaea var. sylvestris (assembly GCF_002742605.1). Lineage (NCBI taxonomy): Eukaryota > Viridiplantae > Streptophyta > Magnoliopsida > Lamiales > Oleaceae > Olea > Olea europaea. The sequence continues at coordinate 3,279,736 of NC_036256.1, read as the reverse complement.
TCTTTGTTCTTCTGTATGGTATGTCTTTGGGTGTAGAATTGACGACAGACAATGTCATCGCAGAGTACTTTTTCGACAGGTTTAATATACAAATCCCATATTGTCTCCAGATTCTAAAAACTCCCAACTGAAAACTATTTTTCTTAACTTCTTCCGTTTTCCAGGTTTAATTTCAAGCTGCACACGGCTGGCACAATTGCAGCAACGTTTTCGACAGGTTTAATATACAAATCCCATATTGTCTCCAGATTCTAAAAACTCCCAACTGAAAACTATTTTTCTTAACTTCTTCCGTTTTCCAGGTTTAATCTCAAGCTGCACACGGCTGGCACAATTGCAGCAACGTTCGGCATGGCCAACATAGTATCCCGACCCTTCGGGGGCCTTATGTCGGACATAGCCGCAAGAAGATTTGGCATGAGGGGCCGGCTATGGAACCTGTGGATTCTCCAGACTGCCGGCGGCATCTTCTATATTTGCCTCGGCCGGGCCAACACACTTCCACTTTCCATAACGTCAATGATCCTGTTTTCCATCGGCGCCCAGGCAGCGTGTGGCGCAACCTTTGGCATCATCCCTTTCATTTCCAGGCGATCACTTGGTGTAATCTCCGGCCTGACAGGGGCTGGTGGCAATTTCGGTTCAGGATTAACACAGTTATTTTTCTTTACAAGCTCGAAATATTCAACTGCGACAGGGTTATCTTTAATGGGGATTATGATCGTGGCTTGCACACTTCCTGTAACACTTGTGCATTTCCCGCAATGGGGAAGCATGTTCTTGCCTCCTCCTAAGGATGCAAGTAAATTTAATGAGGAATATTACTATGGTTCGGAGTGGAACGAGGAGGAGAGGGAGAAGGGGTTGCATCAAGGAAGCCTTAAGTTTGCGGAGAATAGCCGGTCGGAGAGGGGCCGGCGAGTTGTTTCAGTGCCAACACCGACTAATTCAACGCCTCCATGTGTCTGAAAAAAATAAATCCATGAATTGTGATTATTTAATTTCGTATTGGCATAAGCTTGTTTATTGAAAATTTACTAATTGATAAGTTGGAAGAGCTTCATCAGTTATGATGTATCTTAGAAATTATAATTTATATATAGGTTAAGAGTCCCATGGATTAATTTCTTCGTTATAATTTACAAACCAAAAAAAAAAAAAAAAAGTATCTCTGTTTATAATTTACGAAGTGATTCACCTTATTTACAAGAGTACATGATAGTTTATAAATAGAAATATTAAATAATTAATAGATGACTCATAAAATGGTAATAACCAATCTCAACATGTTGATTCAAATGGGTTCATGTAGCGCGAAAGTGTGGAACAAAGTTGATAATTAACGAAAATATAATCAGCAACAAGAAATCGTCAAAATTGAATATTTGAACATGATTATGAATCGCTATCCTCAACCGATATTTTCCACCATCGGAATAAGTGTTTGAAAGCTTTATGGCAAATAGTTTGTGGGAATAAACAAACTTTAACACAAATTTGAATCAAGCAATATATGTGTGTGTGTGAGATCTTAAATTTTGGATGTAATGGAATCAATTTGATGTTTGTGATATTTTTTAATGATAAAATCCACTCATATATATAGAATTACAATCAACATGTATGAATAGGTGTAAAAATTAAGCCAAAATGGTGTAAAACCCTTCAAAAAGACACTAAAATTCAAAATTCAACGAACAAGTTTTTGTTCTAGGCGACCACCCAATATAAAATCGAGCACCCGTCCAATTCAATAAAATGGCCATTGTAATTGCAAAACAAGGCCACGCGCTTAAGCTACCATTTTGGGCCATCATTATTTTTTTGTTTTTGCTTGTTTTTCTCATTGTTAATAATTTCTATCACTTCCAAAATCACTCCTCATTGTTAATTTGAACAATATCCAACTATTCTCCACTTTGTCACATATAAATGAGTACAAACTCTAGTTTAGTGACACTTATGCATAAAGTATGAATATCTTTCGATTTAAATCCAATTTTAGTATAAATCTTACAAAATAATCATTGAAATCCTAAGTAGCATGTAGCTTTGAAACTATTGTTCCTTATGATGATATCGGTGAAATCATACACACAAGTATCGAGTATTCTAAGTTCCACACAATCTCGTTTAGCGCTTTTATAGCCTTGCGCGTCTCCTATTCCTAAACTTTTAAGAGAGAAACTATAACTCTCTATTGAAACAGCACCACCTCGAAATTTATATAGGTAAAGTTCTTGCAGTATCTTTGTCATTTTTAGAGATACTTATTCTGAATTTTATTAAGAGTTATAGAAATCCAACCCTTATATTTGTGATAACCAGCACTTGTAACATAGGATGGGGTTTTAAAAGAAAAGATAAGTATTGAATTATTCACTTATCAATTTACTTGTTGTTACCTTTTGTACCCGAATTACACTTGTTAATGTAATCAGGTAGGATGGCCGTCATTGATGGATTTAATTACGGAGTTTTAACCCCATTCTACTAGTTGTTGTTCGTGCTTTAACACTTTATTTTATGCTCTACCTAAACTGATTTGACTATCAAACAAGATAAATATGGAAGAATTATTCTTTTCTCCCAATAAAATTTCATACATTAAATCCCTAAGCCATTCAACTTCTTTTCCGATTTCAACCAATGCCATAAATTCGAATTCCATAGTTAAGTAAATAATACATATTTGGTTCTTGAATTTCCAAGAGACCACACCTTTTCCAAAGGTCAATACTCAACCTGAGGTTGATTTATTCTCACCAACACTAGATATTCAACTAGCATCAATAAATCATTATAATTTTGATTGAAACTTTAGAATATTGGAGACCTAGATCCTTGGTTTTCTTCAAATAACCAAGAACCTTCCCAATAGCCTTCCAATGTTCTTTACTTAAATTTCTAGTAAACTGACTAGATTTATTAATTGCAAATGCTATGTTGGGTCTTGTATATTGCACAATATATATTAGACACTTGATAGCACTTGCATACTCAAATTGTCCTATAGCTCTTTCATCGTTCTTTATAAGTTTGATGGATTAAATGGTGTATCAGCCTCTTTAATGTTTAAGTATTTGAACTTATTAATCACATACTCAACATAATGTAATTGGCTTAACAAATAACTCCCACTAGTCTTGGCAACTTTGATACCTAGTATGATATTCACTTGGCCAATATCTTTCATTTTAAATGTGAAAGATGGAAATCTCTTTGTTTCTTTTATACCTTGCATTTGATTGCTCACAATCAATACGTCATCTACGTAGGAACAAATGAGTACAACGTGATTATCACAGACTTTTGAATATAAGCATTTATCAACACTATTAAATCCAAAAGACACTATTGCTAAGTCAAATTTTTCGTGACATTTCTTTGGTGTTTGTTTTAATCTATATAAGGATTTTATTGGCGTGCATATTTTATCCTCATTTTCAAGTAAAACAAATCCTTCTGGTTGCTCCATATTGACCTCATCATCGAGATCCCCATTTAAGAACGTCGTTTAACATCTATTTGATGTATATGCAAATCATATATTAAAGTTAAAGCGAATATATTCCTAATTGATTATATTCGTATAACTGTTGTATACTTGTCAAAGTAACCTATTCCTATTTTTTGTTGATATCTTTTAGCTACTAACCTAGTTTTAAAGGAACTAATAGTACCGATTGCATTGTACTTCTTTCCTAAATACCCACTTCCAGCTTATAGGTTTCGATCCAGGTGTTAAACCTACCAACTTTCAATTACAGCATCCTTCCAAAAGGTACTATCTCTAGATGACATTACTTTTTACGTTTTAGGATCGATTTCCACTTAAAGAATATACGAAGGAATAGTTCTTGTGACACTATTCTCAGTTCCCTTAACTAAATAGAAAGAAATTAGTTGAGAGTCTAATTCATCTACCCAGCATTCTCTCGTTTCGAGCTCTTTTGCTTATGTGAAATTTACTTGTTTCAACATCCTCAGACGATGTTTTTACTTATGATCTTCTAAAGCTAGGAATACCCAGTTAAGATTTCCTTAGAGAATTATTATCTGAAGATAACATATTCTCAAAGAATTAGGGCTGGACATGATTTAGTTCAGATCGATTTTAAAGAGAATTGAAATTGGACAGAAATTTTCAAGTATTTAGTAAGTGGAACCATTATATCCAAATTTAATTATGGAACTGTGCGGGTTCGATTCCATTCGGTTCCCAATTCCGTATTATAATCAATTTTTTAATATTTACAAAGCTACGTTAATTCAACTAACAATATGTTCAATCTTAACTCTTATAAAATAACGTAGTCCAATTTTATATGTCTTTTGTGCCTCTATATGCTGAGTTCTTCATCGATTTAATTGTTAAAATCACATAAAGAGCAAGATAGAGAGTTCACAATAATTAAGAAAGACGTTGTCGAGCTTCAATTCGATTTCTCCATAACGGTAGAAACTACACTACAGTAGAATAACAGATTTGGATAAAATTAAGGACAATTTGATTAAATTAGCTTTGAATTGAAAATTAAAAATAGGAAAATCATATTTTTGGGTTTGAGCTAAATTAACTAATTAGCAAATTTATTTAGAAAAAATAAAATATTTTGGCTTATTTAAAATAAATTAGTTAAAAAATTAGGGGATTCGGTTCTTGATCTAAAATCGATCCAAACCCGTCGGTTCTCGATTCAGATACCCATCGGGTATTTAACTTAGAAGAATAGTAAGTCTCGCTTGGGTTGCTTTAATGGCAGTCTTTACCTTCTTGACTTTCTTTTATTTCCTTTTGAGGATTACCTGATTACCACTCGATTCGATTCGATTCGAAAGTTTTATCCAACTCTACAAAAAATTCTACTTAATGGGATTCAATAATAACATTGATTTCCAAGTTTAATAAACGATATCCCTTGTTATTTTGGACATATCCTACAAAAATGTATTTGATCCCTCTAGTCCTTTTAGGATCCGTGTTCTTGCTATAAGCAAGATGTCTCCACACTTTGAAATAATCAGTGTTCAATTTTCTCTCTTTCCACAATTTATATGGAGAAACTTTAAATCTTTTAGAATGAATCCTATTAACTATGTTACACGCACTTAATAAAGTTTCACCCGATAAGTTACATGTCAAGTTAGCATTTAATAATATAACATTTATCATATCATTTCAAATAGTATCATATTCTTTCTTTTAACCAAACCATTTTGTTCAGGTGTTCTAAGAGCACTACATTGATGTATTATGTCATATTGTTCACAAAAATGATTAAATTCACTAGAGAAATATTCACCCCCCCCTATCGCTTTTGAGAATTTAATCTTTCTATTTAATTGATTTTCTACTTTGACTTTGTATATCTTAAATATGTTAAAGGCTTTATCCTTATATTTCATCAAGTAGATATAGCAAAATCTAGAATGATCATCTATGAATGTTATAAAGTATCTATTACCTCATCTAGTTAACATTTCATTTAATTGACATATATCGTAATGAATTAAGTCTAGCAAATTAGATTTCCTTTCAAGGCTGTGAAAATGTTTCTTAATTATTTTAGACTTAATACATAATTCATATTTATCATATTTTATTTCACATGAAATCATTCATGTTTTAATCATTATTTTTAAAGTGGAAAAGTCAAGATTTGACGCAACCAAGAAACCACTCCTCACGTGCGAAATTATAGAAGATCTCCTTTAAGATCAAACAATTCCATCTATGTCACATTCTATCATGTCGTAAAGAAATAGATTCAATAACATAATTTAAATTCGTAATTTTATTGATATTATTGTCAATAGTACAAAGTTTGATCATTCAATCACCAGAGTAGCCTTTTGCAACAAATACAACATTCCCTAAAAGTATAAGTTTGCCCGACTCATATTTGAAATTTATACCCGATTTTACCAATAAATCACCCTTACAAGATTTCTATTCATATTCGGTACATGCAATACATTTATTAATGTAATTTTCTTGTCGGAAATAAATTGTATGTTTATGCTTTCTTTACCAAAACATTTTATTGAACTTCATTCCCCATTTGAATGTGATTGCCATCCACTTCTTGATAGATTTTGAAAAGGGATTTATCATAGCACACATGTATGATGGCACAAATATCATACCACCATTTTTGAACCTTTCCTTTGACCAAATTTACAAAGCTCACGGTAGCAATGTTGTTGTCAATGGAGTTTACTTTGCCTTCTTGCATTGGTTATTTGCGATGTCTACAATCCCAAACATAATGTTTGAGTTTGCCACACACATAACAAGAAATTTTGAATTTCTTCATGTTCTTGTTATCTTTGTTGGGATTTCCTCTTCTTGGAATTCTTTTTGTATTTGTTTGTTGATCCACGACATGGGCTTTGGAAGTGCACTCATGAGAATGTTCATTTTCATCTCATGCCCTTAATACATCCTCAATTCCAAAATGTTTTTGAATTTCTTCTAAACAATAATCTTGGGATTTGGGAAAGATTTTCTTCCTATAACCTTTCCATGAATATGGCAATTTCGCAATGGTTGCACCAACTTGGAAAGTCTCAGGAAGATCAATCTTCACGGTCTTCATTTTATTTACAATGATTTATGACTCACATATTTGTCCTAACAAATGCAAGTTATCAAAAAACTTGAAATCAAAATACTTAGAAATAAGAAACTTTTTGGTACCTTCCTCCTCAACCTTGTATTTGGTTTCCAATGATTCCCATATTTCCTTTGTCGAGGTGTTTTTTGTCTAGAAATCATAGAGGTGATATGAGATAGCGTTCAGAATGTGTCCTCTATATATCAATTCATTTTCTTCTCTCTTCTTCCTTTACACTCTTGCTTTGATGGTGTCATTCGGGGATAGTTTTGGCAATGACGCAGAGTCTGGATCCAAGATGTAAAAGATCTTTAAAATTGTAAAAAGAAACTTCAACTTGTCCTTCCATCTTATAAAGTTCGACCTGTCGAATCTTTCAATCCTTACAAAGTCTTGATTCATCATCTTTATCGTAACCATGGTTGTCTCGTTCTCCATTTTAAAAATATCGTTTGAAATTGTTGAACAAATTTGATGAAGAACAAAAATAAAATCGGCAAAAAGATATCACCAAAATGGAAGGTTTGAACATGATTATAAATCGTTGTCCTCAAACAATATTTGTTGTAACCAAGTAAGCGCTTAAAGGTTTTATGGTAAATAGTTTTTAGGAGCAAACAAACTTTAATCCAAGTTTGAATCAAGCAAACAAAACCTGAAAAAAGGAACTACAAAGCAGAAGTATAAAAAATTTGGTTTGATCTCAGATTTTGAATGTATTGGAATTAATTTGATGTTTGTTATATTTTTTCAATTATGAAGATTACTCATATATATAGAATTACAATCATCATGTACGAAAAAGGTGCGAAAATGAAGCCAAAAAGTTTTAAAACCATTGAAAACGTCACCAGAATTTAAAATCCCAATGGACAATTTTTTTTCCTAAATAGCTGCCCATTACAAAATCGGTAGCCCACTCGATTCAACAAAATGGACACTGTAATTGCAACCCAGACAATTTTTCATCATCACTATTTTTCACTTTTTTTTTTCTTGTTTTGTTTTTACATATTTTTCTCATGATTAACAATTTTCATCACCTTCAAAATCACTCTATGACATGATCAAGCTCGATCACAACTAGAATACTAACATAATTGTTGAAGCGGAATTGACCAGCCACCCTATTTTTCTAGTTTCCAAGGGAATTGGCACCAGCACGAAGTCCAATAAGATGTAACAAAAATCTTTTGTGCATTTTCTATAAATTAATTTCCATCGAATTTACTTCACGTATGTTTTAAAACTCAGAATTTCACGTTGTTGCCAATCTATTATATGAAAATGGGTTACACGTACAGATTAGAAAAGAAAGAAAAAAAATATAAACAAATAACTTACTCGATCAAGCAATCAAATCAAGCAATCAAGCTAGGGCTGAGTAGCACAAAAATAAAAAGTATAGATAAATTTTCTACCGAAGTAGAAGAAAACTTTAAAAAAATGTATCTCTGTATGGGTGTCAAGTTGCGGAATATTTCTTTTC
>NC_036256.1:3260360-3271381 GCF_002742605.1 Olea europaea var. sylvestris | reverse complement strand
TGCATGTCCCTGGTTAGGGTCTATGTGGCCCTTTTTATATGGCACGTCTCAAAGTTGCGGGCTCTGGTAGGACTGAGCTGCATGACACAGTTGGCTCCTCCAGTCCATTTAAGATTTGGAAAATCAGAAGGAAAATGAGCGAAAATTAACTTTGCACTGTTTGGCATATATTATTCATATAGACTATAATTGAAATTGGACTTAATTCAATTATTAATAATTCATTTTACAATTCAAATTTTGACAGAATATTTCAAACTCTTTAAACATAAGATTTTCTCTATTCTAAGAAGTTAACCCTTAAAATAATACTCTAGAAGACTCTTTAAATTAATATTTTAAAATAAAAAGTGACTTTAGCTATTCAAATTTGGAAAGTTAAACTCATTATCTATAATTAAATATATTTAAAGTATTTCAATTTTCAATGGATAAAAATATTACTACCCCGTCCCTTAAAAATAGACTTGTTTATATTTACATACAGATTAAGAAAATATAATTAATATAGGAAATATAAATTTTTCTTGTATTTTTCTTAATAAATTTCTATATTAAATAATTGTTTAAATATGATTAGTTTATATTTGTTGATAACAATGTACAGTAAATAGGAGCATATTAGAAAACTAAAAAATATTTATACTTTCAATGAAAGTGGCATATAATTTGGGACAACAAAAAATAAAATTAATCCTATCTTTATGGGATGGAGGTGATATAATAATTCGGAGGAAGTTAGCGAAATAAAAAATAACAAATATTTTTTGAGAGTAATAAAAATAAGAAAAAATTGCAGTAGATGCCCCAAACCTTTAAAATATTAGCAGACTATCCTCAAACATTTAATTTGTTGCAAACATCACCTCAAACCTTTAGAAACGTTATAGCGAAGGCCCCTTTGGACGAAAAAATACAAGAAAAATTTATATTTCTTATATTAATTATATTTTCCTAATCTGTATGAAAATATTTTCTTAAGGAAACATTTTGTATGCATTATTAGGTAGGACTGAAAATTTTAATAAATAAACATTAACTTCTTTTTCTGTAATATTTTGTCTCGTCTATTTTACGAAACATATCGTATCATTGCATATGTCATGTGTTATAAATTGTACAATATAAAATATGAATAAAATATGTAAATAAGCAATATATGTTTGTTTATTGTTCGACGCAGAGGTATAATAAACATTGCTTAATCCTTAGTTTGATAGTTTAAATTATTAATTAGAATGACCTTAAAAATAGTATTAAAAAAAATGGAAAGAAAGAAAGAAAAAAGGAAATCAAATCACCCACCAACAAGGAATTCAAGAAGGATAACACTATTAAGAGTGGGGAGCCCCCTCTTTATGCTGCCTTCTCCATCTTGTTTTATTAGAGAATGGAAACTCATGATACATTTATTTAACATCAATCTAGTCTAAAATATCGACTCAAATGTACATTTTCTGTTGTTTTTCAAGTATAAATTTTTCCTTCCAAACAATTTGACAGAATTACCTTAACGTAATTTGTACAATGTAATGATACGATCACCAGGATCAGAAAATTATATTCAGATCCACCGACTTCAGGATATTTCCTTTTTCCAACATTTCTACTTAGTACTTTATTTTATAGTTTAATATATTTAAAATTTCATATAAAAAATTACTTAAATACTAATGTTTGTTGAGTGTAAAAAGTCAGCATTCGAAGAAAATTAAGGACACGAATATGTCGGGTAGAATGTGATCCTTTACTATCCCCAATTATTTCGTATACATTCTTGACCAGAATTCACCCTCGTTTGGCCTTCATTACATTTCATCAAATTAAATTAAATTTTTCTCTCTCCTATTTTCAACCACACAATCTTCAATAAAATAATAATATATGTAAATCGAAAACTTTTCATTATTTTACAATTATCCATTTTTCCAAAAAAAGACAATATTCCTCTCATTATGGTCAAAGTTAATGGGGCCAAAGGGGGCGAATTTTTATTTTATGGAAGAACAGTAGAAAGATCACATCACACTTAGTGCACGTGCAGTTGAGATGAGTTTGTGGGTTTGTTTGGGGCCACTCTTATAATTTTGCAAAAAAAATTATTAACTCTATTGATTACGAAGGATGTTGAACTTACTTCTCCAAAACATTGTGTGTTTGGGAGGGATAATCTGAGGTGAAAAATAATTTTTTTAAAGAAAGATGCGGGTAAAAAGTAGGAATAAATCATGGGTTCACATTGGAAAAATATATAGTTCAAAATAATTTTGAGGAAAAATAATTTTCAAGTAAACTCTGCAAAACAAAACGCTAAAGTTATCAGAGATGATAGAGAAAATTTCACCCCGCACCTACTAATATGGTTCAATTTTCCAACATAAGTCAAACCTTGTAAAGCTTCATAAATAGTAAAGATGACAACAAGATGAATTAAGCTAGTGTGCCAGATAAATTTTGACACCTCGATTGACCTACACTCACATTGGTATGGGACCCGTGCCGACCTCATGAAAATAAAAAATTAAAAAATGGCACCCCACTCACCCCAATTGTGAGTGTAGGTCAATCGGGGTGTCAAAATTCATCTGGCACCCTGCATGATTGCAACAAGATATAAAGTTATGGCATTTACTTGCTTGAAGATGGTATTAAAAATTATTGTTGGGGAAAGATATCTTTTCTCAAATATGGTGAAAATTAGATTCACATAATCCCCAAAGGGATTTTCATTTCTAAACCGAAAAGTTATGTGGTTATGAAAGATCGATTAAATAGTACTAAATTGACTGAGCAATAGAGTCGAGGGAAAGAAATAACTCCATGAATAGATTACCATAATTTAGAGGTTGCTGCACTTCTCTTTTAAATTAATGCTAGGGAAAGTAACAAACTAGTGTTGAAAAAACAGACAATGTTCCCTAATACCGTATGCAATATCAATGATGCTACACTGATGGGAGGCTTTGACAATCTCTCTAACCGAAAATTCATAATAGGAGATCGGGCCCACTTTTATTTATTTATTTTTTTTTTTTTTCACACGGGTCTCAAGCATGAAAAAATCTATCGTTACTTCTATCACCCATTTTTAGTCACTTTAGCTTAATTCCGTGCAATATTTGTCTTCTTTGAAACTGATATTACAGACTCTGATAGTCATAATTACCAAAAAGCGTCACGAACAAAACCATTTAATATATATATATTCACCATCAAAGCAGACTTACCTTTTTTTACCTATTTATGCAGTGCATCAAACTCAACTATATCTCCTCGTACTCGTCCTAGATTTCCCAAATCCAGATCAAAAAGGCCCTGAAAGCCAAACCCTCCACCAACAAATACACTGTCAACCGTGGTTTCCAGAAAGCAGCTGGTTCAGGTGCTAATAACTCATGGCTGGAAGCAATGAAAACGGCGGCAGCCGGGGCACGGGGGATCAGGCGGAGGTGGCAGCGGCATCAGAGGGTTCAGGGAAATCATTCAGAAAGAAATGCAGTCGTGTGGCGAAGAAGCAGCGGGCCAAGTTCTACATTATCCGGCGTTGCATAGCTATGCTTGTGTGCTGGCATGAGCGGAACGACACTTGAGTGGCAAACGCAAACCGACGGTGTATTTGTATTTATTTATATAGAATAATTTATTGTCACATTATTGTTCCATGGAAATTGTAATAACTCATTAATTGTTAGTTGAAATTTCTCTTGGTAAATTAAATTGATTAAAATTGATCTAGGGTTTTCGATGCCACGATGGTCATTTAGATGGTATTCCATATAGGAAACACAGGTTCGTATCACCATGTAGACGTTTTAAAAAAAAAAATCTAGGGTTTTTGAGCTCGAGATTTACGTTGGATTAAAGTGTTTCCATGACTTCATTTCGAGTTACAGTATCTTTCATACCTTCAACTATTTCTTTATACAATATGTTGTGTTTTTCGATTCTAATTAGAAGACTAGAAACCTTCTTCTAGATCAATTGAATATTCATTAAATCTTTTAATATAATTTTCTCAATTTTGTATTATACATAATTTGTTTGTTCGATTGCTTCGGTTGAAGAAGTAATCAAAATTTGCATATAGGATAGGATCGTCCTCTCAATTTCTCCATGTTATTTTCTCAAGGTTCTTCTAAAAGACTCGTACATAAATGTTCTTTTGTCGCTGAGCATTCTGGTATGGCATATAAATGAGAAAACTGTTTGTTTTTTATTTATTTATTTTGGCATGTTGACACGTAAAGAACCTTTTCCATAAGTAACACGACATTACAATCATGCTACATTTCCATCATTTTTTACATAATGTCACGTGACAATATGCAATTATACAGATTAAACAAAATAAAACAATTTTTTTCCTATAAAATCATGCCAACTTAGATGATGTCAAAAGTGATGTACAATGGTTTAACTCCACGTTATTATCATGCATAATTTATTGTCTTTCAAAGTAATGACGTGAATTTTGTGGTTAATCAAAATTTTATCATGTCCCGTATAGATTAAAATTATGTTTTTAATAAATATTAACCTCAAACAGATGATAAATGAATTATTTACACCTAATCAAGATTTTTTTCAAGTTTTATCAAAATCTACCAAAATTTTGATTTTAATCTGTAATAGGGTATAATAAATAAATCAATGAAACTCATGAGAACGTATCCTAATCTAGTTGTCATAGATATGATCTTCTTACATCTTATGCGATACAGATCGTAATAATCGATGTATTTGAGTCACTAGCAGAGGGAAAGGACTTGCGTTTGGGGAGGGAGCCCCACCAGAGGGGCACCAGTCGCATCCGACTGAATTTGTAAACAACATGCCGAGTTGTAGAACTCGTTCTGTTGACCATTGGGGCCATCGTGGAAAGTTTTCTATTTGTGTAATAAGTTTACGCTTTGTTTATTTTCTTTTGCTTAGAAGTAGGAGTACAAAACAGAGAGCTAATTTAATCGATGGTCGCCGAATTTTACTATAGGTTATTACTTATTCATCGAAATTTTAAAAAATTATTTTTTGTTCACTAAATTTCGTTATAGTTTATTGTTGACTTAATTATCTCCGAAACAAAAGATAAATAGATCTCGTGCTTTCAAGTATCCTATGGGCTATGGCTGTCCACATATGAACTATATATTTAGGCCCCGTTTGGTATCCATTTTTTTCAAAATACATTTCTCCCTCTCTTCTTTTCAACCACACATTCTTTATTAAAATAATATGACACGTAAATTAAAAAATTTTCCTTATTTTTTAACTACACATTTCTCATCAATTTACTATTTAAAAATATATTTTTACATAAAAATATCTACCAAACAGCTCTTAGATTAATAACAGAGAGTGCAATTAATGTAGAAATATTTAATCAAAATCTAAAAAGGAGAAGGCATCTTGTATTCTGCCCAATGAATTAATCTGCCCAAACAGGGGCCTTTCTGTGACGGGCTGAGGTGTCAGCCTTGTCACAGGGGCCCCTGTCGGTGTAGAAGAGTCCCCAGTAATCATTTTTCTTGACCCTAACACAACACAAAAACTTTTCACGTCTTTTCATTTTAGACTAAGTCAACAGTCAACATCAAGGTTATGCTGCCAAAACACTAAGTCCCGTTTGGCTCTCACTAAATTAAAATTTATTTTTTCTTCTATTTTCAGTCACACAATATTTTATAAAATAATATTACTCGTAAATTGAAAAAATTTTCCTTCTTTTTCAACCACTCATTCTTCAAACAAAATATTATTCCATCCATTTTAATTTGAAAAAACGGCGGCCAAACAAGGGTTAAAAAGGGCCAAGAGTTATTCTTGAATTATTATCATGGACCCCCCTGTAATTTTAGGCTCTTTTAATAGTGCATTTGTAACCTTAATTCCCATCATTCTTGCCCTATGTTTCTTCGTGTGCAACAGAATATTACGTGTTTCTCATAGAAAAATGATTTAATCTTTGTCAAATTTTACTTAATATTAGGATCACAATTTTGCTAGCAAGAATTTTAAGTAGAAACTCCATCATCAATTCAAATTGCAATACCTGAAACTTCAATTTTGTATGTTGAAGAATAAATCACTAGTAATTGTCGGTTAATCGAAACTTATTTCACTCTCGATATTAATTGACTTGTACTTCAATTTGGTAAGACTTGACATACGTAGCTCTTTTTTATAGGAATTAAAATTAGATTTTCAGTAAATTTTGATAAAAATTGATAAAATATATAATTGAAAAATTGTAAATCTCGTGACTTTACTTCCAAACAGGTTTACACTCTTTATCCCCCACCTAACCGTCCATACCCTACCCCGTCCCATCGCCTCCTCTCTTTTTCAATCCATTAATTATTCTGAACACATTAGTCGCACATGTAGTACTGCTCAAAATTGCCAAGAGAGAAGACATTAATTTTAAAGATGACAAAATGTACCGTCCCAACTCACTCCACGGAGAATTGGAGTCGACATGGGGAATGTTTCCTTTCCTGTTAAGTCGACTTTGAAAACACCTAACCTTGTTTGGTATAGATTAAAATCATATTTTTAGTAAATTTTGATAAAAGATAATGAAATATATGGTTAAAATATCATGAGCCCCATAAAATGTATGATCAAAATTAATTGTTGACTTGGAATTAAAATTAGATTTTAATCATAAAGAAATAGGGACTTAACTTGTAATAAAGTAGGAACCGCATTGGGTAGTCTTCCGACAGGAAGAATCCTCTGAAAGCGTGCGCGTGCGTACTACAAAATACTTGGCTCCTTTGCAATGTCTTTTTCTGTGGCTCTCCATCTTTAATTTTTGTACTATTTGGGCCCAAAAATCTGACTTGCTAGCATCTGCCCTCTGCAATTTGCAAATTCGGGTTAATTCAAAATATGACTGCCATATGAACCACTGCTACTTTCTACTTTTAGCCCTTCTTTAAATCTCATTTTTTCATCAAAATATATTCTTTAATAATAATTTAACATCATTTCAATTACATATTTTTCAATATAATAATATTACACACAAATCTAAAAATTTTCATTATTTTTTAATCACAAATTTTTCATCACAACACTGTTCCAAAATGCAATATTTTAGAAAAATGGGGCCCAAACAACCTCTGATACTATTATTGGTCTTGCCGTCGGCTTTTTCATCTTGTCAGCTTTCCCAATCTTACAGTTGCAGTGAAATAGTGGTAAAAATCTTTGATAAAGCCACGTGACCAGATTGAAAAACAGAGAGTGAAGAAACAAATTGATATGTCAAGAAATGATTGGATATT
This sequence comes from Olea europaea var. sylvestris, assembly GCF_002742605.1. Classification (NCBI taxonomy): domain Eukaryota; kingdom Viridiplantae; phylum Streptophyta; class Magnoliopsida; order Lamiales; family Oleaceae; genus Olea; species Olea europaea. Next base: position 3,264,092 of record NC_036256.1, on the reverse strand, counting down.
GTTTTAATGTTTCAAATTCTCCAATCGTGCATAGACACGTGTCCCATCTAGATTTGAGCCTGGATGTGTAGCATGACTGAAAAATCTTAGGGTAAATTTTACGTAATTTCCAACCTTTCACAAGTGTGACGCCTATATTCCCAATTTACCATTTGTTCTAGTTAGTGGTGGCAAATGGATCTCTGCCTTGACTCAAAAAAAGCTTGAGTTGATCTAGCTTAGAGCTCGTTTGTGCTAGCCAAGGCTCGGAAAAAGCCTCAAATATGATATTTGACCCAAGCTCGGGCATGCCAGAGAGCCATACGAACCCAAATATGGGCCAGCCCGTATGTGGGCTCATGCCGTCCGATTTTCAAATTAACTTTTTAGTTTGCAAATTAACAATCAATTTTTCATATATTTCAGTAAAAAAATAAAATAAAATAAATGAAAAGTCCATAAGTCGGCCTGGCTCAATTTGACAAATGCACAAGACAAAGCCGCGGCCAAACCCTATTTTTTGGGGACGAGCAGAGCAATTTTATTATTTATTATTTATTTTTTTTCAAGTTCATATCGAGCTTGAGCTTGGGCTCACGAGCTAGCTCGGCTCAGGTCGTTGCTACCACTAGTTTAGCTTCCCAATTTCTTAAAATTGTTGCACCCATGCCCTCGATTAAAAGAAAATATTTATTTAAATGTTAAATCATCACGTGATACTGGTGTGATGCCGGACTAAAAGGGTACAAAGATTTTCTTTATTCCAATCATCCCCACATCAGTAAATGTCACGGGGTAAATTAACTTTCAAATAAATATATTTTGTTAACTTCGGAGATGGGTGACATAATTGTAAAAGGTTGAAAATATGGGCGCAACTAACGGTATGTCAAATACATGAATGACACACTTGCACAAATTGAGAAGTATGTGGAATGTGTCCAAAATATTATTTAATAACAAGTTAATTTGAAATTTTTTATTGTATTTTATTTTTTATTTTTTATTTTTTTTTTTAGAATCAAATTATTTTACCATTTAGATCGAAAATATTATGTACACGGGGGAGGGGGATTACAAGTAGATTTTAGAAGTGCATGAAATTTAGTTCGTGTAACTAAATTTTAGATTTTTATTAAATTTTGATAAAATGTGTGATTGAAAAGTTATAGTTTGTTTGAACCCCGTTAAAAGGCTAAAAACATTTTCAAGAAACTCTTTAAAAATGAAATGCCCTTTAATTTAAAGAGTCAGCATTTAAAATCATGTGTTTAAGAAACTCTTTAAATTAACATTTAATTTAGAGAATGAGTTTAACTCTCCAAATTTGTATCATCAAACCTATTCTTTATAATTAAATACATTCAAAGTATTTCAATTTTCAATCTAAAAATAAGAAAAAATAATAATCTAAAGAGAGACTAGCTAAAATAAAAGAGAGAAAAATAATGACTTTTTTTTGGAGTAATAAAATTTAAGTGTTGAATATAAAGAGTTTGTTAAAGTACTTCAAAATTTTAACTCTCTAAATTCATAAATGCTCTCCAAATGATAAAAATAGTCTCTTGGAGATACTCTAAGAATGTATTTTAGAATATATATTGATAAATAATGTGTTATTAAAAAAAAAGAAAAAAATTTGAATTATTATTATTTTTTGGATAATGTGTAGTTGAAAAAAAAAAGAGAAATAAATATATTTTGAAAATAATGAGGATCAAATAAAATTTTAATAAATATTGTAGATTATATGAAATGTGTGATTAAAAAGAATTTCAGAAAAATAATTTTTTTTATAAAAGGACTAAACAGGAACTCAGAATTGAGCATGTCATGGTTTGCTGAAGAGGGCTAAATAATTTTTGAGCCTATTTTATGAATTAAAAATAATAACAGACTATTTTCGTGAATTAAATTTTTTTTTCTTTTCAAATTTTATTAGGCCGACCAAACTTCTCTGTTTGAACAAGAAACTTCAGAAAAGAATTAGGCCCCGTTTGGTCCCATCTTTTGAAATGAAAATGGATAGAATAGTGTTTTTTTTTTTTTTAAATATGTGGTTAGAAAAAAGGAAAATTCTTCGATTTACGTGTAATTTTATTTTATGAAAGATTGTGTAAATAAAAGTATGAAAGAAATGAGATGAAATTTAATGGGAGTCAAATAGGGGCTAAAAAGCAAGAAAAAGACTTAACATTTTTCCATAAATGGATGAAATAATTAACATTGTACTACTACATTGAGGCCAGCTAAGAAGAAATTTGATAAACGCATGCAGCTAATAGGAAGCAAGGGAAAATGTGAACACGTGCATCTGCCAGCTTTTTCAATACTCCCACAGTCCCACTAGGGAACGCACGTGTAGCCTGTGAATTAATATTTTCTTTTTAAAATTCAATATTGAATACATTATATTTCCACATCATTTCGTGTCTTATTAAAACGATCAAAGATTAATTCATGATGAAGTTGAGCCAAAATATTATAGTTTCATCGGCTCATAGAACAGCCTCATAGGCTCACAATGCATAATTTTTTTTCGAACCCTTCTTGCCGTCCAGAAGGAGATTTAGATTCTCTATAGAATATTTGCATCCCATGTGAATAAAAAATTGAATTGTTATATTTAGTAAAAATATTTATTTTATATATTAATTAATTAAAAATATCTGATTTTTGAATAAACAAGCTTTAAATCTGATTTTTGAAGTTGGATCTTAAAATATAAGGATGGGTGTAATTTTCACTTCTTTAAAAGTACATATTTTTTTAAAAAAAAATTTGAAATATATATGGTTAAAGTATGAAAAAATTATGAATCGGCGAGTAAGAATATATGATTATAAATGAATTTTAAAAAAATATGTAGCAAACAGGATCTAAAGGTCTAAAGTCATAGATGATTGAAAAATTGTAAACTAATAATGTGTTAGGGTTCGTAGGGGTACAAGATGCCAAGTGCTTCCCAACATGATCAAAATTTTATTAGCAAGACATAATGATGCTATCATGTGGTCTATGATATGGTTTGAATTGATTTGATGTTTCTCATTTTGATTGTCAATCAACCTTGAAATTACATAGCTGCCGACAAACCATGTTCCCTCCACCTTGAAGTGAGGTATAGATAGAAAATTATCCGGTGAACTTAATAACTATATTGATTTACCAGTTGAACATAATCATCGTTTGATTTTTTACAAATGGACGGAATTGTAAATAGATAAAATAGTAGTGTGTAGAATGTCAAACCCATGATGACAAAATATTTGATTGAGTTCAAATTAATAATAACTTTAATCGAATAACAATAAGTTTTGTGATTTTTCTATACTAATATCTAAGTTATCAATTAAACTGGAAAGCAATTTAACTAATTTATCAAATATGTGGGATGCATTGCTAAGATATCAAATTTACTTGTTATTCCATTTTTAGTGTAACAATTAAAGTGACAATTTGAAATTATTCATGTTAATCAATGTTCTTAATTTAATTAAAAGTCTCTCTCAATGGCGATCAAATCCATTCCCCTTATGTGACCCCTTTTTTATCTTTCAGGCATCGTTTGATAGGCCAAAATTTTATAGGGGAAAGTGGAAAATCAATTCCAATTTTGAGTTTTAAGGGTGTTTGATACCATTTTTTTCCATGGAATTACATTTTCTAACTTTTCTTGGGAATTGAAGTTTTCTTTGTTTTGAAGGAAAACCTCGGTTTACTGTAGCACCTTTTTTTTTTTTTTTTTTTTTT
>NC_036256.1:3158122-3258363 GCF_002742605.1 Olea europaea var. sylvestris | reverse complement strand
AATAAAACACTCAAAAATAGATGATTTTTTTTATTTTTTTTTTTTTTTTTTGCAATGGAAACAAATTCATTCCCAATACCAGTAAATTCTATCCTTTTAATTGATAATTTTCATGTAAAACAAAGCCAAACAGACACCAAAAACACTTTAATTTAAACATTTTCCACGTGAGAAATTATACCAATTAAACACAATAATTTACAATTCCAAAAAAAAAAAAAACAATTTCTCATCAATTCAATTCCCTGTAATTCGTTTTATTTCCACCCAAATTTCACATTTGCAATCAAACGGACCCTTAGTGAAATATGCAAACATGATAAATATATTAACAAGTGATAGAACACCAATTGAAACCATAGTATTTATCATCTATCATCTATTGGACCTTACAATATTTATTATATTGTGCTTAAACCTTAGTATCTCTCTTGATAACACTGAAATCCACTAATAATTTCAATTGGTGATCAAGCAATTGAAAAGAACAATAAAATGATAATAAACATCCACTTAATTAAATTCTGCAAGTCCATTTCAATTCTCTTACAAAATTATCATTTTTTCTCATTTGACGATAATAATTGATGAGTAATGGAGAATAACATGTATATGAGAGATGTAGGAGACGTCTTTCATATGTAATTTGCTGTTAGGAATTTGTAGAAATCGAAATTTGGTTGAAAATCACGTCCAAATTGGTTTCGAAAAGAGTTTCAAACAAATAAGGAAAGTTCTCTATGCGTGTAGATTTTTTTTTTTTTTTTTTTTTTTTGTCTCTACATAGCAGTCATATTTTGGTCATAATTTTCTCTTCTGATATCCGATTGAGGCAATTCAAAGTGCGTGAAAAGATAAGTCAAAAGACTACAGTTTTACTAAAAGTAGAATTTTTCCATTTCAGACGTTTACTATGCCAAAAATGGGTCTTAATTTTTGACTAATAATCTGTTAGATATCTTGTGTGATTGAAAATCGATATATGGTAATATTCTGATCATATTCCATTCCTTTCTAACTTTTAATTACATCCAATTGACTCCTAGAAAATTTTAAAGTATCGTCTTGTGATCTGAATCAACCATTGGATAATTGCAATTTGGTCATCAAACTTTGTATTTCAGTATTTTTTGCCCCTTTTTCGCTTCTTTCTTTCAATTTAACTTCCAACAATCGAATTTTATCTAATAAACAAAATATACAATAAATTAGACTATAATTGCTTTAAAAACTATTAAATGTCTATACTTTTATGTCCAAATAAATGTATAAAATACATTTATCACATACGTTAATGATCAATCTAGCGAGCACGTTGGACGATGAAAGGAGATATGTATTCTCAAGGTATAAGCAACATAGAATGTGATAGGATAAGTCTAGTGAGATCTTTTCATGGGATCATTTATGCATTTAATGCATGTGTTTGGCTATTTGATCGGTTAACTTGGTGTTAATAAGTTGTTGTGTGAACATATTTGAAAAGATCTATGTTATCAATACTATATTATATCTGCATCACATCTTTATTTGCTTTTGATTGATTACTATGATTATCTACTTTTACTTGGATGTTCTTGACCATAGCTATAATGAGTATATGAAGCATGTATGACATGTGTTTTGGCTCAAGACACGAGGTAAAGTTTGAGATTCAAATTTTATTTGTTACCTTGATTATACAAGCATAAACTTTGTATTTTAGTTGCTTGCAAGTTGATTGGATATCAAACTAGAGATTTGTTAACTTTTGATGTCCACTAAATTCGGGCGATGATGATAAAATAATGTAGGAAATTTTATCGATACCAAAAGCGATGACTCGATCCGAAAACAACTTTGAACACTTTAGGATGCCCCATGAGTTTAGCCCAAATAGTAGTTATTGAATTGGGTTATTGATTGGTAGCTTTAGATTATTGTTGGCCCATTTGCAGGCCCAATTACCTTACCTCTAGCCCATTGAAGTGACCTAATGTTGGGCCTTATATTTCCATTGCCTGCAGCGATTATCACTTGAGTTTGAATTTTGGTGTGTGCAAGATTGGAGAGAAAATGAGAAACAGCATGCAACCATTATTTGTGTTGATTTTTAGAAATTTCACCATTGTTTTCTTCTATTTTTTCTTCCACCATAGTGGCTGTATAATCACCATTTCATCTCCATACTTGAGTGGAACCATAGTGGCAACCAAAGTGTTGAATGTTGTAGGTTGAGCCTTGGTTCCTATGGTGTTCATTTGGTTGATTTTTGAGCCCAGATCGAAAATTTCTTGAGAAGTTCTCGCAACAACTAGAAAAGAAAAGAAATACATGTGGACGAAACGAGGCTCGATTTGCCCTCAAATCAAGGCTCTTGGGACCTTATAATTATATATTACACTAAATGCAAGGAACATAATGAAAAGGCAGAAAATATCTTCATTCATGAGGTTTGGTTAGAAGTCGAAGAGCCTTAAACATGCTGGCAAAATTTAAGTTTCTTTCGTTTTCTTGATATTGTTGAGCTTGACCATGTTTTAAGAATAGTCTATACATTCAAAATGGATTAATAAGAAGCAAAATTAAAGCATGGGATAGTAGAATTAGCTTAATTTAAGATACAAGTCACTTTCTTTTCATTTAAGCAATGTTGCTTAGTTATGATGGTTTAGCGTTGTGTATTGGTGAATGATTGTTGGATCTATTCTGTGTAGGGAGTTGGGCATTGCTCGTTACCCTATTTGTAGAGGCTAGGACATTTAATTGTAATGAATCTTTGTTTTTAATTTTTTTTTCTTTTTTTTTTTTCGTTTAATTTGTTGGGATTGAAATTTCATGTGTTGGGTGTTATTATATTTCCAAAAATCAGTGTGCTATTCGCGAATACGCCAAGATCAATAATGGTGGTTGGATACAGTAGTAGATAGAAAATTTGTACTTCAAATGTAGAAATTTGAAAAAGGCATATCCCAACTTAACTTGGCAAATATCGAGTCAGTTTGTTAAATCTCGAGCTTGTCTGGACAATCTTGAGTTTGCTATAAAAATGTCGAGTTTGACGTGTAAATTTCGTGTTTGTTGTGCAAATCTTGAGTTGATGAGTAAATCACGAGTTGCTTGTCAAATGTCTAGATCGATCGCCAAATCTCAAGTTTGCAGGTCAAGTTGTTTGGTATTCTAGGTAATAGACGAGTTGGGGTCCATGAATGTTATAATGGTACGATCTTTTGAAAGTAATTTGCATTATATTTGAATTGCATATCTTACATTCAGGGGCGGACCTGTGTAGGGACCAGCGGGGTCGGCCGCCCCCACTCGACTGTCGAATTTTCAGATTTTCTCCCACTTTCGCCCCCACTGAACTTTCGCCCTGGGTCCGCCATTGCTTACATTTTATATTTGTGAGAATGTTGTTTGTTTGTTGTGGAGCTGAATTATAGAATTACGCAATATGTATCCATTAATGTGGATTAGAACTACAGCCCCGCTAGTGAGCCAGGCTCAATAAACCTCAGTCCCCGATTTCACTTACTTTTTTTCTTTTTCAGATCTAAGGGCCGAGGTATTGCTACCTCGGCTTCCTGTTTTTGAGCCTGATTTTGCACTTGACTGAGTAGCATTTTTCTTAGAACTATTCTATTGTGAATCATTTCCCACTTTACGTGTTTGAGTCATTGGTAGGTTAATTGAACTATCACGTTCCATACGTTACAGATGGATTTTCCTTTTCTTGTATCAACGTTTTGGAGAAACAATTACTCAAATAAGTCCCCTCAACATTTTGGATCACGTTTTGGAGAATTTCGATGAACATTAGTGAAATTCGAAAGTAGATGCTCAGTCGCCTTGTCATACTGAAGGTAAGAAACCTACAGTTTTCAGGTGACATTGATCCATGTATTGAATTTGCGGAAAGTAGCTTGTAATAAGGATTTGTGATTTAACACTAACAATCTTGTTACATGTGCATCCTGACTTATTGAATATATACTTGGCATAATTTTACACCATCTTTCACATCTCACACATTTAATACAACCATCACAATCTCACCATATCATCCATCTATCAAAAAGAATGTCAAAGTACATATAAAAATAGCTTAATTGTAACACTAATGGTCACTTGATGCGAATTGGGATGCACGGATGAGATGATGACATGGTGGACAAAGCAGTAGTCATACGTTGACAAACGGATAGACAAGGCAACATCTTAAATTTACAATCGATTTTAAAATTGAGGGTTCATATTAAAAAGTCAATTCTATTAAGAGATGTAGTACAAACCCTTATATTGTTATTTATAATTTCATCTTTATTCGATATGAGATTTATATCTTAACACAATCTCATTGACTAAAATTGACATTTGTTAATAGTACAAGTTGACGAGAATCGTTAAGGTTTGATGGAGTGCTTCGACAGTTCGTATGAATGGCCAAAAGATTGTTTTCAAGCCCAGACGCCTATAACTTTTCTTTCCCATTTTTATAAACATGTCCAATGCCCAATTTTTTTTTAGGTGGTTTAAATAACTGTCTAGGTCAGCAAGACCAGACCTCCCAATCTAGGAATGATAAGATCTTACTAAAAGAAAATCTGCCAATTTACCCAAGTATCAACTTGGTTTCATTTTAAAAGTAACTTGAATTCAATTGTCTTCATGAAAGAATTCCCAAAGCTGAAACTCCAGATGGTAAAAATTAAAGTTTTAGGACCACCATCACCACAAACTTAAAAGATTCGGGACTCAGGTGTAATTTACCCATAGTTATATACCCTTCAAGTCTCATTGTCACATGACTTTTAATCGGTTAATAAAAAACTGTACTTCTCCTGGCCGGCCACCGATCTATTATTTTTCTCTCCACTGAAAAACCATGGGTGCGGGTTTCGCCGTCGGTGTTCTCGGAGTTCTGATTCTCTCCCACGCAGCCTACTCCACTATCCAATGTACCCTCATCTAATCGATTCCTCATAGTTTTGGGGATTAATCTAATAAGTTACATATTTGATTCGTTTTTTCAATTTTCGATTTTGCAGACAGGTCCTTTCTCAAAATAACTGATGAGCAGTTTTCTGGTCCACCCATCAATGTAATTCTCAAATCCTGTCCTCATTGTTATGAATAATTATATATGTATTTGGTTTTGGTGTTTATTTGTGTGTGTTTTTAGATATGTTTGTTTATGGGTCTAGGGTTATGTGTGGATTGCAGGTGGTGATGGAATTGATTGTAGGGTTAGTGTTATGCATGTGGGCTGCTTTAACTGTGCCTGGAAAGTTCCTTTCCATACTTCCCCAATCAGATGAGAACCGGTATACAATTTTTTCTCAATTTTTGCTGTCTTCATTTTAATATCTTTTATTTTTCCAAGCGAAATGGACATGTAAAGTGTGATAATTATTTTGAGAATATTCAAATTCCAGTTCAGTATGGGATGTTTTGATTTAATGTGCTTATAGTGAATGCTTGAAGAAACTGAATTGGATAAATAGAGGGAGGGTGTTTTCTTGTCAATTTGTGTAGCATGCATTTTGTTTAATGGTTCAATCCACTCTATTAAATTATATTGGCTTTTGTTGAGTCTTCATCCGTTTTAATAATCCTATACAGGTATGCTATGTGACGTAGTAGGGAATATAATGACTTAACAAATTTGCAATGAAGATTGCTGTGTAAATCACATGAGTTGCTTTTTGAATTGTGTACGAATTTTCATCGTATCTGCTCCCAGTAAAAATGAAAATTTACACAATATTTATTGATGAGATGTGGTCTGAATTCGAATCTTTTGCTGCTATGAAGTGGTTATTGTTGCTAATGTTGCTCAATATTAAGAGAATTTTGTAGTTGAATGGAACTTTCGCTTATTTAATACTACTTAGATATATCTCAACTTGATCATTTTCGGAAGTTATATGTCTAAATTTTCGTTATTCAAAGCTTAAACTTTATCTTGTTCTCATACAAGACACACATTGCAATCATTTCCAATAGCTTGGTCAAACTGCAGGATTAGTTAACGACTGAGAAGGAAAAAGTTAAATTGATAATCAATCACCAGTGGATCATTTAGAGGGGATTAGATCAAACATTTGGTGCATTCTCCTTTCTTTTACTGCATCTTGTTTGCCCTCTGTTGGTTTTCTTCATCTAGTTTTATCTTTGTTCTTGTCTTTCAAACTAGCTTTGAAAACAGATATGGTGTTCATTGTGTTCCAAACAGAGGGTTTCGTGAAATATTAGAAAGAAAATAACAATTATTCTTCATATTTGAAGTTTTTGGTGGTCTCTATATAGGGAACTGGTCAATAAGCAGTGAAACCGTGAAGATGCTTCAATAAAATTGCTATGAATCCTTTAAAAATATTTCCATTCCTAGATTCAAAGATGGTTTGCATCTAATGTTATTTTGTTTTGTACAACGTAAAACTATTGCACCTTGATCAGACTGTTTTGAATTCAATAAAATGTTACTTTACAATAAATTTCAGCTATTTCTCCTAAAGAATTGGAAAAATAGATCATGTGCTTCATTTATAATTTCCAATTCTTTCCCATTTTGCAATTGAATGGGTAAAATTAGAATTTGAGAAAACATGGCATTCCCCAATGGAAATAACTTTTCTGATTTTTGACACACATTCATGCATTCTCCTGATATCTTTTTCTCATTTGCATCATTACCTTACCAAGCATCTGAAGTATAAATCCTCCATTTCTGGGGCTTCTCCAATTTGTTGCGATACACTATTAATGTGAAATTGAAAATTGAAGTCCGATTCACTACTTTGTGAAGAAAATGCTTCAAAATGTTATTTACATAAATGATTGAAATTTGAGTCAACAAACATTTTTTGTGGAGAATTTTGGCCTTTTGTGACCTGATCCTTGGATATAAAAATGAGATTGAAGTGAAGAGAAAATAGCTAAATTAAACTTAGATTACTTCTTTCAGAAAGTTTACTGTGCAATTGTGCTTCCCATGTTCCTTTTTATCATGCAAGCCCTGCTATTCTAACGGCCCATAGTTGTTTCAGAAGGAAACAAGTAGTGAATGGGATGTCTAAGGAACTTTTCCATTTCTATCCATGTGTTTTATTTATCGCAATAAAATCAAAGATGTATCACCAAGTTTGTCTTCTTTTCCAAATTTGATTATCTGTGTTAAAGGTGAAATATAGATTCATTTTCTGAAAGACTTTATGAAGCATAAAACCATATGGTGAAACAAATAGAGCTATTTGTGTTATTTCTTAGAATCAGTCATATGATCTTTTGCCCTCAATGGGTAAGGTAAAAATTTTTCATTATTGACGTGACAAGATAGTCTTAATTATGATTCTCTGAAATGATCATAAATTTAAAGAACTATAACTAAAGTTTTCTTGCCACGTTAACAGTAGAAAATTTTTATGTTACCTAGGGCAAGAGGTCAATTCTATTCTTAGAATATAAGTCTCAATTACTAATTTTGTCAAGGTTTCCTTTCTTTTGGAATGTAGGGTTGTTGCCTTGTCCGACAATCTAGATTTTGTGATTTTCAATCATCGTGGAAAAGCATTTCCTTTGTCCGTTGATGCCAAGTTGAAGTAACATAGAGGTGCTCCCGTACTGTTATTGAACCTAAGAGATGAAGTCGTGGAAAAATGTTGGAGGAGATTTTACCAACAGATTACAAGATTGGAGTTTTTGATATTGTAATTGTCGAATTACCTACATGGCATGCTCGTGGTATATGGGAATTTAGTGGACTGCAGAAACAAGCCTTCCCTTTTTAGCATGTTTTAAGCACACTATGATTTGATGATTTTATAGTAATGTTATTTTGGTTGTACTTGTGCCTACTCTTTGTGAAGTAGATTTTGTAAAAAATGATGAAATTTAAGTTTGAAATTTGATAAAAGTTTTGGGTTCCATCGAGTGTATGATTGAAAATAAATTTGAAAAAAAATGAGTTTTAAAAAATATGATCAAAACAAGGATTTTATATCACGGATAATTGGCACAAAATTTCCCTGTTGTCTGTATGTTTTGCGCAAATCGTTCTTATCATTTTATTTAACATTTTTATTTTTGGAGCAATCAAACTTTGCGCAAATTGTCCACATTGTTCATTTCATGGTAAAATCTTGTAAAATGACGAATAAGAAAAATATGCTTTCTTACTCCTCTCAACTCTCTCTACAAATCAGCCAAGTGTTCACCTCATTGTAGCACCAATTTTCTGGTATATTTTTCATGAGAATTTCATTTTCTCATAATAACCATGTATTTATTGCCTTGAATCTTGTATATGCAAATTTGTTTTCAATTATTGTTGAGAGTTGATAATTTTGCTCTGTGAATCCAAAAAATTGTGGATATTTTGATCGTCTCTTCTAAGGAGAGAGGCCCTTTTGACTCATAATAAGCTTGAATTTTTGCACCCACTTCATCAGTTCAAAAATGTTATTTTTTACAGCAATTTTCATACCTCCTCACAATAATTATGGACCCCACCCATTTGCATGTGCGTGCACTGTGAAAAAAGGTGTCAAAAAAGGCGTACTTGTAGAATGGTTCTCATAAGTTTGCAAAGAACGTTAGTTCATTTGGTCCTTTGAAGCCTCAAGAATCGAGATATTAGGTTCAAAAGAACAACATACTCCCTATCTAAATTGGACACCTCTTTGGAGCCTAAATTCACCACATATAAATACATAACAAGGGCGTAACATAAGAGGATCTCTCTCTCACCTCTCATGGTACACCATATCATAAAATCTTTCAAGAAACGAGTGACAAATTCATTACTTTATCAACCAATAGAAATTCTTATCAACTCTAGCAAAATGGGTAAATCATTGCAATGGGCCTATGACACTGGTCCAACACAATTGCATGAGGTTCCACGATCTAACTCATCTCATGCCACGACGCAAAAGAAGTGCTAACATTAGAGATTAAATGAAACAATTCTATACGGCTTAAGCCATTTGTACACCGAGCTCACCTCACATTACGGAGTGGGCACCGGAGCATTTAATAAGCGGGCCCGTCCCTTGTGTGAAAGGCATGTACACCGAGCTGTCAAGCTCAGTGTACATGTAACTTGATTCATTCTATATTCACACATGATAGGACAACTCATTTACACACCACATCAAACCTCCAACAAATCGAATCACGAAACCTGGACATCTGAAGTTATAAGAGAGAAATGAAGTAAGGATTCGTTTGATTGTAAAGGTGAAATTTGGGTGGAAAGAAAATAAACTCCAAAAAATTGAATTGCCTAAAATTGTTTTCCTTGACATTGTCAATTGATAGTGTTTGATTGGTATAATTTTCCACGTGGAAAATATTGAAATAAAAAGTGTTTTTTAGTATTCGTTTGACTTTGTTTTACTTGAAAATTGTCAATTTAAAGAATATCAACTTCTACCATTGTTCCTAGAATTTGTTTTCATTGCCAACTAATAAAAAAAAAAGACAAAAAAAGATTTAAAAAAATCATCTATATTTAAGTGTTCATTTGACTTTGTTTTACATGAAAATTGTCAATTAAATGAAAATATTTTTTAAAAATTAGGGACAAAATTTGTTTCTATGGCAAATAATAAAATAAAAAAATGAAAAAAAATTTAAAAACTCGCTACATTAACATGGAATTTGAATTCTCACCAGTACCATGAAATGGTGGAAAAAGTGACCAAGGTTCATGGAAATAGTTTTCCTTGAAAAATTTATCTTGTCAAACACCACAAATATTGAAAAATGGAAAAGATCCTTGACAATCAAACAGGCCCTATACGTTAACTCCCAAATGTCCAATTTTTAGTGGCTCAAGATTGAAGATAAAGTGAAGGACCATCCTTCCAAAGCTTCGAACTGCGTGAACTAACTCACTAGCGCCTGGTTTAATCTATTTTTAAAACCATTTCTGTAGTGTAAAATAATTCAAATAATCATAGATTCTTTCCATACAACATTGACAATCCATTAAAGTTACAAGTCTCTATCCAAGAATACTATATAGCAAACAGATGCAACCAACTGCACGACAGTAAGACAACAGACAATTGATCACCATCCAAAATTTTCCTTCTTGCTTTCAAGAAGTCTTTGAAGGTCACCATAACCACAAGGGACAGCAAGAATACCCTTTTGTCTGAACCCGAATTCTTCCTCTGCTTGCTGTAACAGTTTCAGAAAACCCATATGGGCTAAGCAACTTAACTCTATTACAGACCTCCTCGATTGACGATCATCGAATGTATGTACCGCAAAGTGTCCCTCCCTCACAACGTCTGGTAGATTTTATGGCAATGAAAACCCATCTTCATCAAAAATATCATCAATGCATGTGAGGATTTTTCTCAGTTTTCTCTTCACAGGATTATGGATTAGTAGACATCTTTTCATCATCAATGTTTGATTGCACATATACGAAGCTGACAAGATATAAAATCTAGTACAAAAGAAACTGACTGCATCGAAATTTATACTCGCTTTTGCAGGAAACAAAACATCAGATACCAAAAAGTATATACAATCTAAATGCATGTGCCTTGGAATTAAAAATTTCTGATTTGTAACTTCCAGCTTTTATTCAATTGTCAAGTAAATTGGATGGTGGCAAACCATAAAAGACCATTTCATAACTAAAAAACCGAATTCAAAAGGAAAATATTATAGGTTAACTATGTCGAAATGTCTTCAATTACAAATGTTCACATTATGGGATACTATTTAAGCAAATTGAAAAGCACAAAAACATGGACACTACAACTAGCACATGTTATGCAGGGAAGGAGCCATTGACAAGACATGAATTACCGGAAAATACACATTTGTGATTCAGGAATATTAAGAAATATAAATATCACAAGCATATAAACTTCTAGGATATCAATTACAGAGAAAATAGGAATCAAATACATACACCACCATCCTAAAGATGCAGAAAATCAAGACATGATAGACAAGCATGTAAACTTCTAGGATATCAATTACAGAGAAAATAGGAATCAAATACATACACCACCATCCTAAAGATGCAGAAAATCAAGACATGATAGACAAGCATGTAAACTTCTAGGATATCAATTACAGAGAAAATAGGAATCAAATACATACACCACCATCCTAAAGATGCAGAAAATCAAGACATGATAGACAAGCATGTAAACTTCTAGGATATCAATTACAGAGAAAATAGGAATCAAATACATACACCACCATCCTAAAGATGCAGAAAATCAAGACATGACAGAAGAATGCTTTAAGAAAGAACAAAGAAACAATAAATCAATACGAGAGCCGGAAACTATGTATTCACATCCTCTGTCATATAGTATTTTCGGCAAGTAATCTTGAAAGTGCGAAAGTAAGCAAAATTTATACAAGATAAAAACACTTTAATCAATTAAATGCTAGATTCATTATTGGCAGTTTGCATACATTTTAGGCATTAACAAGGTGATGGTGAATCTCAAACAGAAGAATATCAGACACCGTGGCACCACCACACCATAATTTAGAAATCCAATTGTCCCCTGATTTCGAACAATTGTTTTACCACCGAAACTGAAGGAATACTTGTAGAATTCTCAACATATTGAGGGAGTTTGAAATATTACCACGATCATTTATTACCATATTACTCTCTATCTCATTCTCAAAAGTCAACGAACAGGGGACTCAAAATAGCTAATTCCAATCATATAAACAAAAGATCATGAGATCTACTATTAATTTAGACAGAACCTGCTTATATATAATGAAACCATTTGGGAACATAAGCAATATTTTCAACACATAGGTAACATTTATAGAAAAATTATTAATCGAATACATATAGAATTCAGAAAGTAATAATATACAAGAATTTATTCATAACGTGCAAAAAATAAAAAAGAAGATCACATGATACTGATAATAGCAACTCTATTATTACTAATCCAGCTCTTCCCTTAAGCTTTCCTAATGAGACTTTTCATCAAACAGTTGGTATAAGTTCAACGACGTCGTTAACAGAACCAAAACCGAGTCCGTGGCATCTGGCATGGTCCACTCTCCCAGTTTCTGTTCAAACACCCCCTGCACCTTTATCAGACAAATTAACACACCCATAAACTATACATGCAAAATAAGACATATAACGCGAAAGAACACGATTAGGGGGGGCATACGAGAGAAGTTAAGAGGTAAACGAGGTCGGAGCACAGGGCAAAAAGTAGTAAAAGGAACAAAAAGACGATGGCGAAACGGAAGAGAATGAGAACGAAAACGAAGATTATGAGGTAGTAGAAGAAGAGGAAGGGGGAATCATCTACTACATAGACTAGCATTTTTTCTGGTTCCGTTCCGGAAATAGGAATTTTGGTATGTGATCGTCCCCAGGAATGGATTTTCTTGCTGAAAATATTGGGTTTGAAACACTATTAATGTCGTTTTCACCTTTTCTTAAGGTACTGGTATGGAAGAATCTGGAAACGGTCTCTAATGTCACATTTCCATTGGCCCGACAATTGAATAATAATTGTTAGAAGATTTTGTGATTAAAAAATCAGAAAAATTTTATATTTATTTATAGAATATTTTTGTATATGAATATTTGGTTGAAAATAAATATATAGAAACGAATTTTCAAATAATGATTTAATTGATCGATCGAGTGTTAACTGAGTCCTAGTTTGAGCTCCATTTTTTTGAAAAAAATACATTTTTTAACAGTATTTTGACATCATTTCAAACTCATATTTTTCAATAAAATAATATTATATGCAAATCTCAAACTTTTATTTTTTATTTTTTACGCACACATTTTTCATCAATACACTATTCAAAAATTTATTCTTCCAAAAAAAAAAAAAGGGACTCAAACCAGGGCTTAATCTTTGACGCATATTTTGGCTAAGATTCAAAACTTATTTTTAGGTAAATTGCATCTGGGTCCTGAATGATTATCGAGTCCCAAATTTTGATTTTTGGCATCCGCTAAAGTCCTTTTTGGATCAAATACATAATGTGAAATAATAGTAGTGTTTTAAATCAAACTAAGCGTACCGATCATTTCATTTAAAAAATTTACCTGTAACTATCAAAATGATGATTTTAATCACAAAAGTAATCCAAACGCAAACTTTTAGAAGGTATAGAACCCCAATGCAAGAAATCAAAGGTTTAAGTTTCCATCGTTACAAATTCAAAGGTTTGGAACCCCAGCGTAATTTACCCTTTTTAAGTAATTTTACTTAAATACTTTTTCAATGAAAATTAAAAGGAAGTTACTTAATTGATTTTACCGATTTTCGAGTATTATCAGTGCCATTATTTTCATAAGAAATACAAAAATAATTCCTCGTTGTTAAATTTTAAATGAGATTTCAGAAGAGTCAAGAAACTGATAAAACTGCACAAAAGGGAGCCATTAAACATTTCTAAAGTACTATGATCAAAATCTTTTAGAAATTTACTTCAGTTACCCGGATACTTGCCCCTCACATGAAGGGCGGGTCCCATGCATGTAACCCGGAGTGTTACACTTAAGGTACAAATAACAAAATCCAACATTTCATTAGTCCATATAAACGAGAAATGTTACACTTTCTATTTTAGTAGTTCATTTTCCATTTCTTTGTGATCTCGTCCACTTCACCAATATAAAATGATATTTTTCCAGTTAAAATTATACAACACAAAAATAGGGCAGCTGATACTCTTCAGCTCAGATATAAAATAAAACCAAAAAGAAGGGGTCAAATAACTGCAACATTTCTGTCCTCCGTATTTATCAAAGGAATTCCATTACACGACATTGATTTTACTTCCCTTTCTTCGAAGATCTTCCTTTTGATTTTTTCTTGAAAGATTTCTTGTTCGACTTCAACTTGCTTGGAGTTGATGACTTTCTCGTTCAGGGACAGAGTCAGGAATTAATGTTATGGGGGCAAAAAATTTAAAAAATTTAATGTAAAAATAAAATTTATATATAATAAGAAAAATTCATAATATAAGTTACATATTTTAGTTGTACTCGATGATGTTTTACACATAAAATTTATCTATAATAGAATTTAGATCTAAGTTCATATTAAATTCTTGTTCAATATTTAATGTTAAACAATCAGTAAGAAAACCATATTTGATTGGGAATTATTTTAATTGGTTTTGCAAACTAGGGGATTATACGTGAATAAATAATAGTAAGAAATGAGATAAATGGGTATTATCAATTGATACAAATAAGTGGGTTAAATTAGTGGGCTAAAGATTAAAACAAAAAAACATTTGAGGTGGACTAGTCCATTGAATTTTATTGTTGGTGGGCTACTGTGGGCTAATAGACTACAATTCACACAATTTTTTTTTTTTTAGGAAATTACATAAAACCAGGTATTAAAACTTTCAAATTCAAAATTAGGGAATGAAGTTTACTTATGCAAAAATCTGGTATTATATATAATTAATCCATACAATTCAATTAAAACCCTAATCGTTTCTTCCAAATTCTTCCCTTATCATCTCTCTCTCTCTCTCTCTACCTTATCCTTCGATTGTCATCGTCGTCAAGGAGCAACCGCCACCGGAGACACCTCCGACTCCGAGTGTCGACACGAGACCATCAGAATTCAGGCCATTTTTAAATTGTAATAATTTATTCTCACTCTAACTCTCCATCGATCTTCTCTTCATCTTCCTATCCGTATCTTCCTCGCAATGAAGATTTACCCACTCCGGCGAGCTATGGTGGTGAAATGACTAGGCTACGGTGGTTGTTGAATTTGGTGGTAGTGGTGTGATTTTCTGGCATGTTTTGTTGCGTTTTTGAGGTGGAGGTGGCGGCTCTGTGGATTCTTTGGTGGGGTGGTGGTTAGGTGTGGTGTAAATGGTGATAAAGGAAATGGTGGTCGGGTGCTGTGGCCTGTGGGTGGTGCGTTGTGCTATGGTAGTGGCGATGGTTGTTGCAATGGCGATGACGGTAACGAGTAGAGTATCTGTGACCAATAATTAGGTATCCGTGACCAACTATTTAGGCGTCTGTGACTAATTATTTAGCTTATTTGTGACTAAATATTAGGTGTTTGACTAAAAAATAATTTGTGACCAATAAATTGTAACTCATGTGACCCATAGATAAAATGTGACATGTAATTTGAATGATCTGTGACCACGAAATAATTTGTGACCAATTAATTTGACGATATGTGACCAGTAAATAATCAGTGACTATTAATCATGTAATTGTGACTCTATTATGTTTATTTAATAAATATTTTTAATTAATTAAATGCATACCTGATTTTTGAATTTTTAAACTATTTACTTGATTTTTGAATTGGGGTAAACATAACCCTGAGATATGATTTTTTTCCTTTTTTTTTTTTTTTAAAGCATCTATGTCTGGTCAACAGTGGGCTAGAGCCCACCTCTAAATCTTTCCCTGGACCCGTCTTTGTTTCTTCGTTCCTTTTCCTTCTTCACATTGTCCATGTTCATAGCCTAAAAAACCCAAAAACTAATTAGCCAAGCCAGAATTTGCTTCCAAATACTGGGAATGACATGAAGAAAAAGCTTAGGAAATCTACAAGCACTACGAGTAAAAAAGAGTTCACCTTTTCAACATTTAGCATTTCGTGAGAATTTTTGGAGATCAACTTATTCAAAACATTCTCAGTTTGAATGCACCCATTCCCGATCCTTCAACAGTTGGTAGGAACTGTAGGGAAGATGGATATAAGATGTATTTAGACCTTACTGGTATGTTTGCTAAAATGGATTAGATCATGCTTTACAGTTAATGCAATATAACGCATCTTGTTGGACCCAGGCTTATTTGTGAACGGTAAAGATGGTTGTTTGTGAGCGTAGTTTAAATCACAAATTTATGAAATGAAAATGTAGTACAAAACCACAAAGCCAAATAAGAAAAATAAAATAAGTAGAAAATGAAGATCAAATCCGAGGCAAATGATAGCACTTTCTCCTTAAGACAATATTGCCCCGCTACGGTGCTCACGGTTGATGACACTTGTCTCCCAAGATACAACGAATTTTTAATCTTGTGGCAGTAGCACTTCACACCACAAGAACCAGCGAACCAACAGAATTTCCTTTCTACAAAGGAATTTTATGCAAGAAATAGGAGGAGAGATTTTGCAAAAGAAG
This sequence comes from Olea europaea var. sylvestris, assembly GCF_002742605.1. Lineage (NCBI taxonomy): Eukaryota > Viridiplantae > Streptophyta > Magnoliopsida > Lamiales > Oleaceae > Olea > Olea europaea. Next base: position 3,242,220 of record NC_036256.1, on the reverse strand, counting down.
AAGAGTGCTCAATGCAAAATATGAAATGATCTTTTTTTAAAGGACGTCCAAATGGTCCTATTTATAAAGGAAGAAGGGGTGCAAGTGAACTGGTGTGGGCCAAACCACGCATTCTTTCGAATTGAAGCAACACTTCACTTTCGCTAGCTTTCCGAAATCACAATTTTATTTTATTTTTCATTTACTTCCTCCAACTTTTGGACCGCAATTTCTCATTCACTTGAAATTGGTTTCTAATATTCAAATATACTTCGAACATCTACTTGATCAGTAGAACAAGTTGACCTATTTACTTTCGTAATTTAACCATCGGATCAAGTCCAAATATTTGGCCGAAGTTGACCGTTAGCCACACTTTCCGATTTCAATTTTTTACTTAACCAATTTTTGTTAACATGGAAACCAATTTCCAACAATCCCCCACATGAATGGAAATTCGGACGTGCAAATGCAATGCGACACGATACGTGTAGTTGTAGAGAGAGAGAGCGAAAAAACATTGCATCAGGCGAGGTAGCTTTCAGCTTTGAACCTTCCCTAGTGAAATATTATCGAGCTTACTTGGCTAATTGGTGAACGCTATGTCTTGAACCAACCAGCCGTTAGTGTAAGCCAAGACAACAATACTCACGTAATATCTTCGCTAATTCTGTTCTTGGTTCTCATGACTTGGTTCATTTGGCCCTGAACCCCTCTTGATTCTGCAAGTGTTTAGAGAATTCAAGCCTTGAATAATTCTCATTGAAGCGGCCCCACTTCACACTCAAATAGGTGACCTCCTATTAAGAGTATTCTGTCCTACTCTACTTGACTTAATCAAGATATAAGAATCATTAAAATATTATCTTAACCTCTTCCAACTCTGTAGAAAGCACTTTGGTATCATAGGAATGAGTTAGGAAATTATTTCCTCAGTGCTTTATGGAATCCTCATAACTTAGTTATCCCTTTGAACCAAGATCTTGAGATCCCCAGTCAACAAGGTAGAGTTACCATTACAAGAACTCTAACGTAGTAGGCTTTACCTCATTCCCTTCGATATACAGTATTTTTGATCTCTCTTAATAAATCTTTTTAAAGGTACCACGAGTTTACACCATTGAGATCAACTGTTTAGCGGTATTATGTCTACGACATATACGACTAAACTTACCGTTACATGTGACTTAGTATCTTATCAAATGTAGCTAGCCAACGATCGATTTATTTAATAGATACACATTGTCACAGCAAAAAAATCATCTCATGAAGTTACATGTTTCTTATTAGCTTTATCTAAAGCTTTATCAAAACACAATTGGAGGATTTTCTTATAGTCAATCATTTATAGTTGAAGGGTGTTCACTTTCTAATATTGAACTATCACAATGTATTTGAACTTTATGAATATTTTTCAAATATTCCAATTTTTTGTTGCTTCTTCTAGCCCTTCCAGTAGCCGATTGACTATTCCAAGGTATACTTATGGAACATCTTCCAAAAGTTACGAAGACGTTCTGCTTCTTCTCGGACTTTATTCAAAGTAATGAACTCAGATTCCATAGCTAATCGAGTTATACATGTTTGCTTTGTCGATTCCATAGCAACTCCAACAAGGATAACAACATAACCACTTGTGGACTTGGAATCCTTCATGCCGGATATCCAATTAGCATCTCGATATCCTTCGAATACGATAGGATATCTTATGAAATGTAATCCACGGGTTCGAATACGATAGGATATCTTATGAAATGTAATCCACGGGTCATAATATACTTCAAATGCCCAAGGATCCTTGTCAATGCCATCCAATGATCATGGCCTGGATTACTCGTGAATTTACTAAGTTATTCACGGTAAAAGCAATATCTGGTCGAGTGCAGTTCATAATATACATTAGACTGCCAATCACTTGTGAATACCTTAGTTGTGACACGTTTCCACCCTTATTTTTAACCAAGTGTATACTTGTATTAATATTTGTTTTGACTTATTTCCCTCAAATACTTAAGTATTTTCTCAATCGTAATGATATTGGGAAAGTACAATTCCTAGAGATCTTTATCCCTAGTATTACTTCTGCCACACCCATGCCTCTCATATCAAAAATGCTTCGTTAGCATTTTCTTGATGTTTACCAACAGTTCGTGGCTATTGCCTAATATACAATCACATAGGCATTTGGTGTATTCACTTATACACACTTGTCACATTAGTTCATTTTGAATCCGTTTACAAGCTTTATGGCTTTCACTTTGGAGAAACGAATCCTTCAGGTTACTCCATGTATATCTCCCATTTAGAAGTGTCGTTCTCACATCCATTTGATGAATCTCAAGGTTATATATATTGCCGCAGTTGCAATTAGTAACCTTCTCAAAGTAATTCTAGTTATGGATGAGCGAGTATCAAAGAAGTCAAGTCCTTCTTTCTAAACCTCTTACTACGCCTTGGTTCTTTCTCATTTGAAGATCCATTTGTAGTTTCATAAGTTCTTTATTAAACTTACATTTCCTTTGTCTTTTCAAGGAATAATTCTCAAAGAATATTGTACTCCTTTATTTCACTATGGTACCCTCATGTATATCCAATTTGTGTACAGAAAATTATATGCACTGCTATTATTCGCGATCCAATAAATATGCAATCGATCACTTTGGGACCAATCTTTATTTGTTTAGGCTTAGGAACTTCAGTCTTTGCCAAACACCCCTACACTTTTAAGTGTTGGTAGGAGGAATGATGACTTTTCCATAACTAATATGAAGTCTTTTCCATTTTCTTGAGAGGTACAGAAAAGTGTAACTTTAAGTTACCCCCACAATTCCTATATTAGGAATGTATGTCAATTAGTAATGTTGCACCCACACGTTTTGAGCTTTTTGTATAAGTTCTCAAGCATTTATGATAACCCCCACATTTTTGGGTTATACTTTGAACTTTAGAGTTACAAACTCTTTCATAGTTCAATCCATTTATCACTTAGATAATATCAATATTGAGTGCTTCAAAATAGTGATCGTCGATTCACACAAATGAAAAGTCATTTTTCATTTGAAGTTGTGCTTCAATCAACTATAATAATTTGATTATTTAAATCAAGGTTGTCACATAGACCAACAACACTTTCAAAGTATAAACCAATTTAATTGGTTCACACTTGAAGTCACATTCAATCAATGAAGAAGACTAAGCCTTTTCAAGCGTGTGCAGCTTTTAACATTTTTGACATTCACAAAATAATGTTAATCATGTCACGTAATAAGGTGCATATTCACCTTATTCACCATATTTAATATGAAAGTATAACTCAATCAAGTTGTGTTCTCAAAAGTCACAACCCTTCAAGAGGACACACCTCTTGCAATTAATTTCTATGAGGAGACTTACTCGTTGGAGATTTATCATATCAAAGTCATGATATTCTATATGAAAAGACACACCTTTTCATCCATATTGATCTCCATAACATTCTTCAGAATTTTGCATTACATAGTTTTTATCCTTAAAAATTATTATATTCAAGGATATTGGCACCACCAGCAATTATAGACACCGTTTGTGTTCATATTCCAATAATTGGACCAACAATTTTCTCATCATATGCACATATAATTTTAGCATAAGTCATCTCATTTAATTTTATCAAATTAATTGAGGCTCAACAATTTATCATGTCATTTCCAATTTCTAGTAGAAGAAATGGTTGTGGAAGTTCACATACTTTCTTTTATAAAATTCTAACACTTTAGAATTTTCTCATATATTTCAACAAAGAAATGGAAACATTCTCAACAAATGCATTCTTCCAATATTTATGCATTCAATTCATCATGACCAAGTAAGGGAATAATAACTTATATTCCAAAGATACTCACATTTATAGTATATATTTATTCCATCTATAAAAATGTCGATGCTCTGTGCCATAGCCATCTTATTATTACAACCAGAGTTAGCATTCTACAATTAAATTAACAATGGTCGAAACCGGCATCATGCAATTCCACAACCAATTTATACTGTCCCAATGCAGATTAAAGACAATCACCCATTTCGAAATATTTGGCACTTGTTTCCACATGCAAGTGTATATATACCATTTCAAATTAACTATTTATTCAATTGCATCCATTCATTCAACCAAATATTTTCATAAATGAGAAAAGGAGTTTTTCGCCTTAACTCAAATTCGTTCCAGCTTTTATCAAGTAACTGCTTTCAAAGCATAATTTGAACAGGCACGAAGCAGATTTGGACAAAATTTCAAGCATACATCCACCATTTCAAATTACTGCAAATTCAAATTGCATTTAAAGTTGAAAGGTCACCATAAACTGGATTACATGCACTTTTCCAAAGATTAGAACCAACTTACAGGTTTTTAACTGATTATGGAAAGACACCGGCAGTCGTGCAAGTTTAATCATTCAATGGGAATATAATTATTATACCAGACAAACATTTATAGATGAATTCAGATAGTGCAAGCCATAATACATAATTTCAAAAGGGCTAGACCTTTTCCAGAAATTGATAAATCAAATTTGTTCATGTTCTCTCGAGTAATTATAACAATGGCAGTTAATGCATCCATCTATACTTTTTCGAAACGGTGCCTTTGGCATGTCTTAAATAAAATATACGCATAAAGGTTCATTTATTTTAATCACCAGCAAACCTTTTTAATAGGTACCAAATAAAGCAACATATTGGAATTTATTGCAACAATTATTTCAACAACACTTGCACGTTCCTGAATCTTCTATCTTTTATGCTTATGAAAGTATACAAAATCATGTGACAGTGGTAAACAATTTGCATCATGCATTTGTTCAAAATCAAAACCAACTTTGATGGTTTTGACTAATTTTTTGGAATAATTGCAGTCACATAATGATTCACGGATTCATTTCCAAATCAACAATAGACATAACTTGAAGTGCTCTCATATTCCTCAACCAATGCCACCAGAAATTGATCACAGAGAAATAGCTCACTGATTTTCCAAAATCAAATTCCAATAAGAATTAGAATATAACTGCACAACGAACAAAATTTGATTAGAACACCAAACAACCATCCACAAATATTGTCTTAAGATTGTTGGACCTAGGCTTATTTGTGAGCGGTAAAGATGGTTGTTTGTGAGCGTAGTTTAAATCACAAATTTATGAAATGGAAATGTAGTACAAAACCACAAAGCCAAATAAGAAAAATAAAATAAGGAGTAGAAAACGAAGATCAAATCCGAGGCAAGTGATAGCACTTTCTCCTTAAGACAATATTGGCCCGCTATGGTGCTCACGGTTGGCGGCACTTGTCTCCCAAGATACAACGCATTTTTAATCTTGTGGTAGTAGCACTTCACACAACAAGAACCGGCGAACCAACAGAATTTCCTTTCTACAAAAGAATTTTATGCAAGAAAGAGGAGGAGAGATTTTGCAAAAGAGAAGAGTGCTCAATGAAAAATATGAGATGATCTTTTTTTAAAGGACGTCCAAATGGTCCTATTTATAGAGGAAGAAGGGGTGCAAGTGAACTGGTGTGGGCCAAACCACGCATTCTTTCGAATAGAAGCAGCACTTCACTTTCGCTAGCTTTCCGAAATCACAATTTTATTTTATTTTTCGTTTACTTCCTCCAACTTTTGGACCGCAATTTCTCATTCACTTGAAATTGGTTTCTAATGTTCAAATATACTCCGAACATCTACTCGATGAGTAGAACAAGTTGGCCTATTTACTTTCGTAATTTGACCATCGGATCAAGTCCGAATATTTGGCCGAAGTTGACCGTTAGTCACACTTTCCGATTTCAATTTTTTACTTAACCAATTTTTGTTAACTTGGAAACTAATTTCCAACACATCTTTCTGAACATGCTTACTATGACAATGTAATAATTCTCGAGGATAAGGAGTTCATGTACCGCACAAACCTTCCTATATTTCTTTGAATGCTTTGGGGGCTTCTCTCTGGGCAATTTCTTTTCAAATTTTCCACCACTGGCTGTTGCAGCCGATGCCATTCCGGCAATCCTTGCCAACTTTTCCGGGCATTGTTTGGGTTCCCATAATAGGTAAGGCTGTGGCAGCAAGCTGAACATGGCTGCAAACCAAAAACAAAATCAGATGATGTGTTGCAGTATGATTAAACTATTTGGCAAGGACCATAGGACTGTATATTCTGACAAGTTATAAACACTTGGAGGAAGTTTACACATTACATCATTAGTAGAATGACAAGAAGAAGTGCTATGGACTTACAAGGACAGAAAATACAAAGTAAAAAATTTCATCATATTGGAAGCACTAGTGAACAAGATATTTCCCTGAAATTGTAATTTAAGTATTCAATTGTACTATTAATTTCAGAAAATAATTAGGACCAGGATGAAGTGTGAATTCCATTCTTCAAAATTCATGCCAAAAATTTCTAAACGTACTCTTGTACGGAAATGTTAATTTGGGGAGGCTTGGCAGGGCACCAACTTTGGCAGCATGTTTCAAGTTCTGAAACCTATTTTTCCCTTGTTTGTCAACTCTGCTTTTCTTCTCTTTTCGTCTCTCAGCAAAAGGATCTGTTCCTGGTTCTGAAAAAGTAAAATACTGATTATACAAAATTATACTATAATATAGGAATTTTACAAAGACTGTCTTGAATATCATGAAAAAGAAAAGGAATATCACCATCCTGGGCAAGAGCATATATATATTTTAATTATGCTTAAAATTGAATACATGAAAATTTTAGGTGTAAAATTTCATTGGTAACCATCAATTTAATACATGATATGTAAGAAGATTTCTTTTTTATGTTTACCAACAAATTTAGTTGTCGACAGTTGATAAGTGCGTATTGTGCACTTATTTAGGCCATATTATTAACTCTTTATGTCGTCAAGTTATTGATTTCTACTTAACTTGAGTTAATTTTCTTTTATTTTTAGTTATGGACTCGTTCAAAACACTTGGAAAAGAAAGAATGATGAAATTGGATGAAATCTACAATTTTGGGATCAAAGTCTCACTATAAAAATTAAAGGACTAAATTGCATTATATGGAGAAGAGGAAACCTTGGAGAGAAATTTATAAAGGGTAATTGGCACAAAACGTCCCTACCTTTCAAGTGTATTGTGAAAAACATCCATACCTTTCATTTTTTGGTACAAAACGTCCCTACCTTCCACTTTCTTGGCGCTGAACGTCTTTTTCATCAATTTTTGACGATTTTACCCTCTATTCAAATAAAACAAAAAGAAAAGAAAAGAAAAAAAAATAAAAAACTAATTGCAACCACATTCCCAAAATTTCTAAAAATTGCAAATGGTAACATGATAATTACCATATTAAATAAATTGAAAAAAAAATCAAAAAATTAAGAAAAAAGTTTAAAAAATGGGTTGTCTTCTTCACCCCACGCACCCACGCTACTATTCATCTTCTTCTTCCCCCACACCACCCCACCCCACACCACCCCACCATACCATACAAAATCTCTCTACACAGTAAATCCTCCAAATCCGAAGCCCGTTACATCTCTTTGCACAATGGGGTTTGGTACTGAATATGAAAATGAAGGAGCTTGCACAAAGAGGGGAAGTGCAGAGAGATGCAATGGGGCTTCGGATTTGGAGGATTTGCTGTGCACCAAAATAATTATTTTGGGGAAAAGTCTCTCTCTCTCTTTCTTCATTTTTTTTTCTTACAAAGAAGAAGATGAATAGTAGAGTGGGGTAGGGTAGGGTAGGGGTGGGGTGGGTTGTGGTGAAGAAGACAACCCATTTTTTTTAATTTTTTGATTTTTTTCAATTTATTTAATATGGTAATTATCAAGTTACCATTTGCAATTTTTAGAAAATTTGGGAATGTGGTTGCAATTAGTTTTTTGTTTTTTTCCTTTCTTTCCTTTTTGTTTTATTTGAATGGAGGGTAAAATCGTCAAAAATTGATGAAAAGGACGTTTAGCGCCAAGAAAGTGGAAGGTAGGGACATTTTGTGCCAAAAAATAAAAGATAGGGATGTTTTCCACAATACACTTGAAAGGTGGGGATGTTTTGTGCCAATTACCCTAAATTAAAAGGGCAATTAATCAAATGGGCCTCAATTGGACTTGCTTTGGAATCAAAATTCAATAATTAATTTGACTTCTAAATTGACTATGAGAGATGGGCTGGAAAAAGGGTTGCATGTTGTTGGTGTATATACACAGGGAAAACAGGAGAAAAGGGTAGTCCCTTTTCAATTGGACTACAAAGGGCTGTGATTTATACATGGGATAACCACATATCTACTATATTATATAAACATGTTTCACAATTAACAAAGTTCCTTAAAACTTTCATAATCCAGGTGATAATTGAAAATATTAAATATATAAAAATATAATGTTATATACGTTAAATTTGGATAAAAAAATTATAATCTTCTACAAATTACCAATATGCCATAATTAAAGACATTTTTTATTTTCCAACCATAATCAAACGAGATTTTCTCTCTCTACAAAACGGGTTCCACAAAAACTCTCTTTCTAAACAACAGATTCACCAAAAACTCTCCAAAAAATCACGAAAATTTCCCTGGCATTCTCTGCAATCGATCAATAACGTCGATATGCTGGTAATTTTCATTTAATTGGAGAAAGTCGAAGTTCGAGTATGGAAGAATTCAATTTGCCCAAAGCAGAAATTGAAGTTTTTTGATCTGATTTCGAAGGTAAGCATATAATTACTTAGTATAGCTTATGATTTTGAAGAACAGGTGTTTTCGAAGCTATTGAAACATTTATCTAAACATAATCAGAGATTTCACGCCGTTAAGAATAAACTATATTTTGCCCAGTGTGTGACGTGTGTTTTTTCATTAACCATTGGTAATATGCAATTTTTGTTTTTCAATTTATAGTCATGAACGTGTTGATCTATGACTGTTTTTGTGATTCAATCACATTGGTGCATATTTCTGTTAATTGTGACTAGTTGTGACCACTGAATTAAATAGATTGTGACATATATGTTAAATGTCTTGACAATCCATAAGTAGAATTAGTTTATTCTGTGATTAATGTCATTGCATTGAAAATTGATTCTCTGCGACACTAAATTTGTTGACCGTATGTGAATTTCTTTACATTAAATAACTTCTGTGACCTGTATTGATAGATCTGTGACTTCTTCATCTTTGGCATGTATTCATCAATGTCATTGCATCTGATCATTTCCTAATTTTAGTGAATGAAGTGTGACATGCTGTTATTTGTTTGTGATCAGGGATGACAATTTGAATGTTTGCCTGTTATATGGAGGTCACACATCACTTATACTAGTAAATGATACGTGCAAGTATGATGAGTTGGTTAACCTTGTTATTTCAGAATTGGGGCTTAATCATGCAGAAGTAGGTGTGAGATTAACATATTCTTTGGATTCTAGTTTACCTCCAGTTCGGATACTAAGTAATAATAATGTCTTAACGTATTTGAGGCTAAGATCTTTGGATGGCATTGTATCGAACTATCCTATTACAGTTGATGTTACCACTACAGACTCATGGCAGTCAACAGGAGCATTGCAATGCCTAGAGTCATCAATTACTACCATTGAGTCATCGACTAATGTGTTTTCTTTACAACAAATAGCTCAGGATATATGTGACTCGGTTACTACAATTGAGAAAGGAAACATTGAAGAAGATGTGACATTGATATCTCAAGCAAATGCTAGAGAAGTAGTGGAGGGAAATGTTTTCCGCAATAAGGAAATACTGAAAATGAGCTTGGCCCTCTATGCCATACAAAACAAATTTAAATATAAGGTGTTGAGATCGGACAAAAAAGAGTACGTAATAAAGTGTTCCCAAGATGATTGCAAGTGGATATTTAGATCTTGACGCTTGGGAGAAACGAAAATGTTTAAGATCAGGGAAATCTATAATGGTCACACATGCTCAATGAACATTGTTTTAGGATCTCATCGACAAGCATCTAGCTCAATGGTGTCAAACTACATCAGGTACAAATACACTTCTTCACGTACAATATACACTCCTAATGATATCTCAAATGACATGTTGCACAAATATGGAGTATCGGTGAATTATATGAAGGCATGGAGGTCACGTGAGCAGACATTAAAATTGATTAGAGGTGATCCAACAACATCGTTTCAGTTGCTACCTTCTTATTTTTTTATGTTACAACAGATGAACATAGGGACAGTCACACGAATAGAAATTGATCATTTAGATAGATTTAAATATTGTTTTATGGCTTTGGGTGCATCGATTGCTGGTTGGAAATATTGTAGGCTAGTCATTGTTGTTGATGATACATATTTAAATGGTCACTATGGCGGTACACTCTTTACAGTTTGTACACAAGATGCAAACAACAATATCTTCATACTAGCTTTTGGGATTGGGGATAATGAAAACGATAAGTCGGGGAGATGGTTTCTTGAGATGTTGAAGAGGGCGTACGGATCTAGAGATGGATTATGTATAGTATCCGATAGACACAATAACATAAGAAACGCCATTGAATTTGTATATCCAGAGGCAATGCATGGGATCTGTTCGTACCATTTGCTGAAAAATTTGAAGTCACATTATGCAAAATCAGGTCACAATGTCACACATGCATTCAATTCTGCTGTAAGAGCTTATACAGTGGATGAATTTGAATACCAAATGCAGCAATTGGACTCAATAAATGAAGATATCAGGGGATATTTGGTATGTGATTGTCTGAAACATATGTTATATGACTTCCTGTCACTTTTTTTTTGATGTTATGAAATTTCTATGAATATCTGTGATCACGCATGTTTAATGTACAAACTATATTTCATTTTTTATTATATGAAATTGAAACATGATTATGAATGAAATATACAGTGCATATTTAGCATGTGGTCTCATTTATAATTGAAAACATAATATAGTTTTATGAATGTGTCCATTTGTGACCTGTTCTGTGATAATACTGACTATCTGTAAACTTTTTAGAGTTAACTGTGACCATATGTGACTTGTTACTTGAATCTGTTATCTAATAACTAAAATTATTTTGTAGTTGGATGTTGGATATGAAAAATGGTCAAGATTGCACATGCCAACCAATAGATACTCTACTCTGACATCAAACATAGTAGAATCTGTTAATGCAGTCACGAAGGCGGCAAAAAATTACCCCATTGAAGCACTTCTAGAATCATTGAGGCAAATGGTCCAATCTTGGTTTTACAAAAATAGAGATGACGCGCATGGCACTTTCACAAAGCTTGCAACAAAATATGAGAAGTTGTTAAGGGAAATGAGCAATGATGTGAGAAATCTAAAGGTAAAAACAAGAAAACTATGTTTATTATGTTGATCACAAGTATAACGTTAAATATTTTTTATTTTTAGGTTTCACCTGCAAGTCACACTTTGTTTAAAGTGAGGGACAATTCTTCATCATACATGATTGATATAACTCTACATACATGTAGTTGTAGAATATTTCAAGTGGATCAACTTCCCTATCCACATGCACTGGCAGTAATAGCAACATTGAAGCTGAATGTATATGACTTTTGCTCTATGTATTACACAAGAGATGAATATCTAAATACCTACAAAGAGACTGTATTTCCTGTAGGTAATAAATCAGAATGGAATTTGTCAAAAGATGTAAGTAATAGAGTTACTTTTGCTCCAAACCAAAAGAAAAGCTCTGGACGGCCTACTGAGAAGAGAAAGAAGCCAGCATATGAAAGATCACAAGTTGTGAAATGTGGAAGATGCGGTGAATTCGGGCACAATCGTCGAACATGCAGGAACTTGGTGCCACTTAACCAGAATGACAAAAAACTGAAAATAAAGAAAGATCCAAAGAAATTCAAATAGCTTAGCATAATTTTTTTACACAATGATATTCTTTGTAATTGCAAATTGTTTCATTTTATTGCCGAACGACGTATTTTTTGGATTATACAAGTTGATAGATTTATGCATTGAGCTTTCATTATTCTCACGATGTCACTTATTTCTGGAAAAGGGCTGTGTAAACAAACATTGATTGTAACTCTGTTTTTGATGATTGTGACCGTCTGTGACCATTTCAAGCATAAAATAAGCTCTATGTTTTTTGTTTAACTTGTGTGTTCAAACTGAATCTGAATGTCATCTTCCACTAGATGGGACCAACTTGTGTGTTCAAACTAAATCTGAATGTCATCTTCCACTAGATGGGACCAACTTGTGTGTTCAAACTAAATCTGAATGTCATCTTCCGCTAGATGGGACCAATTCTATGCTTACTTCTTTTGTAAGAGTGTCGATGATAAATGTTAAGAATTTGTGACCATTTGTGACCTGTTCATATGTAACAAGTTAATCAAACTATTTGTGACCATCTGTGACTTACAGTTATATAAGAAAGTACTCATATGTGACCACTTGTAACCTACTCAAGTCATGCAAATTAACCAATTGTTGCTATTTGTGACGATTTGTGACCTGCGGTTATATAACACATTACTCACACGTGACTATTTGTGACCTGTTTAGACTCTGCAGTATTCTCACGTGACCTGTTCAGACCGTGCGAATATAGACTTTTACATCCATAAAAAAACTTAGAAGATATAAACAAAATCATTCACATAAACACCAATACTTTCACCTTGTACCAATTGACAAAAATAAATTCAAATTCAATTCCAAAACATATTACAAAGATAACATCTATCAACTACATCATAAAAATATCTGTTTGTCTAATTTTGAACAGCTATCAATCTAATCCATCATGAAAATAATGCCATCAACAGGAGTTCATTCATCTGACTTTGAACTTCCCTTTCCAATCTGCTTCAGTTGCTTGTTTTTGAACAGCAACGCTGCAATTTCAAGTCTGGCATTCCCAGCATCAAATGACATTGGCATATTGCCAAGATCATTGTGCAACAAATGCTGTGCATACTTTTTCACAAAAACCCTACAATCATGCCTGTAATATTTAAAGAAGACAAACCATAAGTAATTACTAAATGTTGATGGAAAATGATAAAACTTGCAATGCCCATAACGAAACTTACCCATTTTGTTGTTGGGGTAAACCACGGACAATATTAACATGCAGTTCCCCAGATTTGTCACTAATACTATCACTAGTTTCCTTCCATAGCCCGACAAATTTTAAAAGGTGTGTAAGAGTCTTCACAAGCGATAAAACCCCTTCGCGAACTTTGTTGTCCTTGTATGATTTGTTGTTTGAATTATATATGTAAAGAACATGGTTAGTAATATCAAGCTGCCCTAACATCCAATGAGCATGATTTGTGGGCATAATGGGCATCAACACAGATTCAACTTCTCTCCAAGCAGTATTAAATGATAACCGTTCACTATTGATGGTTTTGATTAGCTCATCTTTCTTCTCAACAATGCTTGGGTCTTGAATAAACTTGGAGTATGTCGACTTGATTGACATATCAAATATGTAGTCTGTAGTGGTAGCTTTCATCTTCACACCTTCACCGAACTTGGCAAGTTGTCTTTTGTAATGAAAGCATGCATCCAAGTGTTGTAATAAGAAAGAATATACATAAGTAATACAAAACTACTATGCATATGTGGAAAATGGTGAAAAAATTGTACCATGCTGTTCAATGATGAATTAGAATCAATCAATGCATGCCACCAAGTTTTATAATGAACAGCGACAGTGCCACATACAAATTGAGGACTTATCACGTTATCTGCATCGTTAAACTTTACCCTGTGCACACACATATGCCCTCATCAAACAAAGAATATGATTGTGACCAATTTATTTCTGTCTGTGACCAGAAATGCTGTAGTCACAAAAAGAAATGGAAGGTCACAATTCACTAAAAACACTTAAAATCTACGTTTAATTTACTTGTTCTTGGGCTTGTATCCTCTGTCAAACCAATTCTTAAATGAACTCAGATCTGTGCTATCAACTCCTTTCGAATAATTTTGGAACACGACGTTTACAGTGTTAGATTTTGATCCAGTAGCAGCATGACGTGGATCGACCTTAACAAAAGGTGACTGCAGAGTTTTCGATGGCTTTTGTGCTCTCTTCACAGGTAGTCCAGATGATGGTGGTGCAAGTGTATCTTCCTGAATAAAAAATATAAAAACAACGTTTCTTAAATTAGTGTATGACAATAAATCTGAATTTATAATATTAAAACACTAAATGTTTCATTAAACTGACATCTTTACAATGAAGTTCAGTAGACTCCAACACACGTGCAATAGCCTCATCAACCTGATCCTGCACTTCTTTACTGGCAAAAAATGTATCATCAGAGCTTTTAGGTGTCTGTGAGGAGCCAACTTCTAGATCAAATAAAGGAGATTCAAGAACATAGTCATCATGAACATGTGAAAACTTAGGTGCCATGTGACCCTTGTCCACTTTTTCAGCCACGTCATCACCTTTTTGCTTGGGTTCTATGTGAACATTGTCACTTTTTTCAACAATATCATCACCTTTTGGCTCAGGTTCCATGTGACCCTTGCCCTTTTTGTCAACATCATCATCATCTTTCGGCACTTGTTCCGTCAAAACATCTTTACCAATCAACTTCTTATGAAGTTCATCCATCACCGAAGATAAAATGTCAGAAACAGATTCAACAAAATTTTTAAGAGACAACCTGATGTCACTCAAGCTATCTTTCAACACATTGTGACTCTGAATGACCTCATTGAGCTTCAAAGAATTGTTTGATTGACGCATGTTTACATTCATCTTAGAGAGTTCTGACTTCATCGACATAAGCTCCTCTTTCAACCCCTTGTTCTCCGCTTGGAGCTTGGTTATTTCCTTATCAATCAACTGCTTCAGTCGACCACATTCCTGATTAATTTTGTAGTTAGTAAAATTGTATATAAAATGTGTTCTGAAGTGAAAAGACAATGATATTACTTACCTCAACACATAAGCAATCTGGATGGTAGGCAGCACTTTGCTGATCGCGAGAGCTAGAGCCAGCAGTCCCTGTTTGTTTATACAGCGATGGGTCCACAAAATCTGAATCTTCAACGTCTACCTTCGACAGTAGAGGAGTTGCCTCACTTGTGCCCAATTGATTTTTAGAGATCCTAACATTCCTAGTTGGTTGTCTAGGCTTTGAGTACTGCACATCTACCGATCGTACACAACATATATAAGAATGAAGAAAGTCACAAGAAACAAGTCACATGTTTCACGTCACAAACTTAAGAGACATGTGACTTTACAAAACAGGATATTCATACTTCAGGTCACAATCGTATGAAGAAAGTCACATATCATACGTTTTCGATCACATTCACAAGTCACAAGTCGCATAAGAGCAAACTAAGTCACAAGCCACAAGCCACAACATACATAAGGACAAAGAGAGTCACAGGTCACAAGTTACATGTTTCAGGTCACAGTCATAGAACATATGTCACTTTACAAACAGGATATTCATACTTCAGGTCACAAATCATATTTCGTATCATAATAAATGTGAAGTTCATATTTAAAACCTGTCATAAATGGCATTGTGAGCTCAACTTCAGATGGATCAATGTCATTTATCACAACCCGTTTCACATAAGATGAAAAAATATTGAGCATATGCCATTTCAAAATTTATATAATCAACCAAATGATTACATAACAATTTAAATGTATTTAAAACCTTACATTCTCATTTCCAAATACTTTGTCCTCCAACATTGACACTAAAGGATGTTTGTGCGCAGTCCAATTAATAATGCGTGGATATTTCTTATAAATTCTTGTGGCCACATTCCCCTCAAGTGCAGGTATGCACTCATATAACCACACCTGGAAAGCCACTAAAAAACCTGTCAATCTATAGTGAATAGTTTGTTTTGATAATTCCTTTTTTAGCGACAATAAGGTGGTCTCAAACAAATATCTACCCCAAGGAAATGTTTCAAGAGTGGCAAAATCGTCTACAAGTGCAAATATGTATTGATCCACCACCTTCGGGATAGGATGTAGCAAATAAGTATGAGGTGATGAGATAGATAATTCTAATCTTAACAACGTCAAGATCTGGTGCATCATCAAGTGAAATAAAAACCCTCTTGGCATCTTCACTTGTAACAACTTTTAAGTCCTTAAAATATGTGTCCTTCATTGAAGACGGTTTTTCATCTAACATTGGTAGACCATCGACCCCATCATACCTCAATCCCGTAACCAAACAAAATTCAGCAATTGAAAAACGAATATATCTCCCATTTACATTAAACCACATCTCTTGCTTGTTCGGTTGCTTGACCTCCCGTAGTAAAACTTGGTGAATCAATTGTGGCTGCACAACTATCTCCCTACAATGCATGTAGTAGGAGAAATATGTGTTTTCTAGAATTGCCCTCTGCGCAGCCTTAAGTTTCATCACAAAGTGCGTAATCACACTCTGTTTTTGCGTTGTGATTATTTTTCCAGAAAACCAATTCCTTGGTTTTATTAAGTATTTTCAGTCCTGCACAATCGTAAAATAAAAAATGTTACTCTGACCTTCAACACACAAACATTTTGCTGTGACCAACTCATTGAGTTGGTCTCAAATTTCTAAAATCATAACACAAAGAAGTAAAAAGTCACAACACCTATTTCATTCGCAAACAATCCAGCACTCCTTAAAAAACACATTCGATTAAAATAAATAGTAATTGATCACACAGTACAAATTACAAACTACTCAATGAGTTGGTCACAAAATGATATTTCCTACACAAAATACCCACATCAGGTCAAAACTACTCAAATAATAGGTCACAAATTTCAGAAATTAGGTCACAAAATCGGAGTTCACCTTTTTCATGAGTTTCCCGCCAGATCATAAAATAGTTGGTCACAAATTTTCCAAAATCATAACACAAACAAGTAGAAAGTCACAATCACGCAATACATAAAATAAGTCACAAAACTTTCAAATTACAAAATACCTAAAACAGATCACAAAATTATATTTCCTACGCAGAATACCCAAATCAGGTCACAAACTACTCAAATAATAGGTCACAAAATCGGAGTTCACCTTCTTCATGGGTTTCCCGCCAAAGGATGACATTTTAACTCTCTTTGCTGAAGAAGAATCTCTTTCAACATATTTCCTCTTTCCTTTATCCTTCTCCATCATTTTCGCACCAACACTACGAGTTTTTGCCATTCCAAACACAACTATTGTTGAAACTAAAATTTAATAAACTATTGTGCGGTTCGTAGTAGTGGAGAAACGGAGTGGGAGGTTACTTTACTGTATTAGAGAGAGAGAAGAGAAGAGAGAGAGAGAGCAACGTCGTTGCTATATTCCTGGTAGAGATAGAGAGAAGAAGAGAGAGAAGAACGTGGTTTCTTTCTGCACTGCACTGTACTGTAGAGAGAGAGAGAGAGGGTTTATGATAAAACGCGAAGGACGTGGTTTGGATGATCAGTGATTACGTGCAGAAGTATTATGAAAACTATGTAATTCAGATATAGAGGGTCCAGATTTCATCACGTAAATGAACAATTAGTTTATAATTATTATTAATTTTAAAATAAATAATTAACACCTGATTTTAGAAAATTAAACCTAATCACCCTAGTTTTGAAATGTAAAGTTTACAAGTATGGTTTTGTGTTATTTTTCCTTTATACATACATACATATACACAATTCGACGGCTGCATGGAGGAAGAGAATTGATGATATATACACGTGCAAAAAGACGGCTGGAGAATTGAAGGCATATACAAACACAGAAAACGATGGCCGGAAGAAGAGATAAAAAATGGAAATTGGGCGGCTGTGGGGAGAGAGAGAGAAGGTAGAAGACATGCAAGAACAGAAAAAGACGGTTGAGAAAAATTGGAAAAATTAATCACGTTCCGTCAATTTTTGGTGATATCTTTTATCCTTTATTTGTTTAATTTTAACATTATGCTTGGCTAAATTATTTATTCTAGGATTTTCGATGAAGCTTATATCATGAACTTTAACTTTTGAATTTTATCTCTCTTTGATATTCAAGGCACGTTTTCAATTATTAAATGATCGGTATGGATTTATTTTTCTCTACAATTACTTGATCACTAATTGTATGAATATTGTGGTTTGTTTTACCATTGAAAGATGGAAAATAATTTAGACATAATGTAAATTATTGTAGAGTCCGATAGGAGATAGAAATATACTACTATGCTTTACATAATGTTTAAGTACAAATCCATTATTGCATTTTTGAATATTTGCACCTGTCATATAAATATAGTCAGGTAAAATATAAAAATGGGTGTAATTCTACTCGAAAGTTATTGTTAAACAAATTAGGAATATTGATCTTTATAATTGAACAGTGTTGTCAAATTGAAAGGTTCGATATTAAAGGGGATTCGAAATCCTAGTACATGTTTCGGCATCAAAGTTTTATAACACTTGCATTTAATTATAATCTTGCATTAATTTTAGTTAATTTAGGTCTTGTATTTATTTAACTTATAGGAAAAATCACAAATTTCAATTGTTTTGATTAAGGATAAGTTAATTCGAATTTGAACTAGTACAATCTCTGTAGGACGATACTTGAACTCAAGAATCCACTATATTAGTTGTTAACGAATCATACACTTGTGGTAATTTTTTAATCGAAAGATATTTTTGAGGGATGCACATGGGAGATTTCATTATAGGACAACGATTACGAGATTTAAACGCAGAATGCGAGCTTGATGAATCTGTCCTGAGTGACTTATTTGTTGCATTATTTCTCTCACTATAATTTAATGTGGATGATTTGCCTATGGGATTATTTCTTCCACAAATTATTAATGGACATCATTTAATGGAATTGCGTTAATCAGACTTCTTACAAATACAACAAGAGGAGAATACTCTCTATGAAGATGTCATTATTTCTTTACCAAAAGTTTTGAATACGGACGTTGAATTCGAGAAAACTTCAATCAAAGAAGAGCATGAAAAGATCAAGAAATTACTCATAACGGCCGAAAAAGAACTCGTAGCATAGGAAATTAGCATACAATCCCTCGACTCTATTGTTTGCTCAAAAATTGATTTTGTGATTAAACCTTATGAGGAGAGGAAAAGTCATACTACTTAGAAAACGATAATGTCAAATTTGGAGGAAAGTTGCAATATGGAACAAAGTCATATTGAGCAAGCTAAGCACGATCTCCAAAACCATATTCAAAGTACCATGACACACTTATGCCAAAAGTCAAGGTCTAGCTATAAATCAAGCGCTCAATGGGAGGTAACTCATTTTTCTATCTCTTTTCATTTACTTTGATTAGGTATTGCATTACATGTATTTTTAGGAATTACATTAGTATTTTAGGACCAGATTTAGGAACTCATGCATTTAATGATTTATAACACATTTTAGGCAGTATTTTAATAATTGCATTAGTAATTTAGGCATATTTACTTATTGAGTTCATTTTATTTAGGCTCATCATTAACATTCTAGCATTATATTGAGCTTGTATTGATGTGATATGCATTCTTGATGTTGCACCTAGATTTCAATCTTCTTAATTTTAGAAGATTAGAATTCTTTTTAGTGTGAATACATTACAAATATTTAAACATTTTATGCTAGTATTAATATTTATTTTGAATTTTTGAAACTAAAATTGAAGCCTAGCAACAAAGAAAAGTGGTGGTTGTCATACATCTACCAATTGGACCAACCCAATCTTTCCACCTATCCGTATCTACCTCGGGAGTTCTGATCCTTACTACTTTATTTCTAAATATTTTTGCTCTTACATTAACGACAATATTTTGTATAAGTTTGGGGGTGGTAGAATCTTCATTACACATTCATTCATATTTTTGTATAAATTACTGCTTCTTGTGTGATTATTCATGTGAAATTTTTTTTGTAGTTTTACTTATTTTCTAGTAATTGTTTATTATTTTGTGTAATTGTGTCAGTTTGATAGTTTTGTTGGTAATGATGTTGAATTTTAGAATAGTTAAGAATAGAAATAGTGGAAATAGTGCATGATTATATTAATTAATACTTGTTTATGTGAAACTTGACATTATTTGTGTACGACACTCATGTTTTACA
Source organism: Olea europaea var. sylvestris (assembly GCF_002742605.1). Taxonomy (NCBI): domain Eukaryota; kingdom Viridiplantae; phylum Streptophyta; class Magnoliopsida; order Lamiales; family Oleaceae; genus Olea; species Olea europaea. The sequence goes on along the minus strand of NC_036256.1, from coordinate 3,222,122 downwards.
CGTTAAGTTGGAGATTGGTTCATTATTTAGAAAAGAGTTGAACAGAATAACTTAAACCCGAAAAACCTCTATTATGCTTATCGATAATCCATTGTTAGAGTAGTTGGAGATGGTCAAGTTGTTACGGAGGAACATTGAGATGAGTTCCGGGTTCCGTGCATAAATTTATCTTGTATAGATTATCTAAAACCAATGAGATGAAAGTCTTAAGTTAGGGGTTGGTTTTGGAAGCTAAATGTCTAAAAGAAAAGGGGTCGAGCATTAATATGTGTGAGAACAATACTTCTCTCAATGCCTTTATGACTCAAGCAAGTAAACCTGTATGAATATTTGAAAATTCGGTGTCCCAAAATCAACTAACTTGGGAGTCATCGACCTAAAGCTCAATAAAGAGGTCATATAGAGAGTAAGAGAGGGAAGTTAATAAAAATCACCTTCTCGAACATTTATAAATTGAGTGAATAAGCCTGTAAGTGTATTTGAAAATCTAGTTCCCTAAAGTCAATGATTTGGGAGTCATCGGCCTGAAACTCGATACATGGGTTATATAGAAAGCGAATGAGATATTAAAAAGAGAGAGAAAAATTGAAAATAAGTGAAGAAATACACAATTGTAGTGGTTAAGCTCTAAGACATTTGGTTGATAGAACTATACCTTTAATGCCAAGCAAGTAGCTTAATTAAGTCTTAAAGGTTGAAATAATAAAAAATAAGAGAATCTCTATTTGTTGAGGTTTGAACTTGTGATAGTAAGATATATCTAAATTAAGTGTGGATAAGGATTCAAATTAACTAAATTTCAACCTTAAAACACTGCCCGGGATAATTGAGTGAAAAGAATAAGTTTAAGGATATATATCTCTCGAGTGAAGAAAGAAAATATTTGACTACTATGGGTCGGGAGTTGAACCAATCATGAGCTTGATATGTTGACATGAATTCACACACACATGTCGAGTTATTCATATAACAGGTAGAGGTTGATTTGATTTTGAACTGTTAAAGTTGTCATTGTGTTGATTACTGAATTCTAATCCTGAGACATGGTAGGTTGTCAAACCATGTTTTGTGTGGAGTTAAGTTACAATTTCGTTTAAGAACAAACAATAGTTCAAATTTAGGGGTTTAATGTGCATTTTACACACTTATTTATACCACAAAACATGGATACCTATGGCAAATATATTGGAATATGGCTTAATTCCATATAAATTATGTTTTGCAGGACAACATTGATAAATAGGGTGAAATTTAGGGAAAATAAGCCAAAAAGGACCAAAACTAAAGTTCAGGGATCAAACTGCAAATAATCGAAAGATGTCCCGAAAGTAGGAACGAAGATGTGAAATAGTCAAGGACCAATTTAGTGAAGACATGAAGTACTATAAGAAGAAGAAATAAGAAAAGAGGTCAATGAAAGAGAAAATGGAGTTCGAGGACTAAAATACAAATGTTGGAAGTTCAGCAACACTATGTGGTCACATAGTGTTAATTCCTATGCGGTTGTGTACCTATTCAACAATTTTCAGGGCCAAAATCCATTGAACTATGCTATAGCATTGATTTATACTGTGCCAAATCCGACGGGAAAAATCTGATTTCTTTATTTGATTAAAATTCTTATGGAAACAAATCTTTGGGGTGACTCTAAAGCCTTAGGGCGATCCCTAAGTGTTAATTGTGCATTCCAGTGCATTCATATTTAGAGCATAGAAGTAGGTAAGGAACGCAAAGATTGATTTGAAGAACCAAACATCTAATTAAAGATTTAAATTGGTGATGTTTCTTCAATACTCTTGTTGTTTTCTTCCTCCTAAAATGTTAGGTTAGATTTATTTGTACTAGGAGAACGATGAACTGTGTAATATGAATTTTTAATCCTTAGTATTACATACTTGACATTAAAAACACGTATTGGATATTGAATGGTTTATATGAATTTCTTTTATCCACGATTATTGTGCATCATAGTTGTGTGAATATGGTGGTTTATTTTATGCATTCGAAAGAAAGGAAATAGGCTCGACATGGTATAAATCATCATAGGGTTCGATAGGGGATAGTGATATATCGATATACCTTATGTAAATCTTTAAGCGTTCATAAAAATTCATGTTCTTATATATTCGCATCCATCATAGAGATATAGTTGGCGTCATATATAAGAATAGGTTTTAACATTACTCCAGAGATATTGTTGAATATAATATGAACATTGATTCTTCAACATACAATCGTGTTGTCAAAGTATAAAACTAAGGTTTAAGAAGGATTATTACATGGGAATTCGCGATCCTAGTGCGTTTGTCATTCATTAAAATACATCAATTTTCATTTAGCACAATTTACATTTAATTTACTTAATTCATTCATAATTGCATACGTAGCTTATTTTAGTTATAAGTTCATCACAACAAAAACACCTTATTACTCTTGTTTTGGTTAAGGTCGCGATAATTCAAATCGAACAAAAACAATTTCTGTTGAACGATACTTGAACTCACATCCACTTTATTACTTGGTAATGAATTGTACACTTGCGGTGTTTTAGATCGAAAAATATTTTTGTGAACAACGGTATTGTCTGAAAAGTAAAAATGAATAATTATCACTGTACAAGTTGGCCACCGGTTCAACCAAAATGATTGGAGCGGAAAGAGAAACAGCAAGAGAACTCAAAATTATTTACCAGCCGTCATCTTGGCCTCAATGATTGGTATATCTTTGTCACCATTTACATGATCATAGCCATGACGCCGCTTCCTAGTACCTGTTTGCTCATCAAAGGCAACTTGTCTTGCTTGCGTTTTCTAATACCTGCATTATATGTCAAAATCGACAGAATTAACAAATTAAAATGACATGCCAAGTAATGGAACCATTGACTCGAATCAGACATGAAAAAAAGAAAGCTCGTTTACTCGTAAGATCAATTGCACCAGCAGCAGCTTCACATATTAGATATAAAGCTTCCTTTTCAGCAAACAATTCCCATTTTGTAGGTGGTCTAGATTTGGGAAGCTGAAAAACTAGAGAAGAAAAGTTTGAGATCCTTAATTGTATGCCAGTATTAAAAAATCTTAAAAGTTCAAAAATATGCAAAAGTTAAGAGATGGTCAACCATGAAACATGGCTACTATTAACAAAAATCATGCAATCATCAGCTAGCATAAATTAACCACGTGATCCCTATACTGAAAAGAATAGGGTTACTCAAGCTTTTTCTTCCTTTAGTTCTACATTATTAAGCCACTGTTTTGTGTAGCTAAAAATAGATTTTTAGTAGATTTTGGTAAGAGTTGATGAAATGTGATTAAAAAGTTGATAAAAGTTGTATATCCTGCGAAATGTGTGATTAAAACAATCTTTAGGAGGAAAAAAATGAGTTTTAGAAAAATGGGGCCAAACAAAGGGCAAAATGCTCATCTATGATATCTATATGCATTATGCATGAATATTGGCCATTTTATTCAGCAATTTGAAAGAAAATCGGGCACAAGATACAAATAAAAGAATACCAACATTTAACTGTAAGTGTTATGCCCTAGGTCCAATCAATCTTGGACATAAATACTTTTGATATATAATTAATGCAATTTAATGGCAGATCTATTATTTAATTAATAGACAATTAAATAAATAATAGAGTCCGTAGATTCAAATCTTCGTAATTTGTTAATCACAAGGAGTTGTGATTGTGAGATACAAATTAAATATGATTGAATCTTAAATCGTCTATGGTCATAAGTAATAATGAGATACGGATATCGTTATTACTGATAGACCATCACGTGTGACATTTCTTACTTATGAAGTAAGTAACTGATCTCACAATCTAAAGTGTGGTGACACTTAAATGAACACGTGGATGTTTTGTTATAGAACAAAATATTGGAAACCCTTCGAGAGATTCCATATGGATAATTATCTGAGTGTCAGTGGTTAATCTCTAATATTCGATAGTGGGATTGGTCCTTTGATTTGAGGTCGTCATAGTATCTTATATGAGGACAATCATGTTTTGACGGTGTTGGATGTTGCTCTGCCAAGGGCCGCTAATACGGCATCGTTCGGGTATGTTAAGAATCGTATGAAGGTTGTGAATGACCAATAGAGAATTCGTCACTTTTAGATAGTAGGAGATTATGATCTGCGTTTCATTCAATTAAGTCCATAACGAAATCTTTGGCCAAAGTGTTCTCATAAGTCGAAAAGGAGTTTTCGACTTATATTGACTTAATAGTGGAGTAAAAGATATGATCGATATTTGGGATTGACACAATTTCATATCTCGTAGTTGATCGGACCATATTGACGAAGGGATTATAGTTTCACGGTAAACGAACGAGTTTGGTTTTGTCATACCACATGACATTCCCCGTTACATGTATTGCCCTGACACATTACTATAATCCTATTGATCTAGTTAGGTTTAAGGCAAGACTAATGACAAAGGGGTATACTTAAAAAGAAAGTGTTGATTACAATGAGATATTCTCACATGTAATCTAGTATAAAACCATCTGGTTGGTTCTAGCACTTGTTGATCAATATAATTGGGAATTTGAATAACTTGATGTTAAAATCACAATTTTACATGGAGAGTTGGACTTAAATATCTTCATGAGTCAGTCTCAATGTTTTGAAATTAAGAATAAGACTGATTATGTATGCAACTCAAAAAATCATTGTATGGACTAAAATAAAACCCTAAACAATAGTATAAAAGGTTTGATGCCTATGTATTAACGATAGGTCTTAAAAGGAGTGAGTTTGATGCTTGTTTATACTATAACAACATTAAGAGTGGGTGTGAGGTCTACCTACTATTGTAAGTTGACGATATGCTTTTAGCCAGCCCTAGTAAGTCTCAAATCACAAGACTAAAAAATCTTTTAAAATCAGAATTTGATATGAAAGATTTCAGAAGTGCTAGAAAAATTCTATGAATAGCAATGTTTTAAAACCCGGTCCGACATCGACCAGGAAAATAGAAAGGGCCGAGGGTCAAAAGGTTGAACCGGGGTCGAACCAGTGTCAAACCAGAAATGATAAATAAATATTTCATTTTCACAACAATATACAATTAAATTTTTACACCATCAATTCAAAATAAATACTAATATGTCAAATGTATGTTTTTAATATAAATTTTAATAGTTTTTATTTTTTAGATCGCTTAAAAACTCATTTCAATTTTACTAAATAATTTGTAAGATTAAAAAAATGTTTAGCAATCTATAGAAATTGAGTAATTTAATCGGTTAATTTAATTGTGTAATTTATTGGTTAATTTAATATAATCGGACCGAATTTTGCTCCAGTTCTCGATTTTACTGATTGAATTGGCCGGTCCGATCCAGTTTTACAAACATTGATGAATAGTTATGAAGAGAAATGGGCCTAAAAATAGGTTAATTATTACACAAGAAGCATACCTAAACAAAGTAGTAAACAAGTTTAGGATGAAGGAAAGTAAGGGTGTTAATGTGCCCTTTCCAGCTCATATGAACCTTTCTAAATACCACTCTCCTAAGTCTGAAGAAGAATTAAAAGAAATGGAAAATATACCCTATGCAAATGCAATAGGTTCTGTCATGTTTTCTATGATAACTACCAAACCCGACCTTTCTTATGCAATTAGTTTTTTAAGCAGATTTATGTTCAACCCTGAGAAGCCTCACTGGGACGGAATGAAATGATTGTTAAGATATATAGTTGGGATATTAAATCTGAGACCAGTTTATGAGAGAAGATCTGAAAATTTAACCCTAAAGGTTTATGTAGATGCCGACTTTGTAGGTGACAAAGATAGTAGAATATCAAATACAGCTTACTTTTTTACTCTAGGAGATAATTGCATAAATTGAAAATCTCAATTGCGACCCTTGGTTACACTATTTAACACTGAAACTGAATATGTAGCCATAACAGAAGCTCTAAAAGAATATTTTTGATTAAAAGGGATTTTAAAAGAATTAAACTTTATAAAAGATACTCCTATTATATTTATTGATGGCCAAAGTGCTCTTTTACTTAGTAAAAATTATGTCTATCATGAAAGATGAAAGCATATTGAGGTGAAGTATAACTTTATTAGAGAAAATTTGTCTCATGGTAAAGTTAATTAGGTTAAAATTCACAGCGATAAAAATCCCTCAGACATGGGAACCAAAGTTCTACCTGTAAATAAGTTTAAAATGTGTTTATCCTTACTTCATATTAACACGAGTTAATTTTTTTGCAGGTACTTGGGCAATGATGATGGACAGTACTTCCACGTGCATATTCAGTAGCCAGAGAGTGAGTGTTATTGAAAACTAAGGTGAAGACTGTGAAATTCGTGTTTCTCAAAATACTTTAAAAGGAGTGCTATTTCTCTCACTTGTTCCGTGCTGACTATTTGGATATCTTTGCTTAAATGGCATCCATCTGTTGGCGATTTGGTATGCACATGGATTATACTAGTTAAGGTCCTTTGTGAGCCGTTAGATTCAATCAAGGGTTGAGATTTTGCCTTGGAATCCAAAGCATCCCTTTAGTGGTCTAGGTCATGAGACTTTGGGATCATTCCAGACGTTTTGGTTCTCTTTTTCTTTTGGCTCCTCCTCCATCTTCAGGCTGAAAAATTCCTTTCTGGTCTTTGAGTTTTTTTTCTGTAATTGATCTAAATGGAGAATACAGTGTGTATCTACGATCAGGCATGAGAGAGTTGCTGATTTTGTACAGATCAACTCCATATAGTTTCTGGTTTATTTATTTTTAAATTATTTTATTGGTTTTATGAGATCTGTTTGATCTATGACTAAAACTTGGTTTGAGTGGTTTTTTATCTGATCTTGCTCTCTTGGAAGATAGATTATGTACTAGTGGAATGGGATGTCCCCCTGCCCTTCAAATTAGGCCAATTGGCTGAACTGTGTCAATATTTCTTGGTGTTCTTGTGTTCATCTTTACAGTTTCATTTTGTGTGATGTTTTATGCTTTGATTTAAAACACAAATCAACCGTAAATTCTGAACAATTTTCTCAAGCCTTCAAAAACCAAAATGCATAAAGAATAACGTAAAAGCATACAACCTAAACATGAATAACACATGAGATCATTTCTAGAATTGAATCAGTTCTTGAAATAAATATACATACACTCATAACGACAAACACTAATAAAATGAATCATTGTTTTTGCTCAAAAACATTACTCCACCCCAACTAATGTAAAGTGATTTCTCTGCAAAGAAGTTGTTTCACTTCAATTATTTTTTTCACCATTTTATTACTTTATGTGTCCCTTTATTGCAGCAAATAACAAAAATTATTTTGATAAGAAAGCATAAAGAAAATGATTGTTGACCCCAAAAAATGTGCTAACAGATGTTAGGCCTGCTCATGTCCACGTTAGGAAGTCCTGGCACGTCTTGATTTGGTGTTTCGTCGGAGAGTTGACAGCTGTTACAAACATGGAAAATGCTCCATGAGCATCGACGATAATGTCTAAAATGGAAGTGAACAAAACACAATCAAGAACAGTTATCCCAAGATATAATTGTAACTTAAGCAAATTGATATCAAGAGAATGATGATAAACATATACAATTTGTATTTTTTTTTTTCAATTCATTACAATGTTACAAGAGTTGCTATTTATAGTAGTCAGGCCAAAGTGGTCATCGTTGGATCATATCCATGGGGTTCTATCTAATTGATCGAGATCTCACATCACACTGTCATACATTAATTATATTTGACAAATACATTGACTAGTGGTCTCTACCTACATCCCTAGTGCTCACATGTCTAACACTTATTAATGCAAACGTTACATCAATCATTCCCAAAGATATTCAACAGACCTGATTTAAAGAGAACAAACACTTCAGCCGCAAGAAAGAACTTTGGACGCAAAGAATTTCGGCTTTGAGAGAGAGCACTTTGGCAAAAGAGCTCTGATGGAGATAGTGCCTTAGCCAGAAGGCGACTCTTGTCTTTTATTTATTTTGACTTGATTGGCTGCCACGTGTATGTACATAGTGCCTCCATGTGGCTTCCATTGGGGACTTTATATATGAGGAGTAACAATAGTCCCCCAAGTCTATGTATGACCATTTATATAATGTATGAACTTTGTATTTTCTCGAGAAAATTTGTTTTTGTAGGGGTGGTGATTATTTTTTATCCCACAATATAATCGGGAAATGCTCCGTGAAGTAACTATTTGAGCACCGACAATAATGTCTAAAATGGAAGTAAACAAAATACAATCGGGAACAGTTATCCTAAGAAATAATCGTAACTTAAGCAAATTGATATCAATAGAGCGATGATAAGCATATACTCTTTGTATTATTTTTTTTCCAGTCCTTTGCATTGTTTCAAGAGTTGATATTTATAGTAGTCAGGTCAAAGTGGACATCGTTGGATCAAATCCACGTGACCCCATCTAATTGATCAAAGTCTCACATCACACTATGATACATTAATTATATTTGACAAATACATTGACAAGGGATCAGCCGGCATACATCCTTAGTGCTGACATATCTGACACTTATTAATGCAAACGTTACATCATTCATTCTCAAAGATACTTATCAGACCTGTTTTAAAGAGAACAAACACTTCGGCCGCAAGAAAAAACTTCGGACACGAAGGAGTTCGGCTTTGAGAAAGAGCATCTTGATAGAAGAGCCCTGATAAAGATAGTGCCTCGGCTAGAAGGCAACTCTTGTCTTTTATTTATTTTGACTTGATTGACTACCACGTGTATGCACATAGTGCCTCCACGTGACTTCCATTGGAGGCTTTGTATATGAAGAGTAACAATGATAAAACGTACTTTTGCTTTCTGCCAATACACAAAATGAAAGAAGGCTAAATGTCAAGATAATAAACCAACTACCAAAAAAATCCCCCTGCCAAATACAGACTTTTTTTTATAGGGGTAGAGCCACCTGGGGTCTAGTGGTGGCAACTACCGCCACTGGATTTTCATCTTGGGTATTTCACCTATTACACTTGACGGGCAGCCACTTTTCAAAGTAAGGAAAAAAAAATGCATGAGCAACCCATGAAAAATTCAAGAGGAATGTTGACCAAAAAATTACTGTTGAAACAACAATTTTAGAAAAATAAATAAATTATAAGTAGTTGGGTTGAAATTAAATCATTCACAGCAATCAGATCAAGTGCAATTTCAACATATTAAGCCCATTTTTACACTAAAAAAATTTAAAACTACCTCTCAAGCTTGGTGATGATTCGCTCTTTGAATAACACTTAAATGGGATATACTTGGATATGCATGCCTTTTAATTGGGCTTTGAAAAAAAAAAAAAAAAAAAGAAATGGACAACTTACAAAAATATCTTTAAAATTATATGCCTTCTGAAAAATCATATAATAATATTTTGGAAGTAGAAAAAAATTTATAAGTTCAGAATAAAAAGAGGCAAACGTCATTTTTTAATTAAAAAGTGGTATACAAATTTAAAAACTGGCATACAATGTCATTTTTATTAAAAATTGATGTCTATCACTCAAAATTTGACAAAAATTCAAAAACAGAAAAAAAAAGTGATAGAAAATAAAATAAAAAATGTGACAAAAATTCAAAAAGAAAAGTGAAATACACTCAAAATGTGACAAAACTTTAAAAAAAGGGACAAAATAGAGATAGTGCCACTTTTTATTAAAAAGTGACATACGGCCTATATACTTGAGAAAATGATCGAGTTAAATATTAAGAAGAACATAATTACCTACTAAATACTAAACGCCACATTCTAAAGTTGAATATTACTTTTTTATTAAAAGATGACGTACATAAAAAAGCGATGTTGTCACTAAAAAAGTACTGAAACTGAAAAGAAATAACGAACGATAAAAAAGGTGGTAGAAAATTAAAAAAAAAAGTGCCAAACACTAAAAAATGTGATGAAAATTAAAATTGACAAATACCAGAAATTCAAAATAGTGATAAACACTAAAAGAAGTAATAGAAATTCAAAAAATGAAAGTGACAAATACTAAAAAATATTACTGAACACTCAAAAAAAAGTATCACTTTTTATTATAAAGTTATACACTTTGAAAGTGACAAATACTAAAAAATATTACTGAACACTCAAAAAAGTGTCACTTTTTATTATAAAGTTATACACAGTCTACCCACTTGAGAAAATGGTCAAGTATTAACCACACCAAAAATGTCCAACTGAAAAGGCCAGAAAATAAAAAACAAATAAAAATGGCTAGCACTCAAAAAAGTGACAAACACAAATCAGAACCTTAGAATAGATTCAACGGATTGATGATTTTCTTCTACATATAATTTTTTTTGTAATTGTGCTTTATTTGTATTAATTGAACATAGAATATAACTTTATTTTACAAACACAACAACCTATAATGAAATAATTTATTTATTTTTTTAAAGAGTGACTAAATCATTAACTAAGCATGACTAATAACCTAATAGATGCTGCAAAGAAAAATAAAAATCGGATCTTGCTTTTTACCTAACAACAATACTGGTAATCTCCCCTTCTATAAAATTTTGAGAACCCAAAGTTCCAACAGACACTCATATCTAATTTTGAAGAAAAATAAAAATCGGATCTTATTGAAATTTGGAACTCTACTAGGAAGAGGTGAAAAATGATGATTCCTTGAACATTCAAGAATCATCATGTGTAACATGATATTATTGACACCATATAAAAATTCTATAGTGTTCCAACAAGAAAGCATATCATGAGCCAATGTAATTTACAGCTAAACATGGGAAATATGCTGACACTACAATTTTCTAATATAATTTCTTTTGGAACAACTATGCATTATTCTTACATAAACAATATGTATTGCTCGTCTGGGTTCCCATTTGCAACTCATTCTTCGATTATTCTCTCTTATGACAAGTATATTGTCATAATTGTAGCAACTGAAGTTAACTCAGTATATTTCCAAAATTGAACAAAGTCCACGCCCTGTTGAGACAGATCGTCAAACACTTCACACACAGGTAAAAAAACCAGGAGTGATACATTTTCAAGAGGAAATTGCACACAATGTCACTTTTTGGTTTTGCATTTTCAAAAATGTCACTTTTTAATAATCTTTGCAAAAATATCACTTTTGAACTTTTTTACCCCACTAAACAATTTAAATCCCATATATATCCTAGTTATTGTTGATGTGATTAGATGAAAAAATTGTACAAAATAATACACACACATCCCGTCAAACCCATCTAAACCACACCCGTCCTCCCCACTTTCTAAACGTAACCCAAAAACAACATTCAAACTAATTCCAAAAGATTGAAAAAAAATGCTCTCTTGCTCTCCAGGAGAAATTGTGAGAAAAATCTTACTTTCGACAATTTTTGGAGATCTTTTTCTTCCCAAAAATCAAGATTTTCTTGTTCTAGATTTGGGTTCTCTCTATGATTTCTCCATCTATGCCTTTTTTTTATTTTTTCTTTTTGTCAAAAAAATTGTTTTCTTGTTCTTTTTGTATTTTTTTGGGAATGTTTGGAAAAATGTGGGATATAAGAAAATGAATAAAAAATTCAATATTTAAGAATTCCTTTTCAAATTTCAAAATGTTCCGAGATATTTGGACAGATTTTTAAATCTTTTATTTGCCATTCTCTCTCTCTTTTTTTTTCTTTTTTCTTTTTTTTCTTTTTTGAGGTGTCTGAGAAAGTTTTGAAATTTTATATTTGGAATTGATTTTGAAAATTTTATTTCGATAACTTATTTGTGTTCAAGACGAATAGAATATGGTTTCAAAAAAAAAAAAAAAAAAAAAAAAAAAAAATGAAGTGAAGCCGCCAACTATTTTTTCAATCCATGTGTCCATTTTTCACTCCCTATGTGACATTTAATTTTGTTTATTTTTCGATTTCATGAGTGAGAAGCGGGTATAATGTAATGTAAAATACATTTTATGTTAATGTAAAAATATTATCTTAATAAGTATGAAGTGGGTTTAACATTTTTTGCTGCCATTCTACGTTCGTGTAAAATACTTGGATTTTGTTACAGGTCCGAGTTGGGGTCCCCATTAAAGATTCATCCTTATAGATATTCAAGCTTAAGATTTGTAATTCATTTTTCATTATTCTTGAATTTATGCCAAACTTTGTAGCTTCTTAACGGTTTAAAGATTTAGATGTTGATGTTGGATATGTAAATGCAACAGTGCTCAAATTCACATACTGGTTAATTCTCAATTGTTGATTTCATGGAATTGCCAATAATGTCTTTGCATTTATATTTACCAAGGAAAACCTATAAGAGTGTAAAATGTAAACGTTAATTTCAATAGTTGGTCTTTGAAATTCTCACTAGTTGGCGCACTTAACTCGATAGTTGGTTCTGTTGCTCAACTTCTCTTCTATGTGTGTTTTTAGGATTTTTCAATCTTATGATTTGAAATTTAATTGCTTTATATGAAGGTGTCGACCCAAAAGGTACATGCCTGGGCAGTCACGAAGTTCCCTATGTTAGTAGAGCAATGGAGGCAAATGGTAACTTCGTAATGGAGAAGTTACACAATATCAAATTCTTATATAATACATTAAGCATGTTTACTTGAAGACTAATGTTTATTTTCGATTTTTATACTTTAAATGTTGGCAGAATCTGTTATCTTCTTCAATTATTAAATTTTGGTAACCAGTACAACTCTAACCACTTTTGTATAAGAGCACACATTGATGTATCATTGGGATCTACCATGACCATTTAAGGTAATGATGTCGTGAACACAAATAGGCGGCGATTGACAAGCATTTGGGTGTCTACTATATCGCTTAGGACTCCATTCATGAGGGAGAGTAGAAAGAGAGTCAAACAACATTAAATTAAACAACATCTCAAATACATTCTAGGAGTTAACTAGGGTAATAGTCACCTATTCTCAAGGAAAGCATAACAGTTTTTTTAAGTAGTTGATAACATGATAGTACTCTTAGTTGTGTTTCTTTTACAATGAAAAATTATCGTGATGCACTTTATTTTGTGCAACTTTCCACTTTAGATTTGTTTTATAGTTCCTAGTAGTGATGCGCTTTCTTTCATTTTGGTATAATCTTCACTTAAACATTGTGTGTTTCTAAAGAAAATTTGATAATAACATAGCTGAATTTGTTAATTTTGCAACTAATTTATGCTGAGATTATCGGCTATATTTTTGTTCTCTAATTTTTGCCAAAGATTAATGATTTAATGTACGTACATATTGGTGTGCTTCCAATTATCAGTTACACCCGAACTTTTAGTCTAATTTACTACTTTGCAAAGAACTATTGAGAATTACTCAAACAATTTGTCAGGACCTACAGTTGAACTGATCGACAGGTAATGAACTATTTAGCCTGTAATATGATTTCTACACAATTAATGTCTGTAACTACTTATGTCTAATTAATTGATTGCACATACCCATTCATTATAAACAAATACAAAGGCATACTTTATGAAGGAGTAGTACTAAGATGCTTTAAGATTCAAGTTTTCCGAAAAAAGTTTTCATGTTTAGGGAATAAAGTTATACCTAGACTTTAAACCATCACACAAAATGTCATTCAAGCAATATCTTAAGTTGTGTATGGGTCATTGTGTACTAAATGACCAAAGTTGCTTTCCTCCAATACTTTGCTTGTAAATACCATGGCATGGCTTGCTTCCATTTCTATTTAAACACTTGTCCAACTTTGTGACATTGTCAAGTTCAAACATATACAATTTCTTCAACTCAATAAATTATTTTTTAGTACATGGGTTCATCCACTAGAAGCAATGGACCATTGGACCTCAATGAATCCCCTTTAATAAACAAAGAAGTCAATGGTGTGGTCGACTAGATGGTTCTGTATGCAGATGACTCCGACTATAAAGAGTTGTTGCCCAACGTTCTATCACCCAAGATTATTGTCATAAGCTCGGACGATTTGGATGAATATAGCGATGACGAATATTCAAATGTCAACGACGATTGAAATTGGCCTCAATGCTTAGGTTATCAACTATACTTATATTTTCTAATTTCTGTCAGGGATTCACGTGTTAACAAATGTACATAATGTTGTGCATCCGATTATCCGTTCACTACTTTGCATTGAACTATCGAGAATTATTGAGACAATTTGTCGGGACCAACAATTGAACTGTCGACAGCTAATGAAATATTTTGTCTAGTTAATAACTTTGACTATAATGTTATTCTACATGATTAACACCTGCAAACGATAATGACATGAAACTGATAATATAGTATAACATCTTTTAATGCCATTATTGTCTGATGTCAAATACAACTTCAACCATTGATACTCATTCCCATTATGTGCTTTGTGTTCGAATGGAGTTGAACATGTGGCCCAATTATGGCCAACTCTTCAACATCGATTGCATTTCCTGATGCGTAGGCTAAACTCATATTATTACTCGGATTTGAAAAGTTGAGATTGCAATGATAAGCATTCAGCACAATCAATGAGTCAACATTTATTTGCATGAAAGTGGCATATTCGAATATTTAAATTCAAAAAATAGCAAACAGGTGAAATTGGCAATTGACATGTGTATCCTGACATTTAAAAGATGTCAAATTTGACAATTTGATTGTCAAAACTGACGGAAAGCGTTTCATGGGTGTGATTGAAAGACATTCTTCACAACATTAAGTGTTGATACACTTATTCAAAAATATTTTAAGAATCAGACCAAATTATTGAATAATAACTTGGAAAATTTCAAATATATATGTAGTTAACAATTCAAAAATAATAAGTTATAAGATAAAAACATAAAAAAATAAAAATAAAAATAAAAAATTGTAGATACTAACCTCTCAAAATGGAAGATGAATCCACCAATAATTTCTTATTGTTGGAATGGAGACGATATGAAGAAAGTTGGAGTTTTTCGTGTATGGAAATTAGTTTATTCATTCATATGAATTTGTTATTTATTTCTTTATCTTTTACAATTCATATTATCCAACGTAATATACATATATCCAATGTTTCTATTATACAACTCAAAATATCACACAATGACATTAATGAACATTAAATTCAAGCATTAGTAAACATTAAATGTTCCCAAAAAGGCATATCTAAGGGTGATTTGGACATTTCATATCCAAAAGTGGCATTTTTAGCACCATTTGTAAAAGTAACAATTTTGAAAGTATTTTCAAATTTTGTGACATTTATGAAAATATCTCTACATTCAATTACTATTGTGAAAATTCTAGAGATTTTTCTATGACCTACTGAGACAGGAGTCTATGCCTAAATAACAATTAAATTGTCTTTGTTACAATGGAATAAAAGAGCATAGGCTTACAAGAAATACTCGCTTTTATCCACTTTGTAAATTTAACTATTTGCTTCCATCAAGGAGAACTTTCTTTGCATTTAATCATATTTAACGTAAAATACTGGTAATCTTCTCTTCTATAAAATTTTGAAGACCCAAAGTTCCAACGACATCCATACCTAAGATTTAAGAACAATGTTGGGTGATGTGTGTGTAAAAGAGAATACGTGTGTTTATGTACTACGGAGAATATAAATCATAAAACGGTTATAACATTAAGGATAACACTACTTGCACAAAATCTTTTGTACATTGAGGCATCCATACACTCACATTGGGTGATGTGTGTGTAAAAGAGAATACGTGTGTTTATGTACTACGGAGAATATAAATCATAAAACGGTTATAACATTAAGGATAACACTACTTGCACAAAATTTTTTGTACATTGAGGCATCCATACACTCACATAGGGTGGGGCCCACTATAATAAAATATTTGAATGCGCCCCACCCCATGTGAGTATAGGACACATTGATGTACAAAAAAACACTACTAAAAAAATGGCTTCGGGTACGGATTTTTCGTTTCTAAAATCTCAATATCCGTCGCTATTACTCTTTACCAACGGAATATTTGCAACCACAGATCCGTTGCTAATTTGAGGGTTGCTGATAGTAACCAATGGATCCTACCGTAGGTAAAGAATAAATATTTTACCAACGAATTTTTCGTTGGTAAAACGTAAATCTTTTACCAATGAAATTTTCGTTGGTAAAAATCTAAACCAATACCAACCGACTTTCCATTGGTAAATGTCTACCATTACAATTGACAAAAATCAATACTGTAAATAGCCGCATAGGTGTAAGACATGGTAAAAAAAAATTAATCTTTTATTATTGTTATTATTATTTATTTAATAATTCTAAATTTTTTTTAACTTTTAGCCAACCGAATTGAAAGACCAAAATATTGTTTAACCACTTATTGGACCACAAATTATTTTATAGAGGGCAACTTCGAAGGCTTTGTTGTGAACTTTCGATGTGGGATGAGTAAATTACTTTTACCAACGGATAATCCATTTTTAATTACTAACGGAATATCCGTTAGTAAAGAGATATCATCCTTACCAATAAAAAATCCGTTATTGATTATCGTAGTTGAAAGTAAATTACTTTTACCAACGGATAACCCGTTTCTAATTACTAATGGATTGCATCCGTTGGTAATATTCGGTACGTCACCTATGGATATTCCGTAGGTGAAAGATCCAAATGTTAAACGATTACATGAGGCACAGAATATCCGATGGTAAAGAGATATCATCGTTACTAACGAAAAATTCGTTGCTGATTATCGTAGTTGAAAGTGAATAACTCACCAACGGATAACCCGTTTCTAATTGCATCCGTTGGGTTATCCGTTGGTAATTTTTCGTAGATGAAAAGTTTTTTTAAGTAATGAAATTATGTATATCAAGCAAAGCCCTAACATTAAACTTTAAATCCCAAAGAAAAACAAAGTCCAAAGGAAACAAAACTGAAAACCTTAACAGTATAAATGATAATATTAACATTGTATTGGCTTTCATCGTAATATGTAGGGATGAATACGGATCGATTTGGACAGTTTGTGACAAATTGTTCAAACCAAGCTTCTTAAAGCAATTTGAAATTTTTTCAAACCAAACCAAATCAAACCACTTCAATTTCTATACCAAACCAATCCAAACCACATTTTTCAATTTAAAACCACAGTTTAACAAAAAAACATAAATCGAACAAGTTTAATCGTAAATATTAATTTTAAATATGACATTAAAATATAAATATTAGTATTATTTCGAATATTATAAATGCATGTTCTTCGCTTCTAATAATTCAATGCAGTGAAACAATTTGTTCTAACCTCTTACTCAATACTAATTGGCACAACATCTTCAGTGGTAACATATGATTCGTTCTCTGCACATAGATAAGAATATAACAAATATATTCATTTATTACAATTAAATAGTGTAAAAAAGCTATAAAATAAAGTGAATAGAAAGATAAATACGATATACTTTCTATAGGTTTTTCTAAATCATTTAATGCTTCTACTTCATCCAAATATTGATGAATCACTATGGGTTCTTTGTTACTATGTAACCAATTCTTAGTGCTAATCACCGTCTCAACCATCTTTACACTCAACGAAGTCCTAAAGGAATCGAGAATTTGGCCACTAGTAGTGAATGTAGACTCAGAAACAACTGTAGATATTTTAATGGCTAACACATCTTTGACAATTTGGGAGACAATCTTGTACTTATTTTGATTCAAATTCCACCAAATTAATATGATGAAATCATCATTGGTCAAATCTTCACAACGATTATTTAAATAATCGATCAAATCATTCTTCTCATCTTGAGCTTCCTACATAAATCTAGCTTTACAAATTGAGGGAATGGGTTTAGAAATTCCCAAAGTAGTTTGTAAAGCACTTTGACTTCTAGGTTGAGTAGCATCCTTAGATGGGGCTAATGGTGGAGTCAACATTTTCTTACGACGTTCATATAACCTAGGAAGCGTGTTTTCAACTTTCTTTAACAACATGTTTGCAATTTGTATATCATAAATAATTTCAAACCCAACTTTAAGCAATTTCGCATCTGGGGTCAAGAACTATTGTTATGAACAACAATTGATTAAACTTTTTAGGATTGCCCCAATACTTATCATATTTTCTTCTCACGCTAACTGCTATGGATCATATCATACTGTTTGGCTTTTTAGCTAATTCTTTCAACTCTCCATGAATTTCACATATTTCTTGAAAGAAAGTGTTTGACATTACATATGAAGAGCCACTAACTTTCAAGGTCATATCATAAAAAGTCTTCAAGAATCCAACAAATGCTTTTGCTTGGTCCCAATCGACATGTGTTGGTGGTCTATCTATATTTTTCCCATTAGATCTTTTTTCTTCAAAGTATTTTGTATAGTTTGCATTACTTTCCAAAACATATTTTTTAAACTTTATTGCAACCTGCAACATCATGTAGGTGGAATTCAATCTAGTTGATACATCCAAACACAAGAAACCTCGAAAAACAATATTTGCATCCTTGCAGCTCTCTTAAAGTCTTTTTAGTTGTACTGGGAAAGATCTAACATACCATACAACATTGTGAATAGATGAAATAGCATTGCTAATGTCTTTTAAACCATCACAAACTATAAGATTGAGAATGTGAGCACAACATCTCATATGAAACATTTATCTCCCAAGAACTAGACCATTCTTCTTCTCTAGAAAAACACTCTTCAATTTCATTATTGCTACGTCATTAGATGAGGCATTATCAACTGTTACACAAAAAATCTTATTAATTCCTCAATCCAGAAGGCAAGATATCAATTCTTTTCCTACCATATCACCCTTATGGTTTGGGACTTGGATGAAACATGTGATTCGTTGTTTAAGTCTCCAATCATCGTCAACCTAATGAGTAGTCAAGCAATCAGTAGTCAAACAAACCTGGTGTTTACTCAATTCTTTCCTCAATATATTCTTCTCATTGAGTAACAAACAATATATATCCTTA
The DNA here is from genome assembly GCF_002742605.1 of Olea europaea var. sylvestris. Classification (NCBI taxonomy): domain Eukaryota; kingdom Viridiplantae; phylum Streptophyta; class Magnoliopsida; order Lamiales; family Oleaceae; genus Olea; species Olea europaea. Next base: position 3,203,190 of record NC_036256.1, on the reverse strand, counting down.
ACAACTGTCATCCTTGAAGGAAAATCAAAAGATGGAAAAAAAATATCTTGCATAACACTGAAAACCTTCATCTTTTACGTGTCAAAAAGGTAACGTAGATAATATAAAGTACTTAGTAATCTGTTCTCTCACCCCTTTCTAAGTAAACTTGACGAGTTGTCCACCACTACCAACACTTTCTAAAATCTCATCATTTTTAGAGTTACCATAGAAATTCAATATCTTTTGCTTTTTGTCTTGAAACCTATATGGATATTTCTTTCATAAATCCTCGATATGATTTCGCAATATACTAGTCCCTCCCTTTAGATTGATGCTTATATACTTGTCCACAATAAATACATTCTGTAGTTCCATCCTTCTTTATATCAAAATGAGCCCACACATTAGATCTTTTATGTCCCTTCTTACCCTTCATACCTTGTTGCATATTCACAATTTCACTCTTCATTGGAATTTTATCACCGATCTCATGATTACTTTGTTCTTCTAAAATCGAATCTATATCCAATATCTATATACCAAAAATAAAAATAAAAATCATATTATGCAACATGACCTCGAAGTTAATATACAAAAGAATATTAATATTATACAAGACAACTATAATCGATCATGTTATACAAAATTAATATACAAAATAATGTATTATGTGCAAAAATGACATTTTAAGGCTAGCACTTGCTGCATCAAAGAATTGGCTAAGGCTAGCACTTATTTTTAGTAATTACATAGCGGCCATTATTTCTTTGCTCACAATCAAGAGTATAACTAGTAAATACAAGTTGCAGATTAGTGCGCACTTATTTTCAATTTTTACCAACAAATACTTATTTACTTACAAGTAAACTTCTTAGCCATACATGCTCTCATGATTGCAGCTAAGATAATGATGCAAAAATTGCAAATAATACGCAAAATCAAAATAGATAATGTTTGATAACTCGCGAGACAAGTCAAGTAAACCCAATTTACAATTAAGAAGCAAAAAAGTTCAAATATAATTACATAATAGTTAATAATCAGCACATAAACTACTCAAGCAAACCATCAAATCTTAAGAATCTTCTTCCCTTTTCCTAAAACAAACCCAAAAAATGTGAAATTCCAAGGACCCAAAAACTTCAAAGCTAATAATAGAGAAATTTGAAATTTACAAAAAAAAATAAAAACAATAAAAATAATAAATAAATAAAAGGTTATTTTTTAGACTTACATGCTATTGTTTTTTCTATTACAACTTGAAATTGGGTGATAAGTTATTTAATATCTAAATATGTTATTAATTGATTGCATGAATGAAATTCTATTCACAATTGTGTAATATTTGCTTTTTTGGATAAAAAATCACCTAAAAAAAGAGAACAAAACCAAAAGAAGAAAGAGGATTAAAAGTGTGTAATTTTGTGGAGTGGGGACCAAAATGCAAAAGGGCCGAAAGTTCAAGGACATAAGATTGCAATTGTTGGAGGGCAAAATTGAAATAAAAGTCAAAATTTGAGGACCAAAATTGACACATCCAATCCCAAGACTCAAGACGTGACGTGCGCTGATGATAAGTGCCAGCTAGGCATTGGACCCATCATCAAGGCAAAAGTAACTAAACTTTAATGATAAAACTTCATTTGACCAACTAAAATTTTTCTGAACTCCAATATACCAACATAATAATATCATTCACTCATCTAGCCAAAAACATCCATATCATTCGCATCATAACTGCCTCTCAAAAGGATAATAGAATGCAGTTTAAATTACAATATTCCATCATGATCATTGGTACATATAAATGCAAAAAAAAATCCTCCAATATGATGCAAATATGTCACTTGATGATTACACAATTTCAAACAAAAGAACCTATAAATGGTGGTAATAGTGGCTGCAAGACTATCAAAATAATCTTCACCACAGCCCAATCAACAGCCTCCTATTAGGAAAAGTTAAGAAAAATATGAGATAATAATCCCAGTGAGTAAAGTGCATAAAAGATAGTTGTACTGTCCTTTATATATATATATAGACACACACACACACAACAAGATGAGTAAGTACATTAGATAGTTAAATAATCTAAAACCATAATTTGAAATCCATGAGCTGAATTGTAAACGGGAAAATGTAAGTTGAAGACTAATAATCCACTATATAGTTAAAATTCACAACAAAGTATATCCCATGTAAAATGGATAACGGTTATAGCCCCTCAATGTATAATGAATAACTTTAGCCACGGCCATAGCCCCTCAGTGGATAAGAGTTACCCTTACATAAGGCTGTAGCCCCTCGGTGTATATTGGATACCTTTACCCACGGCCGTAGCCCTTCAGTGTATAAGAGTTAAGTACATGACTCTAGTACACGGTCGTAGCCCCTCAGTGCACTAGAGTGAGATAATCACATCAATTATTTTATGATAATTTCAAAACAATCATGCTCATTTACTAATTCTCGAAAATAAAGCATTTCATGTAATTAACATGCTTCTATAAAATAAACGAAAAATCTTCTTTTTGAAAACACAGATTCTCCACTCACAGATGTAGGCTGGTCTAACGGGGCTGGTATGTTGTTCCCACGTTCAAATCCCCCCCCCCCCCCAAACGATCATAAATATAAGCCACTTCAATTCCATCCATACACAATTACAAGGAATTTCTCAATAATAACCCCTTCTTATCATCAAAACAAAATATATATCCCTCAATAAGCAATAAGATAAGACTTAATATTTATTTTTCATTTGGTTACTTAAACATACATTCACTTAATTTTGAATCACTCTACATCCCTAACTCGTTAATACTAACCTTTCCTGGCTGCCCCATCAAGATTCAACAAGCTTTTCATGATAATAATCATCCTCATTCCTTATTTAAATTTTATTTTAACTAAATACATAAATCTTATCAAAAGCTTCTTTCTTATATTCTCCATATTCTTCCAAACTGAGAACTAATCACAAGATAAGTTATTTTCAACCAAACTAACTTAATACCATACAACAATCACAAGGAAAAATAACAATAATGCTAATTTTTCCCCAAATTTTCGGATTAACCCACATATAACAAAACCCTAATATCTAAATATCATTTCTTCCAATCCACTAGAATAACTAACTCAAAATACTAAAATAGTTAGCTTCCTTATCATATTTTTCAAGTATAAGCTATAAATTTAAAACCCTAAACAATAATTTACAAAAACTAAACCATAAATTATTAACCTTACCTCTTGAAGAATTAAATAAACAAGATTGAAGTAGTTGGCACAAGATTTCTTCTTCCTTTTTCCTTCCTTTCTTTTTCTTTTCTTCCCTTTTTCCTTGGTTTTTCCCTCTTCTCTGTGTTCTCTCTCGCTCAACAGGTTCTAGTATGTGTTTGTGTGTGATTTGAGAGAAAAATATGGTCAAAGGATGAATATAAAGGCCCGCTTGTTCAAAATTGCATAGGAAGGTCCCTCTTCTTTAATAGAATATAACATTTAAATCTTAAAATTCCAAAAATATATATAAGTAAATTCCCAACTTAAATTGTAAACAATTTAACCCTCATATATGGCCAATTATAAAATAAACCCCAATAGAATATTTAATTTTATTTTAGTCATTAACTGACTTTGACCTTAACTAATCAACATTTGAATTTTGACTAGAAAAATTTGGGTTGTAACAAAAAGTGTACAAGTCCAAAGTTGAGGGATCTAGTGTGCAAATATGAAGAGAACTTGAGCTGCAAATAATGAAAAATGAGAGGTGGCATTGTAGTAGTGCCGCAGCGCCACAATGCTGCACAATAAAAGAGCTGTGGCGTTGCAGCGCCACTTCAAGGCGCCGCAATCGCGTACTAGGACCTGTTTGGTTAGATTTTTTAATTGGAGACCATTTTGTAATTAACCAAACACGATTTTTGGGCCCTTTGAAAGGCAAATTCAACCATTTTCTAAATCATTCTTCATCTTGGAAAGAAAAGCCTAGCCTCCTTTTCTTTCTTTTTACTTTCCTTTTCATTTTCTTTCTTTTCTTTTCTTCTTCTTTGTTTTCTTTTCTTTTCCTTGATATTTTTTTAGCAAATCATAGAGCACAAAAGGAGAATCATTCAAGGAGGTGGAGAAATATTTGAAAAAATAAAAGTCAAGCTTCAAATTGGGTTGTATCTATAATTTTGTATTTTCTTAATTATTTTGTCAAACTTGTAATGTATTTTATAAAATATTCTTCTTTTTACCATTTATACAATATGGGCTAAGTTGTGTTGGGATTTATAGTATTAGGTTAACCTAGCTTTTAATTAATTTTGATATTTACTCTTTAATGTTAAATTATTTGTTTCCATGTGTTTCTACTATTGTATTTATTGTATTTTTATTTATGTGGTCAATGAATAATTATGTTTAGTGAATTGTACATCTTTCAAGAGAAGATTGTATACTTCAGACCAAATAGTGGAACCCCAATGAGTTATTTTCACAATGATTTAATGTAATTATTTGGTTTTAATCGATATATCAATTAGGGTTAATTTCACTTGAGAGAGGTAATTAACTAAACTAGGAAAATCGGGTCTAATATCGTAAATGAGTAATTTGTTAATTGGCATGTGGAGAAATTAATTAGGCGACGGTTAGGCGAAACCATGAATCCCAACTGCTTTCGAAATTTTTAAGATTTTTATATTTTCTAAATTTTTAGTTATTTTCCAAAATCATAATTTTATTGTCTATTTCTTTTTACTGTTAGAATTAAATTAATTAAAATTGTATAATCGAAAGTATACATTCTTTGAAGATTCGAGAACTCGGACTCAAAAGGTTCACTTTATTACTTGAACCCGACCCGTGCATTTGCAATATTTATTTTTAGCGAAAATTGGGGATCTAGATTCTTGGGACAGGAAATACTAGAAGAGGGAGATTGGGAGACAGCCGAAGAGGTTTCTCAATTTCTCAATTCACATAGTATCGTAAGTTTGTAATGCGAAGGTCTCTTTTTAATTGGGTTAAGTTGGGTATTGAATTTAATTGGATTGGGTCTAATATGAAGGTCTCTTTTTAATTGGGATGTAATTGGTTTTAAATTTTTAATAGTGTTGAATAAAATTAAAATTGATTTTTTTTTTTTTTATGTAATTGGTTTGAAACTTTTATCAAAAATTAAAACCTAAACTAAACCACTTCAAAGTGGTTTGGTTCGGTTCGAAATCAAAACATTGACAAATTCATGTGGATCCAAACCAACGATTTCAAAAAACGATTTCGATTCGATTTGGTGATTCGACGATTTTGTTGTTCAGCCCCAGTAATATATACATATGTATGGCTTGTTTAGCAAAAGCAGTGACTGCAATTGGGGTGGATTTGGCCGATGATGAGTCTGAGTGGTTCGGTTTTCGAGTTGATTGTTGAGGATGAATGGATACACCGTTGCCTTCTAATTATTTTTGCAATTGTTTAGCGTTCATTAAGGCAGAAACAACAGATAGAAAATTAAAGGAAAATGAAGGGTTTTGAGACAACTCTGAGAATGGTGGTAATAGGGCAGCACCTGCATCACAGTGCTGCTAACTAGGCTCCACTATCATGTACGATAATGAAAATGGGAAAAAGTTGAAGAAACAACAACTAGTTTTTTCTCTTTACGTTTTGAGTTTTAGGGCTTTTAAACATATTAATTACGTTTTAAATTTTTTAATTAGTGTAAAAGCTTATCATTCAATTTTGCTGCCTAATTTCCCCCAAAAATATTGGGCAACTTTGAACCACCGCCCTCGAAATATAATAAATTAGAATAATACCCTTAAAACTAATTAACACCATTATACTGTAATTAATACACTCAAAATCCCCAAAACCCAAAATCTTGGAAAGCTGTGGAGAAGTTGAGAAGGTATTTCAAAAATGGAAGTGCTACGTGTACATAATTGTCTACATAATGATATCCATAATTACACGTGGCACTGAATCCAACCTTTAATTCAAATCTCACACTTTCACACTAACAATAGTATGATTGTCACATCACATTATGGATACCATTATGTACAATAATTATGTACAAGTAGAATTTTTCTTCCAAAAATTTGATACCAACGGAGATCATAAAATCTCGTTATCAAAATTCGGTGAAATTTTGAAACTGCTCGATTCAAAAATTGAAAATGAGGAACTGAAGCTCATAATGTTGGAGTTAGACACTGATGGGAGGAAAGAAGAAAGCGTGAGCTCTTTTAATTATTTTATGAGTTACATTTTCTTTCAATTAGATTTGTTTCTTGAGATTTTTGTTTTTCTTGAAATTTTTTGCTTGCATTTATGTGTTTGTATATGTATAGAGTCGGTCCATTTGCAAAGAAGAATTGGTATGATATTCCATTCCAAGTCTCCACATATGAACCTTTGATTATTATGCGAACCATGTGGATTTTGTGGTGTTGGGGCCTATAATTCGAATTTCTTAGTTATATCAGTACGTGTAGCGTTTTTGTTTTGTTAATTTATATTTTTTAAAAATGCTATGATTGTAGATTTATTGTCCAAATGGAAAGCATCCTTACTCAAAATTTGGACCATCCTTATTCAAAATTTGGAATTTTTCTTTAATGTAGGGATGTAAACGAATCGAACCGAACCTGCTCATACTGTTTCAGGCAATCCGCAGTAACTGCCTGAAGCAAGCTACTTCCTAGCCTGCCACGTGGACTAGCTCGGGCTCGAGCTTGAGCTATCACACAAAAATGAGGCTAGATTCGACCGAGTCACGAGCGGAGTTGGTCGGGCTTTTTACAAGCTAAGCCGCGCCCCGTGGAGCCGACAAGCCTTATTGACATCTCTACTTCCATGTAATGACATTGTTGATGGTTGTAGCTCATTAGATGTACATTTAGTGGCTTCATGGCATGGCATTTCGTTTTGCAGATGCGATCCTTTTCCTAAATAACGATGTAAAAGTTCTCTGCTTTATACTGCAATTATGATTATTTGTATCCTTATTGTTGCTATTATGTTCCCTTGTCTAACAGTTGTTCTTTCAACATCTGCTTATCCATTTATTTGTACTTACATTCAGTGTGTTTTATGTTTAAGCTCTTTTAAGTGCAATCATAAAACAGATGAAAGGTTATAGAAAAATAGGGGATTGCTTTGGGAACCCTTCATGTGATGCAACAAGCAAAGAGCTTTGAGCATATGATGGGTAAATGTCCCACCTTTCTTCCTTCTCTGCCTCCTTTAATTTTTTCAATATCGAAGCATAATACCTATGGAAATGACAGGAAATAATTGATAAAGCTAAGAAGCAGTCCTACAGTCATCTTTTACATTTAGTGTGTTTGAGATCATGGTGTGACTATAAAAGTGTTCATTCTCCATGTTTTGCAGTTAATACAGTGAGATTGCAAGTGGAAGATAGAAGATAAAGTTTTGGAGTAATACTCGTTGCTTTTGTCTGGAAATTAATGATATTCCTACATTGATATTTGTTTCATCTCATAGAATTTAAGATATATATCACTATTTTGAATTTCTGTCACTTTTTTTATTGTTTGTCGGTTTTTTATGTTCTGTCAATTTTTTTTAACTCGTCACTTTTTTTACTATATGTCACTTTTTTGAATTTATGTAACTTTTTACATGTTTGTGATTTTTTTTTTTAAATTTTTTGTCACTGTTTTTTAATTTGTGTCACTCTTATGACTGTCACTTTAAAATTTTCCGCCACTTTTTTTTTTTTATATAATATCTATACTTTTCTTAGGGTCTGATACTTTTTTTAGTGTTTGTCACGTTTTTTATTTTTTGAGTGTCACTTTCTTTCTTGTTGGTGGGGAGAGAGGGGGGGTTTAGAATTGAAATTTAATAATCCCTCAACAATGTTGGTTAAAGAATAGCCACGTTATATTCTTCATATGAGATAATAACGAATTTAAATGAAAAGTTTAGTCAATTTATTGAAGTAATTCCAATATTTTAATTGGTGTTTTGTCACTTTTTAAAATTTCTATCACTTTTTGAGTGTATCATTTTTTTTTTTCTTTTTTTCTCCCTTTTTTTTTTATCTGTCACTTTATTTAGTGTTTGTCACCAATTTTTCAAAAGATTCCTGATTTTAGAGGTATTTTTATAAGTTGCCCAAATTTTTTCCCACTAAAAAGTATCACGTGGTGGGCTCGTATTGAATTCTAATCTCTTTTTAGATGGGCATCAGTCAAGTAATAAATAAAAAGAATCAAAACCAATCTAATATTTTACTTTTAACAAATTAGGTGATTAAGAACTTGTTAAATCAGATATTTAGAAATTTAATTGATTCAAAAATTTCGGAATTTCGTTTGTAATTTTTTTACACTTCTGACCCTGTTCCCAAAATTATAATAATTTAAACAATACTTTTTTCATTTTTATTGCGATATAGACAGAGAGTGAATTCTTTCATTTAATTCGCACTAAGAAAAATAATTATTATTCTTTGTAAATAGTTCGAAGTGCCATAAGTTCGTGGTCATGCAAATCTACAGTATAGAAGGGATAGATCATACAATGCATATAATTATGTGGTTAAATATTCCATCAAATGTCACAACGGTCAGAGTCATATGAAGTTTTCGTAATTCTGTGAGATAGAAGTTAGAGTCACAATTGTTTATGGCATATCACCTGAACTTGTATCATTAGTCACAATTAAATGAATAGAATGAGTTGGTCACAATTGCTATTTGTTAAACAATCTATCCAATATCACAATGATTACATACGATTAATAGGTAGAAGGGGTACTATGACCACACATTGTGTGCAAAGATTTTAGGGGTGGGCGCGGGTCGGTTCGGTTCGGTTAGGGGTGGGCACGGGTCGGTTCGGTTCAGTTCTAAAGAAAATCGAACCGAACCAAACTTTTCGGGTATTTAGTAAATGGAACCGTCGGGTCCAAATATAATTATGGAACCGTTCGGGTTCGGCTTCGTTCGATTCGGTTCGGTTCCGTTCGGTTCTGTACTATAATTAAATTTTTTAACATTTATAACAACATTATATAAATACAACTATTGATATATTCAATGATTTTTGAATGTCAGAGACTAGTAAACTAACTTGTTCAAATGATCGCTACGATCAAAACTTCGGTCGGCGGAGGTCACAGCTTCGATCGGAAGTCACAGTGTCGGCCGACGATTATATAGGTTTTGGAATATTAGCGAGGCTGCGAGAGTGAGTACGAGAGTCGAGACAACGTTATATACTTTAGTGTAGGTGTTTAGGGTTATTTAGTGGATTTGATCTTGTTTGGCTAAGAAATGAAACAATAAAATAGGTAATCGAGCCAAAAATCAAAAAAATTAGAAATGAAACAAATTATTGGGCCAAAAATTTGGATTTAGAAATTGTTAATTTGTTAATTTGTTTAGAAAAAATTAAAATTTAAATAATTTGATTTACTAAATATAAAAAAAGAAATTAGAAAGATTCGATTCTTATTCGATTTTTCGGTTCTTTGTCTAGAACCGAGAACCGAACCGTACCCGTCGGTTCTCAATTCAGATACCCATTCGGGTATTTAATTGACAAGAACCGTCGGGTTTGGGAGATTTGCCCAACTCTAAAAGATTTCAATTACGGATGATATCGAGCTTTTTGTGAAAGACAAAATAATTAATTTGCTATATTATAGGGCATAGATGTAAAAGAAATTAACTATTTCATATATCCACCGATTAGTTCTCGTATAAATCTTTTAATATAGGAAAAACCTACTATATCGCTTTGCAAAATGTTTCTCATTTTTCAAATGTAACGTTAAATATAAGAGTTATCACTTTTTCCCAATAAAATATCTATACGTTTTATTGTGGTTCGATATCTAATATTGTGCATGAACAATATTGTATTAAAATAATTATCCAAAACATACTTTATCATAAGCTTTATGAGTAAATCGATCATAGTTATACTAACATGTGGAAAATATTATAATATTTTGTTCTTTTAAAATAAATTGAATTGACAAAGACAATTAGAAATAGAATATAAGAGAGATTGGAAGGAGAATTTTGAAATGTTTGGGATTTACACTCTGGTGCGAGAGAGAGAATTGGTCTCCACAGTGAGGACTAGGGAGAGAATGTATAGATGTAAACAAGTCAAAATTAGGTGATTCTCAATCTTTGTGGCTTTGTCCACCAACTTTACATAGATATTCATTTCATCTTGGCCTATTTGAGCCCCGTTTTTATTGAAGAATGAATTTTGGAATAATAGATTGATGGAGAATGTGTAATTGAAAAATAAGAAAAAGTTTTGAACTTTTGTGTAATATTATTTATTAAGGATATGTGATTGAAAAGAAAAAAGAGAAAAATGTATTTTGAAAATAATGAAGATCAAACAAGAAATTGTTTGTCTAAATTTATATGTAATTGTTGAATATTAATGAAAATAAACTGATACAATTTTCAGTAGGCCTTAGTTTTTAAATAAATAAAAATTAAATAACTACTTAACATCAAATAAATTCTCTAATTTAAGAATTACTTTAAAAGAATAAAATATGCTAATTCTTTTCTATTATGTGGTTAGTGTGAAATTTAAAATGAATCAACTTGATTCAGTAATTGTGGTTTGGTGATTTTTGTTTATGATAATAATTGTTTGATGACCATTTAAATTAAACAAAATAATTTTAAAAAATAATTTAAATTGTCCTCTTATAAATGTAACTTCTTTTTGACAATTGCTTCTTCAAATACAATCAACACTTTAACATTGTATTCTATTAATTTTTAACTGTGATATATTTAAATTTCAAAATAAAGTTAGAGATATTTAAGAATACTAGTCAGAGTTGAACGTGCATTGCACGTTATCTGAAATACTTTATAAGTGTTGTGAAAGTAATATTTGATATTAATTTGTTGGAAGGATTTGATGAGTCTCAAACAAATTAAAAAATAAAATTTGGGAATAGAAATTTAAGAGAAAAATTATACTCTCAAAACTCAACTTCTATGATTCAAATTTTTTATAATAATGAAATATTACAAATGAACAATCTTTTTATATTTGATACATAAGAATTAATTGCTAATACATGAATTTGAACAACCATTAAAATTCTTAGATGCATTAATAGAAATAAATTCATCATATAACTCTAGATTCATATAGATCAAGATTCATTGAATTTAGATTAATGTAAATGTTTATTAATCGATAATAAATAACACGAAATTTACATATGATTAAGGATTTTATAGTATTTATTACATATTAAAAAATGAAAAGTAAAGTATTATTGAAATAATGAATTGTAGTATGGTTAAAATCGTTTAAAAATAATTCTATTAATGTGATATTTAATATATTATACATTTGCACTTTTAAATATAGTAGCAGTATATTATACCTCGATGTGGCCATTAGTGCTAGCTCCACCTGATTTTTTTCTTTTTTATTTCTTATATTGGATGGGCGTCTATACTCACCTGAATTCCTAGATCCATCACCGTAAGTGAGTGATATCTAGGTGTGTGAGACGTAAGGGGATCAAATGTTTAAATTAGCTAACGATATACGCATTCAACCTATTTATTTGACAAAACTTTGAAGAGATTTGCAAAGACTAGAGAAATATAGAGGAAGTTTTGTTGGAGTATTTTAGTTTTGTTGGCATATTCTAGAATAAAGAAGAGAGATCAAAATAATTTTGTAACTAGATGTCTCGTTTAAGATGTTATAAGAAACATGTAATAGTTGAATAAAAGTTCATAAAAACATATTTATATAAAAAGAATTATATAAAGAATAAATGAACCATAAAATAGAACCAATAAATGGAACCGACGGAAGGGAAAACTAAGGAACCCACACGAAAGAGAATTACAAAGTAAAGCATACTAAAAAAATAAGAACGTATCAATATTACCTGGGTTGATCTTCAATAAGGTACAAAGATACTAAGATATTATTAAAGTTTTGATAAGATAACTGAATGCAAGAAAGATTGATTGATAAGGTTATATACAAAATTATTTGTATCTTGATTTCTATATTTGACAACTAATGAATCACCATATAAGTGTAAAAATCCGGATCAAGAAGTGAATGAAATTGAGAGTGGACTGATAAATAATCAGACTATGACATGATTTTACGTAGGCACTTATTCATCAAATATCATAGGGATGGAAACCATTTTTTCATTCATCAATAATGAAACATCGATCCTAACACAAGAAATATCTAGATATTGGATTCAATGCCCGTTTATTTGTCCATAAGAAATTATGCTTGGTATACATAACGATAAGGATAGATTAAGCTACTTAACTAATTGACTTAGTATACCTATGGAATATTTTAGTTTAGTATTCTTCGATAGTTAACCAATATGAATGTTAGGAATGTTGCCGTCTCTATGGTTGCTTTCGTAGCTATTTAAAACATTCACGAAAAAATTAGGATAAACGACACATTGCGTATTTACGTGTGAGTTTATATGAACGCATGAGAGTGTGAAACTTTTGTGTTTTCAGTTAGCTACATAGGGTCTCTAGTTCAAAACTTGTCTAGCATGCTACCTTAGTTAAAATTGAAGACGTTTTTTATTACGTGAAGATTCAAGTTCAAAAGGCACAGTCATTTATGCATTAAAGTTGTGAAATCTATATGAGACATATTTTCAAAACTTTATTCCTCTAGTAAATTTAGTCTTTCACTATGTAATGACTTCAATTTAGGCTTTAATATGGATCTTGGTCTCAGTGGAACTTTACTGTAATTGAATATAAATTATACAAATTTTAATGCAATACATATAAGTTTCTATCCCAAGTCCCTATTTGACTTCCATATTTAAAAATAATAATAATAAAAATGAAAAAAAAATCCTTAAATTCATTTTCAACTATACATTTTACGTGATCCACAATTTTTATCAAATTTTTTAACTCCACATTTCACGAATTTTTATCAAAATTTGCTAAAAGTTTAATTTTTATCTAAATCAAATAAGGGCTAATATACACAATATCGATTAATAAGATCTTAGTTTCTTGTTATTATTCCATATTATTTAGGGCTTGCTTGATAGAGATTTTAATTCAATTAAAATCAATTTTTTTACCGTTATTTCATTATTTCAGCCTTCATTTTTTAATTCTTCTCTCACACGTAGGACTCACTTTATCTCTAACGATCAAAAAATCAATTATCAAAATCCCTACCATCTACTTTTAAAATATAACTTGTTAATTCTCGTACTTTTATTTAACTACACATTTATATAATAAAATATTTTGCATACAAACCCAAAATTTTGACTATACATTCTTCAGAAAATACTATTCAAAACATCATTTTTTCTCAATAATGATCATCAAACATAGGCTTAATAATGATAATTTTTTTCCTCATCATTCTCATAGTTGGATTCACTGATTAGCACTTTAAAACAACGGATATTTTAAAAAATGTCCAATTTCATAAGTGTCAATTGAAAAATGTCCACTTTTTAAATTTAGTACTAAACAGTCTATTATGCCCTTAATAAAAAATGAAGCAATTAATTTTTGGGGAAATTACAAAAAATGTCCATTTTGATATAGTCATTTGCAAAAATATCTAAACTTTTTCAATGTCCATTTTTGCGAATCTACATTAAAATGTTGTTCTCGATATTTAAAATGTCGTTCTTGATATTTGAATTCGTTTATATTTCAAAAGTACACGTGTCAAATGACAATATTAAATATTCTCGACATTTCAAAAGTTGTTCTCGACATATCAAATGTCTAAAATGACATTTCATTCCAAATATGACATTTCTCTACACTTTAAATTTTGTTCTCGACATTTCTGTGTCTAGCATTAATTGTGATTCGATATGTACAATATGAGATTATTTATTCTTTCATTAAGGGTAAAATAGAGAATTTTGTATTAAATTTGGCCATTTTTGCAAAGATTATCAAAAGTGAACATTTTTAATTTGACATATGTAAAATTGCACATTTTCTGCAAATGCCCATTAATTTTTTTTTTTCCAATTTTTCGCTAATTTCAAGTAGTAACTTCCATGAGAAGTTATATTAAAATGATGTTCGCGACATTTCAAATGTCGTTCTTGATATTTAAACCCCGTTTATATTTCAAAAGTACACATGTCAAATCACAACATTAAATGTTTTTGACATTTCAAATGTTGTTTCCGACATATTAAATGTCTAGAATGACATTTTATTCTGAACATGACATTTCTCTCAATTCGAAATGTAGTTCTCAACATTTCTGTGTCAATGGGAAAAATAATATTTATTGTAATTTGACGTGTGTACTTTTGAAATAAAATAGGACAAGTCATCTCTCAAAATTTTATTGATCAATAAAATTTTTAATTACAAAAATGTCCATTTTTATCTTTGTGTGGAATCATAAATTGTTAACAACATTTTTGCAAGGATTTCCAATGATGAATGCTTTTGCAAATAAATATGTAAAAGTGAACAGTTCTAGTAATTTTTTCTTAAGAAACAATTGCAAACAACCACGAAGGAAAAGCTGTTTTTTCCTCCAGGAGAGTGAGTCAGAATGTTAAGGGCTTTACGCCAGTCAAAATTGTTGTTGACTTGACTCCTTGTATTTTCTTGTAAATCAGAGTAGGGTACACCGACACAGCAATATACCTCAGAATTTCCAAAGTTACTGAATATATGGGTCCAATGCCAACTCATAGGATGCTTGCAGATAGGTTTTGAACTTTACTTAACCCTTTGACAACTATTATTTAAAAAAAAAGAAAAAAAAGTCTTAAAGTTCATTTTTAATCCTACTGCACTGACCGAAATCGACTATTCAAAACCTTGACCTGACACTCACAATAGAGAGGTGAGGACCAATTTTTAAATTTTTTTATTCACGTCGATCCCACATGCATGTGAGACACTACCAGGCATTTTCGATTAACTTAGCTTTTTTCATTCATTTTTAATCATACAATCACACAATAAAATATTCTGTATGCAGAACCAAAGCTTTTCTTACTTTTTAATCCTATATTTTCTAAAAAATCACTATTCAAAACTTCATTTTACCCAAATAATGATCGTTAAACAGGGGCTTTACTAATAATCAGAAGCAAATTTCATTTCTTTAAAAATTTTGAAATTCGTTCTTTGTTCAACTGAGAAAAATACAATTTGATATAATGAAATATAGTTGAGAAGCAATACCTAATCAATTATGTAGAGACATCGATATCTTGCTTTCTTTAAAGAAATCTGCTATCTATTCAGTGTATATTTCAAGGAATTGATGCGGTAGGAAACAAATGACTTGTCTCTTCTGACATACGATAATCTAACTAAAATATTGTGTAGCTCTAAAAAAAAAAAAAGGTTGAACTCCAACCTTAATTAAGGGTCCCCCACCGCCCATCCCTACAGCATCGTGTGAGAGGTTAATCGCGGAATGTGCTCCAGTAGGTCAGGAAACAAGAGCTGCATGTATACTGGTGCCCACAAAAAGTCCAAATCAATGTTTCAGGAATCGAATCCTCACACTGCGGCTGCCAGCAAGGCTGAATATACCTCACCATTGTCCTTTGTACCACTGAGATATGCCCCGAAAGGCAAATATTGTGTAGCTCTAACTAATATGCACTATGGATTGAGTTCAAAGCTCAACTATTGGACTCCCTTCTTCCTTTCAACAATATTATCATAAGAAAAATATGAAAAAGTATTTCGATTTTAGGTGGAAGTGGTTTAACTTGTTTTATGAAAAGTTTTGTTGTTCATCATTATTGAACTTTACCTTCGGAACCAATTTCACCGTATTCAAACATTTTACTTTTCTTACAGCAATTTATAATTACAACTTGCAGCGGTGATGTATAATATATTTGTCATTCATCAACACCCTTTTTCTTGGGCATTTTTTTCAAACAAGACATGGACCACTAAAAGAAAATCAATCAATTCCATCATGGAAAAAGAGATTCATATGCAATTATATCAAAAGTCTATCATTAGCATCAAATCCCTGTCATTTTCTTGTTTCATATCCTCCTTTTTCCTCATGCACCTCCACCACCAGTTTACTCATATTAGGTTAAGGCACTTTGTCCTCTTTCTTGCATTGTGTTTTTCCTGGGTAGTTGATTTCTCTTTTCTATGCCTCTTTCACATGTGCAACCATCATGTGAATTTGGTTAATAATGTTGTTCCCCCCACTTTCATTTAGTTCTCAGTCATTGTCATTTTAGACATATTAGATGCTTTGACATGATCAAATAGTACGGTAGGGTGAATTGTGTAACATAATTAGAGTCGTTACATTTTACCCTTGTTTTCGAACTTGACGTTTCTTGCCTCATCCATATATCTTGTTAGATGGCTTCACCATACTGGTCTTCTAGTGGAAGTAACCTCCCTAGATATGAATTTATTACATTCAACCCATCCTTTCACAATTGGTGTTCGTGGTAGGTTATATTCTCAGCACATGTTTGGTGTAGATAAAAATTATTATTATTATTATTATTATTTTGTAGATTTTGGATAAAAATTGATGGAATGTGTGGTTGAAAAGTGGTGGATCTCATTAAATGTGTGGTTAAAATTAATTATTGACTTTGACTTAAATTTTAATCTCATTTTTTAACTAAATCAATTAAGCGCTTGGGTTTGACAACTTCACGGACGGAAAGCAACCCCTCAGGTCAAACCATTTGTAGTATGGACGAGCTTTGTAAAGAGAAGGTGTTCAAGTGGTTATTACACACAACTTAAGTTTCACCTTACTATCCAATGCTAAATGTAGAGGCGCATAATAGATCGATATGAACATCGTAAGTTGTCCCGTAATAAAACCAGTAGTTGGGAAAGTCGCTACTCCTCAGGATTAGTTGGGGTCGGACACCTGACTCAAAAAAAAATAATAATAAATAAATAAAAATAAAACAACCTTTAATGCTTTCTATCTATTATATATGGATAATGGAATATAATTCATAATCTTTGTCTGCGAATCCAACATATATCCTAATCTTGGGTATGGTCCTTGACCTCCTTACTGCACAAACTACGAGAGAAAGTGAGAAAGTCCTAACATTCTTGATCAATAGTGCAATCAAATTACAGGCATTTTATCATTATTATGCAGAGTGATGCTATTTAGCGCCAAAGATGTTAAAACACAATATTGAGTGACACTAACTTCACATTAAATGGGAAATACAATAAAATTTATCATTTAATTCCACCTCTCATTGAATCTATCACGTGGTACTACCTACATTGCCATTATAGCATTGGTGGCATTATATATCATTATTTTATTATGCTTGTACCCGAAGTACATCAAGCTCCATTAATGGAGAGTAGGGGTCCAATATATTAAAGTTTTGATCAAATAGTAGATATGATGTGCAACCAACCCAAGTCTCTCATTCATCATGAACATTGAGTAGTGTTTTTCATTACTCCAACATTATCTTTATCATCTGCAAAAAGGGACGGACAAATATACTCCATGGAGGGCTGCTGATGCTTCTAAAAAGAAACAAAAAGATACGATATTGATATTTGCAGGGTAGATTAGAAAGAAAATGAAAAACTATATATTACAGTAAATTCAGATAATACACATGCTATACTATATCACAAGGTAAACAAAATAAGAGATCCAAAAACCACTCGTGGGGAGACGTGTTATCCTTTGATTCACTGGCTTTTATGATCTTCATCTTCGATAGGGCGTGCTGAAGAACTTGAACTTGATGCCATATTCACGGCTTCTCCATGCGTGAATCTTTGTAACTGTATCATACGTGCATATATTCCATCAGGGTAGTTTTTCAATAAATGAGAATGAGAACCTAGTTCGGCTACTTTCCCATCATCGAGCACAGCAATAACTTGTGCATTTCTTATTGTTGATAGTCTATGTGCAACCACAATTGTTGTCTTTCCTGCACAGGCACGCTCGAGCGCTTCTTGTATACACCTTTCTGACTCAGCATCAAGGGCGCTTGTGGCTTCGTCCAGCAGCATTATCTCTGCTTTTCTTAAGAAAGCTCGTGCAATGGCGATTCTTTGCTTCTGTCCTCCAGACAACTGAACTCCTCTCTCCCCGACAAATGTTTTATAGCCATCGGGTAATGATGATATGAACTTGGTAGCATTTGCTAAGGTTGCTGCTTCGATTATCTCAGCTTCCGTGGCTGACTCGTGTCCATAAGCAATATTTTCATAAATGGTTGTCGCGAAGAGGCATGGTTCTTGTGGCACCACAGCTATGTGTCGTCTCAGTGACTTGAGATTGTACTTCCTGATATCCTTGCCATCGATCATAACACGTCCGGATGATGGCTCGTAGAACCGCTGTATCAGTGCAATTATCGAGCTCTTACCACAACCACTCGGCCCCACAAGCGCGAGAGTTTTCCCAGCCCTGGCGCGAAGGTTTAAGTCACGGAAAACTGAAACATCTGTCCGAGTGGGATAAGAAAAGTCTACATGCTTGAGCTCTACTTCACCACGGAGTCGATCGGGGACTGGGGTGGCATCCAGATCATCAGGATCAATTTCAGTTTTACGATCAAGGAGGTCAAATACTGACCGCATTGCACGGCCACCTTTGATGAAATCAGGGGCAAGGGTCAGTGTTTCAGCAGCACCATTAGCCGATACCATAAGGATCATGAAAACACGGATGGTCTTTGAGAAGTCTGATATTCCATGCTTGACAAGCCAAGAGGCATACCAAAGACCGAGGGCATATGACACATAGAGCAAGAATTGGGCTACTCCATATCCACTTCCAGCTATCTGGCCTTTCCAGAAGCAACGGCGCAGTGGAGGTTGGAGGCTTGAGATGAAAAGGCCAACGATTTTGGACTCCGAGTTGAAGGCAGCAACTGTTCGTACATTAGACACAGCTTCCCCTGCTAGCTGGGTGGCTTTAGCATGTGCGGCTTCCAGGTCTCCCGAGAATCCAGTCATGAACATTTTCTGGCCAAATTACATAGAACCAGTAATTAGTTGATTGGTGATGCCAGAGAAGCTGCTTATATATATATATAAAAGAAGAGATAATGAACAAGTTCTTATGAGTTCGGGTCGACAGACCTGTAAAACAGTGGCTGCAACAACAACAGGAAAGACTGCTATGAGTACGAGAGCAAGGCGCCATTGCAACACAAATCCTGCAGTGCAGGCAACCAGCATAAGGGCCGAATTCTGCATAATAACCGAAATCCTGTCTCCAATTGCTGACCTAACATTATTGGCATCCAGTGCTAATCTTGCTGCAACTCTAGAACTTATATTCTCTTCCTGATCAAACCACGCCATTTCATTTTTAAGCACTGCTGAAAACATTTTCTCTCTCACGCGTTTCGTTAAGTTCTCTCCCACAACATCCCAGAAGAAATGCTGTAATGTGTTAAAAATAAGTGCAGCTGATGAAACCCCAATCAAAAGATAGCAGTATTTTGCTATTTCTCTTATCATGTAAGAATGATCTTGACTGTAGTAGACGCTAAGAACGGCACTCAGCACGTATGCAAAGAATGCGCTGAGAGAACCACAGACAACAGAGCCTATAGAACCAACCAAAGCATAAGCCCATTCAGGGGAGTTCATCTTTGCTAGGCGACAGAAGGTACTCGCTTGATCTTTGAATGCAAGCTTTTCCATTCTATAATTAGGATATGCACCGTCTGTGGAAATGCTAAAGTCGGAAGTAGAGAAGTCGGACAATCTTCGTGAGTATGGTGATCGACCATAAGAGGAATTTCTGGCAATTATTGGTGAGCTCACGGAGTTTCTAGCACTAGATGGCCTGCAAAGGAAGAGCCAACTAAATCAAGAAAAAGTGATGGACTCGATCCATTTATGAACATTTTTAGAGTTTACAATATAAGACAATATAACATCGTGTAATAATGAGTATAAAACCATTAAAGACAGGATAGATATACCTTGCACTACTCTTTCGGGCATTATTAAGAGCCGTTTCATGAGCTGCTTCTTGCATTCTGATAAGCTTGGCATAGACACCGTTTTCTCCTTTAGCAAAGAGTTCATCATGAGTTCCAATTTCAGATACGCTACCTTGCTGCAGTACAGCTACTAGGTCAGCCTTTCGGATGGTGGAGAGGCGATGAGCAATCACTAGAGTCGTCCTTCCAATCATGAACCTGTCGAGTGCCTCTTGTACAAGCTTTTCCGATTCAGAATCCAACGCACTTGTAGCCTCATCCAGTAGCAGGATTGCTGGGTTCTTCAGCATTGCCCTTGCTATAGCTATTCTCTGCTTCTGGCCACCCGATAGTTGTAAACCTCTCTCGCCCACCTGCCATTAGCAAATCTTATTTGATTCCTGTCGTTTCAACTCGAATTCACGCTCGTGCAATCTTTTTAAGACTTAAATGAGTGAACTCATTAGGTTCTTTCGAATATCCACCCTTCTCTCACTATATATCAAGTAAAAGATTACTTGCTCCGAAAGTAAATCTTTCCTTACTAGATGCTCTCTTGGCATAATTGGTAGAAATAGATTTGATAAGGTCGACAATTTAAAAAAAAAGAAAAAAAAGAAAGAGAAAATAAAATCTCGTTCATTATACTGTCTAATGATGCAAAGGAAGCATGCCCTTGGTACACAAACCAACTTCCACATGCACATGCAATGTTGACCGAAACCATGTTACCTTTTATTTAAAAGCATGACCAACCATTTCCACACATTTGACTTTATAAACAAACTTGGTTTGTTTGTTGAACAAATATCCTGGGACGACCCATTCCTTTTGCTTTCACATGAAAAATGCCTCGACAATAGTTCATACAAGTGTAAAATATGTAGCACGCTTTGGAATTTCAGACGCTGCCGTAGTGGGCATGTTACATTGAAAATCGACTACATGACAGTAAAATTATGACAGAGATTGTGTTATATATTAACCAACCTGAGTATCATATCCATCTGTAAGCTTGATGATGAATGAATGTGCATTAGCTACTCTTGCAGCCTCTTCGATTTCAATTAAACTCGCATCGGGTCTACCCAACAGTATATTCTCTTTAATGGTGGTGGCAAATAGTGCTGGTTCTTGGCTTACAAGCCCAATTTGTTGCCTCAGCCATCTCAAATTTAAGGTCTTGATGTCATGTCCATCCAGCAGAACTTGTCCTGCACAGTTTTACTGTTTAGTAACAGAGATTTTCATTCCCAAAATCATATTTCGAAGTACAACATTAATCTCTCATTCATTTCCTTGCTTCTGTATGGAACTGTTTATAGTTTTTAACACTTTAAAGCAGAATTTACTTTACAAAGGCCTGATCGATAAAAATTTTCTCACTACCGACATGGTAAGAGAATCTTACTTATGGTTATCTGAGTTTGATATAAGCATAAGTAAGGTTCTCTCACCACATCAACCGCCGGAAGTTTTTATGCTGCCTATTAGGGCGGAAGATCAATTTCATTACTTTAAATTACCTGAAGTGGGATCATAAAATCTCTCAATGAGGGAGACCACTGTGCTTTTTCCCGAACCACTGCTACCAACCAAGGCTATCGTCTTCCCGGCCGGAACGGTAAGACTAAAATTGTGAAGTATCTGAATTTCTGGCCTTGCAGGGTAGGAGAAATCTACATTTTTCAGTTCCACTTGTCCATTCACAGAGTCGAGTTCCAAGCCCGAACTGCTGTTCTTGTCAACACCCGGTCTGTGATCAATAATTTGGTAGATTTTGGCAGCTGCAACTCTGGCCTTTGCAAATGCGGCCATGCTTGGAGCAGATTGTCCCAGAGCACTGGTAGTTAAACAGAATTATCAAGCTAAAAATACTCGATCAAGTATCTAATTTTGAAAAAATACGAGTCCAGTACTCGAAGAACTTACAGTCCACCTATCATAACTGCAAACATTGTTGCTATTGCAAGTCCTCCATTTGTGAAATGGTGCCTAACCAGATAACCTCCATACCAGAGTAGAAGGGCATAGCAGCAAAAAACAGTAAAATATGTAGCTCCCAATCCCATTCCCTTTGCAAATCCAGTCTTATAACCAATCCTTTGTGCAACTTTTAATGCTGCAGAATAGGCTTGTAATGCTCTTGACTCGCCAACATATGCCAACACTGTCCGAATTTGAGCTATCGTCTGCAATTTGAGTTAAATTCAGCAATGCTCTTGAGCAAAAATGTTAAGGATTAAGTCCTAATCCCATTTATGAGAGAAATTATAAATATGCATTTTAAGATTACAATCTCTAGAAAATCTGATCCAAGGTCAAGGGAAATTATCCAAATTTAATTGGGTTTTTAAGAAATTACTCAAATTTAATCACCTGTTCAGCAATATTTCCAGCTTGAGAAAGAGCATCTTGGCTCTTTGCAGAGAGTTTGCCTAATGCGGTAGTGTGTATGCCTCCAATTATAGCTATGAGAGGAACCACAGCAAGAGTTACCAGAGCTAATTGCCATACTGCAGTGAACCCAACAACAAATCCAGAAACAAATGTTGCCATATAGTGCAAGAAATTACCCAACTGCAACAAAAATTTCACAAAAAGGCCTAATCAGAACATAAATTTTAACAATAATAGACACCGAAAAGAAAAACCCAACTCCTTCACCTTCTCACTAATGGCATCTTGGACCATCACTGCATCAGTGTTAATGGCAAAGACTACATCGGATGTTCGAACCTCTGTATCAAAGAATTGAATATCTTGGTCCAAAGCAGCTTCTAAGTACTTAATTCTCATCTTTGTCGATTGTCTTTCTCCTGTCCACATCCAACATGAAATCTCTGCAAGAAATTCAATTACATAATTTCAATCAGGAAAAAAAAAGTTTCAAATCAAGATTAGTATGAAAAAGGGCACTTTTTTTTCCCCAATTCTTGCCTGCCCATGAAGATGCCCATATTGCAGCTCCCACCACAAGAAAGTAAAATGCATACTTCAAAACTTCTTGTGTCATCTTATCGACATTGTTTGCATTTGAGCCAAAAGAATTAACAAGATCAGCAAAGAATCTAAGGAACAAAGGCAATGAACTGCCATGAACTATGGCACCAATAGTCCCTATTGTCATGAGAAAATAGTCCAACCCATCTGCAAATCTGAATAGCTCACCAATCCCAACAGAGGGAGTTGGTGAACCGGGCTTCTCTGAATCATTACCTTCTTTCTTCTTCCCATCAGAAACAACCTCGACCTCCATTGTTGAATCTTGGGACCCTCCTTTGACTTGAACACTAGAAGATGTATTCGAAATACTCAATGATGTTTTGTTATTGGAGTTATTGTTGGCTTTAATAGAAGAGGAAGATGGGGAGCCTGAGTCTTCTGACACAAGTTCAAGGCCTTGCATTTCAGACCATTTCCATTGCTCTGTCGTCTTTATCTCTACAACATCTTGTACCATTGCTTTAATCTTGTAATTACAGAACCAACCCACCACCTATCTTTGTTTTCTCTCTCTACTTCTTTTTTCCTTTTTCATTTTTCTTTTTTTTTTTTTACTGATTTTTACTCAAATTTCAACCTTAACAGCTTCTTGGTTAATTCTTTATATTTTATATTTGGGTTGGTTTCTTCACTTAACAGTTCTGTAAAAAACACGCCCTGACAAAGAATACCGTGTGAAAATTTGAGATTGGGCTTTTGATAGGTGACTGAATGTACACCCGTAAGTTGTAATAAGATAACGAATTAATCTAGGGTAATTGGCACAAAACGTCCTTACCTTTCAAGTCTATTGTGGAAAACGTCCCTACTTTTCATTTTTTGACATTTTTGCCCTCATTTCAACCTTTCTTTGCGCTGGACGTCCTTCCGTCCATATTCCGTCAGTTTTTCCGTTAATTAAAGGGTAATTGGCACAAAACGTCCCTACCTTTCAAGATTATTGTGGAAAACGTCCCTACCTTTCATTTTTTGGCATTTTTGCCCTCATTTTTCAACCTTTCTTTGATCTGGACGTCCTTCCGTCCATATGTCGTCAGTTTTTCTGTTAATTAAATACAAAAATACCTTTTTCTTTCCATAAACAAGGGTAAAATTGTACTCACCCACTTCACCCCTTTTTCCCGCCATCAACTTAGTCCATAAGTAACAGTAGCAGCAACATGAATCTGAAAATACT
The DNA here is from genome assembly GCF_002742605.1 of Olea europaea var. sylvestris. NCBI lineage: Eukaryota > Viridiplantae > Streptophyta > Magnoliopsida > Lamiales > Oleaceae > Olea > Olea europaea. The sequence continues at coordinate 3,179,035 of NC_036256.1, read as the reverse complement.
TTAAATGATTAAGTTAAATAAAGAAAAAATATCGTGAACACATTATATTTCACAATTCCACAACTACTGTTGTTATCATCTTGTGTCACTGAAAAATTTTAGAAAGACATTAAATGGGTAGTCAATTTATAATGAGCCAAAATGGTGAATGGCTCTTTTTGGCTCAATGGAGAAGATGAATGGCTCATTTTAAATTGACTCATTATAAATTGACTACCCATTTCATATGTCTTTCTAAATTTTTCCAGTGACACAAGATGACAGCAACAGTAGTTGTGGAATTGTGAAATATAATGTGTTCACGATATTTTTTCTTTATTTAACTTAATTATTTAAAGTATTTTCAAATTCATGTTGCTGCTACTATTACTTATGGACTAAGTTGATGGCGGGAAAAAGGGGTGAAGTGGGTGAGGACAATTTTACCCTTATTTATGGAAAGAAAAAGGTATTTTTGTATTTAATTAACGGAAAAACTGACGGAATATGGACGGAAGGACGTCCAGTGCAAAGAAAGGTTGAAATGAGGACAAAAATACCAAAAAATGAAAGGTAGGGACGTTTTCCACAATAGACTTGAAGGTAGGGACGTTTTGTGCCAATTACCCTTTAATTAACGGAAAAACTGACGGAATATGGACGGAAGGACGTCCAGCGCAAAGAAAGGTTGAAATGAGGGCAAAAATGCCAAAAAATGAAAGATAGGGACGTTTTCCACAATAGACTTGAAAGGTAGGGATGTTTTGTGCCAATTACCCAATTAATCTATTTGTACAATGTTTGTATGTTACGATAAAAAGTGTTGATTGAAAAAATAAATTATTTTTAAATTTTCAAATGACAACATTTCATGATATCAGATCAATAATATTTTCAAAATTATTGTACATCAAACATTGTTATAAGATAATCAAGAAAAATACTAATACTTATTTTTAAGAATTTCTTAAAAATAATTAATGGTAATAAAGGTTTGGGTCAAACTGTATGGTTTGGTTCCCATAACAAAGTCTTTGTTCAACTTCAAACTATTCCTCCTGTGTCAGACTCCTACAAATCCGGCTGTAGCCTTACCATTTTTTAATATTACCACAAGTACAACAATTTTGACATTATTGTTAACATCTCTCTAACATAAAAAGATAGGACCCACGATTAAAATAATCGCGAGCCTGACTTTTGTGAGAGTGCTATATGTGTACACTGTACAGTACCGTACACAAAGCATTTTCCTTCTTTTTTCCGCTTTTCGTACAGCACTGTACACATAGCAATTTCCTTCTTTTTTCGCTTTAGGATTAAGCTATTTTAACAATATTTTTTTCCTATCTATTTAACAGATACAGTATTAATAGTAGATGATTGAATATAAAAATTGACTATTTTTTAAACATTCCAGAGACAAAATGCTACGAAAGTGAGCAAATAAATTTTGGTAGTGTAGCATGGTTGCTCGCTTTAATTTATTTGTTCATTTATTAAAAAAATTTCATGTTTAATTAAACATTAATTAATTCTTAGTTGAGTTTTCAATTTTTATTAGTTTTTCTTGATAAAACAAGTCTCAAGGTACCATTTTTCTAAACAATGTTTGATAAAAATTAATAAAATATGTAATTAAAAATTTGATAAAGATTGTGAATCTCAAAAAATATATAGTTAAAATTAATTGCTAACTATATCATCAATTTGTCGGCCAACTTTTTCAGTTTTCTCAAACAAGCAGTAAATTTTATTATTACTTCGGTTTTAAGAATGAAAAAAATTGTATAATTTATTAGAAAAAATATTAATTTGTTTCTTTTTGTTTGTTGTTTAAGCAAGGTATATATTTTCCGAGGTTGAACTCTTACAATTATTATGTGAGGAAAAAGGGGCTTAGATGTGATGAAATCTCCACTGTATTTTGTCCAAAAACTTCATGTTTAAGCTCTATATTTTGTCAGTAAAAACAACACATACTTCCGCCAAAATCAATTAGCTTATAAAAAGTGTTAAACAAGTACAAGATTATTTACTAATTTTGTCAGAAAATCATCCACAAAATCTGTAGATTCCTCCCAAATCAATTTTTGAAAGCTGTCAAAGAAAAAAGACAGCAAATTTGTTGTCTTGAAAAATAAATAAATAAATAAATAAATTATGAAATTGAGCTCCATTTTTTTTAAAGTATTTTTGAATAGTATTTTGATCTCATTTCAACAACACATTTTTTAATAAAATAATATTAAACGTAAATTCAAATTTTTTTCTTATTTTTTAACTATATTTCCCATCAATACACTATTCAAAATGCATTTTTTAACAAAAATGGGACTCAAACAAGTGCATATATCTTGGCTTTGTTTAAAGAGTTTACTTATAAAAATATTTTAGTTTGTTAAATCAAAATAATTAATCCCCTGCAAAATAGGAATTAAAATATAGATTTTGATATAAGTTAAAATCAATAAGGCTTCGTTTGATTGCGAAGATGGAATTTGAGTGGAAATAAAATTAATTCCAGAGAATTGAATTACCTAGAAATTGTTTTCCAGGGAATTGTAAATTATTGTGTTTGATTGGTATAAGTTTTCACGTGGAAAATGTTGAAGTAAAAGTGTTTTTTGATGTTCGTTTAGCTTTGTTTTACATGAAAATTGTCGATTTAAGGGATATCCACTTCTACCATTGTTCCTAAAATTTGTTTCCATTGCCAACAAAAAAAAAAAAGGGAAAAAAAGATTAAAAAATCATCTATATTTTGGTGTTCGTTCGGTTGTTTTACATGAAAATTGTCAATTTTAGAGATATCCTCTTTTACAATTATTCCTAAAATTTGTTCCCATCGCCAACAATTAAAAAAAAAAAGACAAAAAGCAAAAAAAAAAAAGGTGGAAAACCAAAAACCACATATTCCCTAGGAAAATAAAAGGTGGAAAATCACGCTTTAAGGTGTTATACCTAGAAATTCATGGAAAATCAATTCCCTGGAAAATTTTGTCAATCAAATAGGTCAAAAGTAGAAGTTGGAATTCGAATTCCAAGTTCCATGGAAAATTTCGTGCAATCAAACGGAGCCTAATTAATTTTACCTACATATTTCACAATTTTATAACAATGCATTTCAATAACTTTTATCAAAATCTACTAAAAATTATATTTTAATCCCACCAAACAAGAACTAAGTTACTTATTTTAATAATGCATTACTTTTTAGTTTTTACCTAAGCTTAACCAAAACTAGCACTTAAGTAGATTAAGTCTCCGTAATATCTATCAAATTTATAAATCAACTATAAATTTTTCAAACTGTATTCTCATTCTTTAAACCTCATTTTTTTTTAAAGAATAATCTAAAAAGGTTAAACCCTAACCTTAAGGGTCCCCTACCACCCCTGTCCTGGAGTATCGTGAGAGAGGTAAATCGCAGGTTATGCCTCCAAGGGTACAGGGTGAAAGGTTGTTTGTACACTTGCACTTACCCAAGAGCCAAATCCATATTTCAGGATTCGAACCCTTGACGCAACAGCATCAAGTAAAGTTGGATTTCTCCACCCTCCTCTTTTACCACTTGAAGATGTGCCCTGGGGGCGAATAATCTATCTTATATAAGTGATGGTAGAGCACCAATTTAGATGGTAACATTTGATAAGTTCAATTAAATAAATTACATGACATTACATTTAAGTAAATTTGTCATTTAATATGATGCAGTGTTTACCTAAACTGATATTTGACAATAATGTTGTTGAATATCATTGCTTTTTTGAATTCATTTTTAATCCTATGTTTTTTTGGTTATTTTTTTTTTTTTTTGTGTGCTTAGAGCATTCTTGTTTAAAAAAAAAACAAAAAATGGAAAAATTTAAAAATACAAAAAGAAAATTTGACTGGAGCATGATAAATATATATATATATATATCCTACCTGAATGTTCCCTCTGTCTTGCATAATCATCTGCCCCTCTTTCCTCTTACGATGTTTTCCCTATTTTGCATAATTATCTGCCCGTCATTCCTCTTTTGGCATAAGAAAAAAGAAGTAATAGTATAAATTAAATTTACAGTGAAGTCAACCATAGAGAATTGATTCATAAGATACCATGTATAAATTAAAGTGCGAAACTTTATATTGCAAAAACGAAAAAAACATAAGACAAATTGAAAATACCACAATGAAAAGTAAACTAAGGCACCGGAGGTGGTGTATTATAAAAAGTGAAAATTGAAGTGTTGAGAATTATAGAACATAATTCTGTTTCACAGAGAGCAATCTGAAAAAAGAAAAATAAACAATCAAGAAACATGCTAAATTTGTAGAGGTTCGCATCAATATGAGACTGCGTCATTTCTCATCGTTGCATCAATTCACTATGATGAAAAATATTTACAAGAAAAATAAATCGCACACATGTCTTCTTGAACCTCTATTTCTCTCTTTTTATGATGATGATAAAGCTCAAGGACGGCCCTGTATTTATAAATATATTAGAAAAAATCAAATTTTACAATAATTTCAATTCCTTAATAGAAGTTGCAATAATTAGGCTCCACAAATCAACATGAAGAATCATTTGTAGGGGTGGCAAATCGGTCGAGTCGAGCCTCCAAGTCGACAAGCGGCTTGGTCTAGCTGAAGCTAATATCAAGAAGAGGCATGGGCAGAATTGAGCTCAGGTCAAGCTGGTTCGATCTATTGGAAACTTTACCTATTTATTAGAAAAACAAAAATATGAGATGGATTTGGAAGTCAAGTGCAATTGTATGAAAAAAATTGGAACAATATGTTTGTGAGTGCATTGTATAGACTAAAAGTCTACTAATAATAAAGACAAGTTCCCATGTGGGTGCAAAATACTTTATGGGATAATGGATTAAAGTAGATTTGGAAAATTACCCAAAATCCTACATATAAAGTATACTATTCAAAAATAAGGTGAAGTAATTTTAAATTCATAAATCAGGTGATAATTAAAATTCATTAAATTAATTAATAAATATTTATTAAATTACATTAATCTTCCTAATTTCTCTTCAAAAGATAATATCTCTCTACAAGAACTCTCTCTCTCTCTCTCTCTCTCTCTCTCTCTCTCTCTCTCTCTCACTCTTTAACTTACAAACAACTCCTCTCAATAACTTCAACTTGTCGTCAGTAGGACCGTACAATTCTCACTCATCGCCACCAGTGGTGTAACCACCAGAAAACACCCACTTGCATCTATACATATACATGTATCTCTATGAATTTTTGTCTTTGCGTGTGTAAGTTATTACTGTTTTTAACTGAGTGTCTTCAGTATAACTGTCTTTGGAGTGGGTACTGAAATTAGGGGTAGCAATTTGAACTGTCAAAATCAAAAATTGCGGTTAACTGAACCGAATGGGATGAAAAAGTCGAACCGATGGTGTAATGGGCGAGTATGATTTTTGCACTGTCACTCTCCCCGAACTGATTACCAGTTACAAAAAAAGGACAATTGGGCTTTCCATTATTCTTTCTATTATAATTTGTCTAGCTCAAAATCTAGGCCCATTATCGACCCATTAAGTAGCCTAACCCAATTACCACTTACCCGCTAAGTACTAACTTTATCACAAAGAAAATTGGAATCAAATTCAACAAGACATTAGCCTACAGCCGTCTTCACTCGAGTCTCTACAGTATGTCTCCAAAATTGTTTTCTTCTCCACGCCGTACTCTTTTTTGCTCGCCATCACTATTTCTAAATAGGAGGGCATTTTATATTTGTTATTCATACACTTTCTTTTATTGCTAATTTTTTTTCTCTATTGTGTGCAGAAAATTATGCTCCTTCATCATACTCCGAAGTTTCTGCAATGTTTGGTGACGAGGATGTTGACGAAAATGTACATTTTTTGTTTAAATCTTCAATTAAGACCATTCTAAATTAGGTAGTATGGTTGTATTATTACTCTACTTACATTTCTTATTTACTATATAAGAATCAGCTTTTAGTTTTAACATATACGAGTAAGAGTTGTGGGGAAGAATGAAAATTGAATATGAATTGAGGTTGGAACTTTTGAGTTATTGAGTTGGAATAAAGTTTGATGCATAAGGATCAAGGGACAAAGATATTGTTTAGTATTGTTACTTGATAATATTGTTTGTTAAATTCGGATTTTGCATTTGAGAATTAGGATATTGTTTGCGTTTTCGTTTGGGATGTTATTTGCTACATTGGCTCAATATTATGTTTTAGTTTTGATTGACTTTTTTCATAATTTTTTTTTTAATTTGAAGGCTGAACCTATAAAAAATAATTTATTTTTGTGGTTATTAACGAATTGAACCGAGCTAAATCGAGATACAAACTGAATCGATTTACATGGTTATGGTGGGGTTGTGGTATGGTCAAAAAATTAGTGATGTAGTGATGGTTTTGGCCAAACCGAGCTCGAACCGAACCGCTGCCAACCTTAACTGAAATTTTTAATATCATAGAAGTAATTGGTGACTCATTTGCCCTTTTAGGTCAGAATTGATTTAAATGTATATGTATATGAAGAATTCTCAATTAGTGAATCATTTGTCATTTCTATAAGAATCTTTGTTGCAAATCTAATATTATTATTTTTAATTTGGGAAATTGTAAATTTGAGTTTTTAATGTGTATGTGTACATATCTATGTATAGAAACAATGCCGATCTGTGTGTATTGTGGTGTTGCTATTGCAGCAGTTGTTGATGGTGATGGAGAGTTGAAGGCAGTGGAGAGTCGAAGGTGGTGGTGATCTATGTGTGTTGCGTTTGGAGGTGGAGGTGGTGGTGGTGGTGAGATGATTTCGAAATTTTTTGGAGGTGTTGGCGTGGTAGAATGGAGTTGGTCGCATGAAGAGTGGTTGTGGCCAATTATAGGGTTTAAAATAAATAAATTAGTATTAATAAATAATATGTGATCGAAAAACATGTGATTGATTACTAAATTTGTAATTATGACCTACAATTTGTATATTTGTGATCGATAAATAAGTTGTGATCAATTAATTAGATAAATTATTTTCCAAAAATAATTTGTGACCTACAAAATTTGTGATTTATAATTGAAGAAAAAAAAAGTTGAAACTAGTTAATTTGACAAATTGTGATTGAGAAATAACTTATGATCAATTGATTTGATAATTTGTAACCATGAAATTAATTGTGATATTTAAAACTTGTAACGAAAAAAAGTCATGATCAATTAATCTATTATAAAATATATGATTTCTAAATAAGAAATAAGTTGTGATCAATTAATTTATGATCAATAAATAACTTATGACCAACTAATTTAATAATTTGCGATATTCAAATAAGTTGTAATCCATAAAATTTGTGATTTGTGGTCTAGTAAATTGTTCCTATAACATAGGTTTTTGATTAATATAACTTGTAGTCAGACAACAATATGTCACGATCAGATACAATAAAAACGCATCACAGGGCACGAACATTCATAGTGAAAAACACGCTTAATCATAGACAATCACACATAACATAAACTTGATCACAAAGAGTCACAATTAACACATAAAATATCACAAATAGTCACAAAAACTCATTGTTCACATATTATATTACAAAACACTGTTAACACAGATATGGTTATATGTAGTCATAGTTTAGACGGTGCTGATCACATATAGTCAAAGTTAAGACATATCGAGTCACAAATGGTTGCATTTAAGACATATATGATCACAAACAGTTACATTTAAAAAATACTTGGTCATGCATAATCAAATTTAAGATAAACTTAGTCATAGATAGTTATATTGAAAACATACTCAGTTAAAAATAGTAATAACTTACACATGTCTGGTCACAAACATTTTAATGTTATAACAAACCTCGTTGGTTAACAACGGATGATTGATACTGGGTAATTTTACTAACAGTCTAGAGATTGAATCTAAAACTTTGTCTCATATTATATATGGAACCCACTTGCTTAAAACAATATTTCCCAATGCAACTAGATTCAACAATTCGGGATAAGGTCTTTTGTTATTCTTCTAAAATGATTTTAGTTTTCCATTTTCAACATTTAATTTCGAGATTCTTTACTAGGAAATAAGGTAAACAATGGAGAATATAAGCTTAACAAGTACCAAATAAGGAATTAAAAGCATGAAATGAGCTAAAAATGCAATTAGATGCATTAAAACCATCCCATATATTTGTATCAAAATTGCAAATTATTATGAATAGCTAGTACCTCCAAAATTATTTATAAGCCTTCCCAAGAATACTCCCAATAGCACAGAATCCACAACATGCCCACCTCTTCTTTATTTACCATTGTAAAAGGAATTTGTATTATGTGTGGCTATCATCACTAACAATCATTTGTTTTGATTTCAAAAACTTAAAACTTCAGCTTAATTTGTAGATAATGCTTCTCTTCAACTTCATAAATCCCAGAATTCTTCTCTCTACTAAAGTTTGAAATCTCTTTATTTTCGAGTAAAACCAAGTTATATCCTTTGAATTGCTCAAAGAATCAATGATTGTTATCTTTCCTTTCATAAAATGCCATAACTTCAATTCAATAATTAAAAAAATACTAATGTACTTGCTAGGGTTTCGAATTGTCAAGGAATGTCATAATTTGCTTTGGGCAAATTCAATTGGTCTACCAACGAGGTTCGACTTCACAAAAAGAATATTTTCAAAAGTTGTCGACTGTATTGTGACTTTATTCGTTGATTTTGACTCAAAATCAAAGATTTAGGGAGAAATTGTAGTGATTTTGGAGAGATTTTGAAAATCGGGCATGTAGAGAGAGAAATATGGTGTATGATTGTGAGAAAGAGAGTGACAAAAATCATTTAAATATATTTTCTATATTGTAGGATATATTTTAAACTACAATTTATCTTAATTTAGATTATATTATACATTATTATATTGCATTTAACACATGATTTTTGAAATTATTTTATAAAATTGTTAGTTATGATTTATGGAATATGATTCTTATACTCTAGTAGTTGTGTATTTTTCCCTTCCTCAATTTCCAGTGCAATCCACCCGAATATGGTTCATGCTTTCGAGTGAGTACTTGACATATAGCCTCGTTTTTCAACCATTCAAATAAAAACTTTTTTCTTTTTAAATGTATTTTCAATTATACATTCTCACTATAAAATATTTTGCACGTAAATTCAAATTTTTTTATAACTTTTTAATCAAACATTTACCAAAAAAATATTAATTCAAAACTTTTTTTTTTTCAAAAAATAAAAATTATTTTAATAGTTGTCAAACGAGAGTTTTTTAGTGAGTTAAATTAACTAGATTATATTCAGCTGCTCCCACTTCTACAGTCGTGTTAGTGTGACGCGTCAAGTAGTAGTATATGATAATCATTTATTTTCCTTGTAGGCGCAGTGTACAGATAACTTTTATTCCCTAGTCTACTAGGACACATTTCGCTATTTACCTCCCTCACAAAATTTTAAAACGAGTAGGCATGATAGTGGTCCTCAAGATTGGGGTTCAACCTTATTTATTTATTTTAGATAACCATTTATTTGTACGACAATTATTGGGTTTTCCCTTTGATGTCCCGAGTGACAAATCATCGATTGACTAGTGCCATAAAGTGTATTAATGATGGAGTGGTTGAACAATCGTATCACTGTCTACGGTTGGAGTCCAAAGAAAGAAAGGTTTCTCTTGGGGAAAAAAAATAATAATAAAATAAAAGAGGTTTTGACTATTGTATGTTTGGTAGAGATTTTGAAAATTAATTTTTTGATCGTTAAAAGAAAAGTATGGATCACCTGTGAGAAAAAAGTCAAATATCACGATTGAAATTATAAAGGCCCCGTTTGGTAGGGGTTTTTTGCCACAAAAAATTGATTTTTTGACCGTATTTTACTATTCAAGCCGTAATTTTTGACTTCTTCTCTCACATATGGACCCCACTTTTCTTCTAACGGTCAAAAAATCAATTCTCAAAATCTCTACCAAACGGGCCCAAAATAACGATCAAAAAATTAATTTTTTAAGGTTAAAAATCACTCCCAAATTTGCACTATAAATAAGAGGAAAAAATGTATTTTATAATAGGTAGGATTGATCTTCAAATGATTTTATTTAGCCTATGTTCGTGTAAAATTATTGATAATTTAAAATTGGGTAATTAGCACAAAACGTTTTTTTCTTTCAATGTTATTGTATAAAACGTCCATACCTCTCATTTTTTACGTTTTCAACCTTATTTTCACATTTCATTGCGAAAATTATCATTTTCATTCAATTTCTCAATAAAAAAAGTATAAAATGACAATTATACTATCCTATTTAAAAAGATAGATAAAAATTAAAGAACAAATAGCAATCACACTCTGAATTTTTTTTTAAAAAGTGCAAGTGAGTTCATATAAACTATTAAAATGGCAATTAGCATAAAACGTCCCCACCTTTCATTTTTTGAAATTTTCATTCTTATTTTCACATTTCATTGGGGAAACCATTAATTTCATTTATTTTTTCAATTAAGAGCTGTAGAATGATGAATATACCCTCATATTTAAATAAAAAAAATAAACGAAAGAATTTTTTTTTTTAATTTGCACCTATACTCCCAAATTTCTCGAAAAAGTACAAATATCATTCTTCATCTTTTAATTGAAAAATTGATGAAAATAATGATTTTCGCAAAATAAGGGTGAAAATGTAAAAAAAAACAAAAGGTATAAATTTTTTGCATAATAATATTGAAAAGTAAGAACGTTTTCTGCTAATTACCTTTTAATAATTTATTTTGACTTACTTGCACTTTTCGAAAAAGTTTGGGAATATGATTGCAATTTGTTATTTAATTTTTCTTTCTTTCTTTTATTTTATTTAAATAGGAGGATATAATTATTATTTTACATTTTTTTATTGTGAAATTGGATGAAAATGATGATTTTCACAATAAAATGTAAAAATATAGATGAAAATGTCAAAAAATGAAAGATATGGATATTTTGTACTAATTACCCTTTAAAATTTAATCTTATTTGATAGGAACTAAAATCTAAATTAAAGTGAACAATTAATTTAATCACATATTTTATGGGTTTTATAACTCTTCAACTACACATTTTAACAATTTCTGTCAAAATCTAATTTTAATCTCCATTAAACAAGGGCATAATTTTATTAAATATGTCAAAATCAAACTTTAATTTCAATTTCACATTAAAAATTACCAGTCATTATTATTTACACATTTTGTGTTTTCTATTATTCCTCGTACAAAGATTTTAAGAAGTTGCTAATAATCAGTCCAACTTCAAACTATGCTCATATTATGCAATGGGTTGGGTGTCTCGTATTAGCATCTTGAACGTGAACATACTAAAAAATTATAGTGCTAGCTTCTAATTCTATTAGTGAGTTCTACGTAAGGATGGCAATGGGTCGAACCTACTCGACCCTTTAATCCATGAGCTCGACTCAGTCGTGGCTCATGAAAAGTAAGCCGAGCGCGAGCTCGGCTCGTTGCTTGTGATTTTTTTTTTAATTTTTTTTTTTAAAATTTGCACATTTTTTACGAGCCCACACTTTGCCCACGAGCCGCTTGTGGGCTCGACTAGCAGAGTAGGCTTGGCTAGTGGGACTAGCCCGACGAGTCCGAGCTACCCACGAACCGAACGGTTGAGCCGACGAACCGATCGACCCGTTTGACATCCCCAGTTCTACCACTTAAAAGACATGGATAGTTAATCCAACTATTATAATCAAGTTACTCACTCTTCAATTAATAATTTTTGTTTTGCGTCTAACACGCTTGGAGTATAGAAGACTAACACTGATCTGAATAATTTCTCAACTCAAAAGTTCAATATAAATGATGGTATATTCATTCTCTCCTGTATTTGCAAATTGGTTTGATGCTATGCTGTCTACAATTCTATATGTGGTTGGATCGAAGTGCTCGACCAACCTCTAGTATTTTGTTGGGTCGACTTAGTCGAACATTCACCACTCTTGTGAGCCCCCTTTATGTGAGGGATTGTATATTAAAGTGTACAACTCTAGTTTACAAATGAAATTATCCTTTATACTCTAGCATGATCAATCTATTAACTTGATCGTACTCTTTCTTGTCAAGTCAACTCAACACATGAACTCAACGTGTTTTAAAATTTTCAAATAATGGTTATCAAACAAGGACTGAATTAATTTTTGTTTCAAAACTAATTTTTTAAAGAACTTTAATTTTTCTTTTCCTTTTTAACATTGTGATAAGAGTTCTAAACTTTTAGGAGTTAAAAGAAAATATGGATTTCAACAGTGATGCTGCAAATGGCAGATTGGAATTGACAGGTCATACGTGAGTGAGTTCTAAGTTTTACCAGTTAAAGAAAACAACCATACTTCGCCATGTTTCACATTTACCAACCAAAAAACGAAAAGAGTTTTTCATCCATTCAACTTTTTACAAGAAGACGAACGTCAACAATTATGTCAACTTTGGAATGTAGAAATGATAAAATCCAAAGAAAATAGAATTAATATATTCAAACAGGAAAATTTGACAAAAAAATATTAAAGAGCTGACGTGGCGAAATATGATTCGCATGTTTTTTTTTTTTAAGTTTTTCCATCTTCCAATCAATAAATGCCAAGTATTGTCTAACACCATTTTTTATCAAATTTTTCTGTTTGAATAGCATGACTTTAGAAAATATGAATTTGATTGGACTTGAGAGGTCCCATTTAGCCCCCATTAAATTCAACCCTTCTACACTTACACAATTATTTTTGCCAAAATACATACAGAATACTCACAATTTTGAAGCCCACACACATTTTTTGCATTTTTTATACAACATGGGACTCACACACCTGTCTCTATTCTGTACACAAATTGTGAAAATATAATCTGTACACCCAGATTTTTTCCATTAAATTTCATTACATTACATTCAATTTTTCTATCTCGTATTTTCAATCACACAATCTTTCATAAAATAATATGACACACAAATTGAAAAATTTTCTTTTTTTTTTCAACCATCTATTTTTCAAAAAAAAAATACTATTCTACTCATTTCCATTTTCAGAAAATGGGGACCAAACAGGGGCTTAATATGATACATATGCTACTGTAGGTTGAGTAATTTTGGAAACATGTAAAATCAACATAGAAAGTTTATCAGACTGCTCTGTTTTTAATTTTAGGTTTAATATCAGCTTTGGACTATTCAAGTAAGCCCCCTCATGGAAAACTACTTGGGTTGTACTGTCCTCTATGATGTGATCATCGCATAAAGAGCTGTCACCTCATCGAGTGGTTCAACTTTACCCAATGAAATGAGGTCACCTCGAAACTTGAGTTTCTCTCTCTTTCCAACTCAAGTCCCGTGATGGCCTTACCTCATTGAGTAAGGCCAGACCACTTGATGAGGTAATTTTTCCTCATTCGATGATTGTACCTCGTAAAACGGTGTGACCTAAGTATTTCTCCCCTTGATGGCCACTACATGATAAAAATAAGATTTTGAATAATGAATTTTTGAAACATCTATTGTTAAAAGGTAGAAAAATATTTAGATTTACATGTAGAATATTTTATTTTATGAATATTTGGTTGAAAATAAACATGTAAATAAAGAATTTGAAATAATGATTGTCAAACAGAGGCACAAATACCCCAACTTTTGACTTCTTCCCTAACTTTATTTTAATTTTTGGCAATAAAATATATAATTTCTCATTAATGGCTCCTAAATTATTATTATATAACTAATATAATTAAAATTAATTGTTAACTTTGATTTAAATTAAAGTCTAAATAATATTATTAACTTTAGTTTAGTTTAAAGTATAGATTTCAATCCCTATCAGACAAGGACATAATTAAATGTTACTATTAAAAATTTTACTCAACCCATGAGTCGAAATGGAGGATTGAAAAATGATTCCTTTTTTTAATTCTTACACGAGTAACCATTTGGAAATAAGGAGTGATTATATTGGCACCACAATTATTTATTGTATCACTTTTTATTAAATTGAACGTTTACTCATTGTTATATTCAAACTAGCTTTCATTACATTATTCTCATTAACATTTCGTCCTTGTCTGGCCCCCATTTTTTCCAAATTTCAATATTTGAAATATATATATATTGTGGTTGGAAAAGAATGAAAAGTTTTCGATTTATATGTAATATTATTTTATGAAAGATTGTCTTGTTGAAAATAAAGAGAGGAAAAAAATGAAAGAGAATGGTGGCCAAACGAGTATATCTTGTTATGAATGGTTTTCGTTCAAAACATTCGTCACAAGGATGTAAAAAAAATTTTATTTGTCCCTCATATTTTTCAAATAACAAAAAAAAAAAATACAAAAAATACAAAACTTCAATGAAATATTTGTCCTCTTTTCAAAGCACCTTAAAAAATAATTAAATATAAACCATCATCAAGTCTTTTAATTAATAAAATATTAAGAATAATATTGATGGAGAAAATGGATAAATAAGTACAACAGTAAGTGAATATTAGGGACCTTTAATGCAATTCGAAAGTGGTGCATTGGTAAAAAATAAATAAATAAATAAATAAAATTTGGAATATAATAATCGGAAAGAAAATAAAAGAATGCGTAACTTTTTTAATTTTAGGACTAAGAATAATATTTTTCAGTTAGATATTTTTAAATTCACAATCTTTGAATAACTATCTTACCTACCTCACCTACAATCTCAATCTCTTTGCATCTCATTCCTTCATGCTCACCATTCTTATCTTCGTTCAATTCTTCCCCCTCATTTTTCTATGCTCAACGAAGATGCTAACAACATCTAAGATTCTTAATTTGACAGTATTGTTCTTCACTCTATGTTAAGCGAATAAATCTCATATCGATTAATATCGAAATATTGACCAACTTAAATAGATTTTGAGTCACTCCTCTTAACAAAGGTTGACCTTATTAAGATGGATCCTAAGTCTTAACATGGTATCAGAGCCCAGTAAACTCCAACGAGCTATTCGATCCGATTAAGTGTCAAAAATGAGCACACGAATTTCAAAATTGATTTGCCCAAAAAGAGTCACCATCTTGCGAGGGAATATTAAGGAAATAAATCTCACATCGGTTAAATACCGAAATATTGACCAACTTAAATAGATTTTGGGTCATTCCTCTTAACAAATGTTGACCTTATTAAGATGGACCCTAAATTTTAACATGGTATCAGAGCCCAGTAAGTTCAAACGAATTATTCGATCCAATTAAATCTCAAAAATGAGCACACGAATTTCAAAATTGATATGCTCAAAAAGAGTCACCATCTTATGGGGGCATGCTAAGAGAATAAATCTCACGTCGGTTAAATACCGAAATATTGACCAACTTAAATAGATCTTGAGTTGCTCCTCTTAACAAATGTTAACCTTATTAAGATGGACCACAAATCTTAACACTCTATGTCAATCTTATCAATTTTGTTGAATTTTACCACAACTATGCTAACTTATTCAAATCTATTAGCCGAATCTGACTTCAAGTGAACAAACTCACAAATTGATGTCTGTCGTGTAAGCTTTCTAACTATTTTATACTCAGTTCGTCTCATAAATAAATGTCTACTTTCTTCTTCTTCTTCTTCTTCTTCTTCTTATTATATTTTTTTTAAATCCGAAATTATTTGTAACTTTCCTTGTTAAAAGCATAATTGATTTTCTCAATTCTCTAAAGGCCCCTATTTAATATGTTTTGTTATCGGCAAACATAAACTACTCGTATTTAAACCATTATTTAATAGACGAGTGTATTAGAAAAAATGTAAGTTAAATTTTTATATTTTCAACCATATAAATTACATTTTATTAATCTATATGAAAATGGAAACATACCTATCTTATTTCTGCTCCAGAATTGGCTGGTAGTTGTCATGGGTTTTAAACTCTTGCAATTGTTTGATGACAACACAAACTGCTAATAGTAAAATCTACATATGATAGCCCCTTTTGAATCTCGTTACATTAAAATTTATTACATTCCATTTTTTCTCTCTCTTATTTTTCATCACACAATCTTCCACTAAATAATATTACACGTAAATAAAAAAAAATCTTATTTTTCGAACACTCTTTAAAAAAAAAAAACTATTTCTCCAATTTTCATTTCCAAAAAATGGAGGCCAAATGGGGGCATAATCTTATTTTTATAGTTCATTGTCATATGTTTGATCAATTACGAACTTGTTTGACAGAACTTTTACTTTTTATGGAAGTGCTTTTTGAAAAAATTACTTTAAACCAACTTTGTCTAAAAATTCGTTTAATCTGATAAGGAGATTTAAAAAAATTATTCAAATATGTTCAACAAAACAACTTCTTAATTTTAGAATCTGTCTTTTAATTTTTCAAAATCCCAACAAAACGGTCCCTACAACAAATAATTTCCCAAGAAACGGTCATTAGCTACACCCTAAAAGAGACTAGTGTATATTAAATTAATCTAATCTTGGTAATGAAGTTAAATTAGTGGAAGGTGGGCACAATTATAGAGGCATTAGCATTAACATTAACATTAATCAAGTGTGATGAGTTGAGGAAAAAGAAAATTGAAGAAATCACTAAAAGAGAACATCAATGAATTCGTTAAGATTTTGTGCATAGAGACCTGCAGTGAAGTCGGTGGTCCAACTTGTATCAAGAAAAATTAATTTAGGCTCGTGACACGTTCGGTTCCCGTTTGGCCGCTATTATTTGAGATTAAAATTTTTGATTTTTTTTTAAATGTGTAGTTAAAAAAGAAGAAAAATTTATGAATTTACGTGTAATATTATTTTATTAAAAAATGTGTGATTGATAAGAAGAAAGAGAAAAAATGTATCATAATTTGAACGAGCGCCAAACGAGGTGTAAATATATTCAAACAATATTTTTTTAAAGGATTGATTTGTGCCCATAACGGACCTTAATCAAAATTCCCTCATTTTAAAACATTTCTTTAATAGTAATTATTAGCAACTAATCACCAATCAGCTTAACTTTGTGGATGGAGAAGACTTTTGAAAAGTCAAATGGGCTTCTCTCTCTTCCCACTTTTCTTCTCTCTCTCTCATCGAGATGTCATGATTAAGATTATTAAAAGGGGTGTCACTCTATTCTCACATCCAAGGCATAGGGGAATTAATTAAAAACTAAGAAAAAAAAGTTAGAAATCTCTCAAAACCCCCCCTCAAAACCGATGCATGTGATGCTCATTATGCCATTCCATTGTCTTGCTTGTGGCTAATAGTGCTTAAAGCAATTAAGTTATTAGTTTAATTAAATAGAGTTAATGATTCTATGTGGTTTTGTAGATGTTAGATTGTTTAGTCATATTTCCATAACCAAAAGAATAGTATGCATAGAGACCTAGGAGCACATTATGATATCTCAACACATAATCCACTTAGAATTGAAGACTTATGCAGAGAATTCATGATCGATCAATATGGGCTCATTTAGCAAAATTTTTGAAAAATCAGAAGTTAATTTTTAAATTAAGCAGTAACTTTTGAATAAGAATTTTTAGAGAAAGTTGATATGAGATTGACTTTTTTCAGGAAATCCTTCTACAAAGAGCAGAAGTAGAAATCCTATCGAATGAACCTTATAATAAGTCTTACATAAGATATATTCACATCTTACTCTCGATTCATTTATATATAAGCTCATTGTTCTCTTGGCAATTGAAGGTCGAGATTAATTAAAATTAATAAGCCATGGGTACGCCTTTATTGATAAGTCACGAGTTGAGTGACTTTCTATTGAAGATGGACAAAAACCTCGACTAGAGTTCTTTTTCTAATGCTTGGATAGAATCTTCACACGATTTGGTTTTCATTGCAAGAAAATTTGCACTTTAAATATGTTGGGCATTTTAGGTGCATACCCTATGATTTATTTATCTTTGTTTTATCATTGCAATGTCTGCCTATTAAGATTGCTACAATAAGATTTGCAGGAATTTAAGATTTGATGTCCCTAATGTAGCAAGTTTACCTATGATGCTAACCTTATTTTATACACGTTTTCTTCTGCCTAGGAAATAAAGTCCATTATAACCTAGGATTTGTGGGCAACTTTTAGACTTACTTAAATAAACTATGACTATCATTAAATAAATTATTTGGTCTTACAATACTATTTCACATGGTAATAAAAATTTAAAAATATTAATCTTGATTAAGACAATGAACTCTAATAGATAATATTAAAGAAATCAAAAGAAAAAAAATAAATCTATTTATCTATTTAATACGATATACCCAACATATCAAGAGTGGAGAAAGCACGTCTTGATTTTATATTTTTTCCCCCTTTTTTAACAAAAAATAAAAATAAAATTGATCCCAAATTAAGAATGCTAATTAACATCACATCATGGATCATCTTGTACAATATATAAGATTAATAAAGTGGCTAATATTTTAAGAATATTGTGTAGTTGATTCTCTAGTTAGTGGGATTCCTATTAAAAAGAAAAAGTTTTTCAATTAATTAATTTATAATTTTGAGGTATCCTTAACGGTAGCAAACCTGCACTATAAATAAATTGAATAAAATTAAATTAGTGCTCTTGGGTGGTTATGCTTTCTTAGTTGGATCATTAAAATTGATAAATCAACAAAGCACATGTTTAGGGCACATTCTTAATTCTTAAACAAGTTTAATGCAAATAGATTTTGATTATAATTAGGTTAACATCTAAAATAATCATTTTTTACATGTCAAGACGAGTTTGGGCATGATAGACATATTTAAGGAAAAAAAAAAAATATGTAAAAGGCGAGAACTTTTGTAAGAATCAATAATAACTTCTTAAATTTTCCTTTGCTCGTTCACTAAAGACCTAAGTTGTGTATAACACTAAAATGTCAAAGTGTCGAGGTGCGAAGAACATACGTGCAACATTTTTGATAAAACTCTATTAACATTTTAAGCGGTCAAATTATAAATTTAATTTTAATCAGACATTTTATAGGATCCACAATTTTTATTAAACCTCCATTTGGTAGCAATTTTTCATCCAAAAAAATCAATTTTTTGAATATTATTTCATTACTACAGCTATCATTTTTTACTTTTTCACTCACCCACCTTTATTTATAACGGTCAAAAAATCAATTTTCATAATTATTACCGAACAAGCCCTAACATTTCAAACAAAGTCATCAATTTTTATTAAAATTTGCTAAAAATTTTATCCAAAAACCCCTTGATAACCTAAAGGCTATCTAATGCGGGTCCACTATCTAGGTAAGGTTCCTTGTTCATGGTTGTATCTATGCTCAACTAGAGTTAGTGAGAATTACATTCCAACATGAGAGGACTTGTTTTGTCTTAATTTTAACAGTAATTATTAAACTAAATTTGCAAGGAGCTTTAATTGTTCAAAATAATTAAATTACAACCACACAAATTGAAGTTGGAAGGTTGCATAATGGGACAAAATAAAATAAACCCTACTTTCATAAATTTATTCCCTAAATGAGGAGTGAGCGCGGTTAAGTTTTTCAATTAATTAATTTATAATTTTGAGGTATCCTTAACGGTAGCAAACCTGCACTAAATTAAATTAATCCTTTAAATAAATTGAATAAAATTAAATTAGTGCTCTTGGGTGGTTATGCTTTCTTAGTTGGATCATTAAAATTGATAAATCAACAAAGCCATGTTTAGGGCACATTCTTAATTCTTAAACAAGTTTAGTGCAAATAGATTTTGATTATAATTAGGTTAACATCTAAAATAATCATTTTTTACATGTCAAGACGAGTTTGGGCATGATAGACATATTTAAGGAAAAAAAAAATATATGTAAAAGGCGAGAACTTTTGTAAGAATCAATAATAACTTCTTAAATTTTCCTTTGCTCGTTCACTAAAGACCTAAGTTGTGTATAACACTAAAATGTCAAAGTGTCGAGGTGCGAAGAACATACGTGCAACTTAGTTGATAAAACTCTATTAACATTTTAAGCGGTCAAATTATAAATTTAATTTTAATCAGACATTTTATAGGATCCACAATTTTCATTAAGCCTCCATTTCGTAGCAATTTTTCATCAAAAAAAAAAACAATTTTTTGAATGTTATTTCATTATTACAGCTATCATTTTTTACTTTTTCACTCACCCACTTTTCTTTCTAACGGTCAAAAAATCAATTTTCATAATTATTACTGAACAAGCCCTAACACTTCAAACAAAGTCATCAATTTTTATCAAAATTTGCTAAAAATTTTATTCAAAAACCCCTTGATAACTTAAGGGATATCTAATGCGGGTCCACTATCTAGGTAAGGTTCCTTGTTCATGGTTGTATCTATGCTCAACTAGAGTTAGTGAGAATTACATTCCAACATGAGAGGACTTGTTTTGTCTTAATTTTAACAGTAATTATTAAACTAAATTTGCAAGGAGCTTTAATTGTTCAAAATAATTAAATTACAACCACACAAATTGAAGTTGGAAAGTTGCATAATGGGACAAAATAAAATAAATCCTACTTTCATAAATTTATTCCCTAAATGAGGAGTGAGCGTGGTTAGTCAAATAATTGTAAGAACTAAGTTAACCGGTCACAATTCGAACTATTTCAAGGTCAATTCTTTATGAAAGAGTAGAAAGGACTCCAAACTTAAAAATTTGACCGAACCGAACTAGCTTTTAATTTAGATTATTTAAATTTTGATATTGTCTTCTCTTAAAAAATAAAAAATAAATAAATAAATAAATAATATATATTTTTGCCCACCCTTATTGGTTGAGGTGTGAAAGTACCTTATTAGGTTTGTGAAGGTGTGAATTTACCTTTATAGGTTGTGAAAGTTGGACCTTTAGAAGCAAATGACAACAAATGTGGCATTGACATATATATATATATATATATATATATATATATATATATATAT